>NC_084485.1:122719924-123022889 GCF_030035675.1 Rhineura floridana | reverse complement strand
AATTTCCCTGCTTTTTAAAGTTTGATAGAAATATCTGTTGGCTTAAACCACAAGGGTTTTTTAAAGAACTATGTTCTTAAACCACAAGAGTTTTTTGCCTATTAGTGAATAGAATTATGCATGGCATGGAGAAAGTGGACAGAGAAAAGTTTTTTCCCCTCTCTCATAACACTAGAACTCATGGACATCCAATGGCACTGAATGTTGGAAGAATCAGGACAGGCAAAAGAAAGTCCTTCTTCACACAGCTCATAGTTAAACTATGGAATTCATAGGCAGTGATGGATTTAAAAGAGGATTAGACAAATTAATAGAGGAAAAGGCTATCAACTACTTCTAACCATGATGGCTGTGCTCCGCCTCCATAGGCGCAGGCAGTATGCTTCCAAATACCATTTGCTGGAAACCGCAGGAGGGGAGAAGGCTCCTTCCATTCAGGTCCTGCTTGTGAGTTTCCCCTGGGCAACCAGTTGGCCATTGTTGGAACAGGATGCTGTACTAGATGGGCCATTGCCCTGACCCAGCAAGCTCTTCTTATGTTCTTATATTAAATGCTTCTTAAATTGTAGTTGGGGGGAGGGGACATTTCAAATTGATTTTTTAAAAAAGCAGATTTGTGCGGTAACAGGACAGAATGGACTTATAAATGAACACATGTGGAACTGACATGGACTGGAAATAGATTGATCCATCCATCCCTAGCTGATAGTAGCAACGATGATCAAAATATGAGCCATTGAGATGACAGAGGGTTTCTTTTTCTTTTTAAGTAAATGAATGAGATCTGAGAAATATTGTGGCAAGTGCTGCCTTATGGAGGTGAAAAGACTATGGAGATATGTCACGGGCTTAAGACTGCTTGTGATAACTCCACTCACTGAAAGGAAGCCAGTATATTTACAGCTTTCTATTAATGAAGCAGAAACTTGAAGGTGTTGTGGAATCTTCCCCTGAAATCAATTTAGCCTAGACCCCAAGCAGTTTATGCAGTTCATATTGACTCTGATGATGCAGCACTCACAGAGTGAAGGCACTACAGAGTCCAGAAGGAATAAGACACTGCTGCAGATAAGCTACATTATGCCTTCTACTCTTGAAAAACTGTCCCAGCTCTTCTGCCTTTACTGTCCTTTTATGCAAAAATGACTCCATTTTATGATTAAAGATACATTTATGCCAGACACAATACACCAGGGTTCAAATTATGTTAATAGTCTTCCTTCCTAAACTCTTCCCAAAGGATCCAAGAGTCAAGTAAATAAAGAATATGGAAGATCTGGCATGAGTTCAGCTACTGCTGCTTGGGTGTGCTTGTGTCTGTGTGTATATACACACACACAAACATGCACATGCACACATACTATAAAGCTCTCCTGCCTCTGTATAGACCTAGAAGATCACTTAGATCATCTGGGGAAATTCTGGTGGTTCTGTAAGGAATCAAATATTGGGAATTTTTAATCTTTGATTCACCTCAGTGCACCGGAGTTTGGAAAACCTGAAACAGCAAAGATTCCTGGGAAACAGGCTCTCTGTGACCCCTGAGAACATACCTTGAAAGCCTGAGGGAATAGACTTCTTGACTCCTATGGAAACTTTGGGAATGAGCATAGCTCACTAGAAATGCAAGTTCCCCTATTGAGAGTGCAGCAGGATCATTTGCTGGAGTTACCCGCACGTCACCCCCAAAGTGTATATAAATCTACCTTTAGCTAAATGACATACACAGAAAGTAAAATAAAGAATGGAAATATAAGAAGAGACCTGCTGGATCAGGCCAGTAGCCCATCTAGTCCAGCATCCTGTTCTCACAATGGTCAACCAGATGCCTATGGGAAGCCTGCAAGCAGGGCCTGAATAGAACAGAGCTCTCCTCATCTGTGATTCCCTGCAACTGGTATTCAAAGGCAACCTGCCTCCAACAGTGGAGGTAGACCATAGCCATCATGGCTAGTAGCCACTGATAGCCTCCTCCTCCATGAAACCCATTTGATTTCCACCTGGCATAATTGTATAGAGCCCCAAAGATGCCCTCCTGACACCAGGGACTCTGCTGCTTGCCCAGACATTGCTGGGGGAGGGCCATGGTGAGGTTGGGGTCACATGGGAATACTGGTGGGACCCCCACTGCCAGTTCAGCATTCCTGCCAGAGCACCTGCGTGGCCCCAGCCTCTCCACTACCCTGCCCCAGTCCCATCCAGGCAAGTGTCAGCAAGAGTATGCCGGGAGGACAACTCCGCCCCTTCACATGTGCTGTAATTGAGTACTTGGTCTTGGAAGGCTACCAGCGTTGCTTGCCAGAGACAGTTACATGTAGGCTTCTAAAGAATGAATGTGCTTCAGATGATTTTCTTGGCAAAGCCTGAAATAAAATTGGTGGTGGTGATAACAGCATTTATTTATTTAAAGGCAGTACAGAACAATCATAAAATGACTGGCGACTCAAGCACTTTATTATGAAGAACTTTGTAATTAGTTTTGTTTAATTTTACAGCATCCCTCTTTAAGGTGTAATGTACAGAAGAATCTTTGCTTAATGATGCTTTTAGTCCGGGACACACTAGGCTATTATTAGTCACAGAAAACTCAGCTCAGTGAGTCAAAGGCTCCCAGTGAACCAATTTTTCTTTTAAAATGACACGTTGCTGAATCTATGAAATGTTTTTGTTTCTGACTTCTATTCTTGCTATGTATTTTTTTACTTCTCTCTCTCTCAAGTATTGAATTTTTATATCCCAGAAAAGCTTAATCACACTACTTATCACACAGGAGAAAAGGTATATTTCCAACCTGTATATTTCATAGGACGTTTTGATAACATGGTCATACGCAATGGCCTGACAGCCCAAAGGTTTAAAATATATGGGTTTTATGAAACAAAGCACTTAGTCATGAGTTCCGTCAGTGCAAGGATTTCTTCTTGCACAACAGAATGTTCTCCCATTCTCCCTCCATGTGCCCCCTACATCTGTTCTGGAAGTTCCCCCAACTTTCAGAGCAGATTTGGGGATGGCAAAGAGTGCACGTGGGGGGGGGAAGTCCCATTGTGCTAGTGCTAATCGTTGCTCTACCATAATTAATTTGTTGAATACTGCCATATATTATAAATATTCTAAGCTGCTTTACAACAATTAAAACGAGAACAGATTAAAAATACATCATACAAATTGAAACCAGCAGTTCAGTTTTATGACAATAAAGCCAGAGCCAACTGAGACAACAAAGTTTTTACTTGTCTGCAGAAAGCTGCTAGAATTTCCCTAGGAAGGAAGTTCCAATGGTACTAGGGCTCCTATCGAAAAGGTCTTGCTCCTGCTAGAGACTATTAATAACCTTCTCCATAAGATGGAATCTGGAACAGGGAGGGCCTCATCAGCAGATATGAAGAGTCATGGGAGGCTTGCTTCCTGGAGGCCCCAGTGGCTGTCCTGTCATTGGTTGTCACAGCTATCCTGCCAAGTTTCGTAGCCAATGACAGTCCAGCTGCACCAGCCAACTGTTTTATCTGGCAGCTGGTATTGCAAGGTAAGTGCCGTCCCAGCTAATGTCACTAGTTGGTGCTAGTGATAACAGAACTATATAAGATGGCCCAAACCAAGTAAAGTGTCCTTTGTTACTCAGCAATCTCGGTGTGTGTTTCTGCTCCTTGATACACAGCACCTACAACAGAACATTACAGCCACTACCTGGGACTCCTTCGCTACTGGCGACGGGCAAGGCTGATACATTTTGGCTCATCAACTCTCTAGTTTGATCACATATTTCTGCTGGAGCTCTGCTTACGGTTTTGTTTTTCTCCTTTTTTGACCACTCGTTAGACGAGTGGAGTCAAAACAAAACCCTCCTGGAAAGTAATGGGGTGGGGGGGAGAGAGAAAAATTTCTCTGATTTTGGGAGGAGGGGATTGCTGCTCACCTTATGAAACTTTATGAGGTGGTAGAGCTCTTTTTTCTTACGTTTAAAATTGTTTGTTCTAAATCACTGCACTGTTCAAAGCAGACAAGGCTCTCTTTGCAGCTTCTCCCTGGCTGAACTTCCTGAAATGGAATCACATCATGTTGGGTCAGTCCCAAATGAGGATAGAAAGTTCTGTCAATGTTGTTTCTCTCAGTTTCTCGTTTTTCAATCTTAAATTCAGTTCTTCACATTTCTGCAGCAATTTGCATTTTAAAAAAATCCTCATGAAAATTCTCCAGCATTTTAGTGCAAATATCTCCTGATAAACACATTTTTGCGAACATTTTCTTGTCATACAGTGCAAATTTTTGTATGTTATTTTCACTCGTATATTCATTTTTATGCACACTTCCCCCTAATGTATGCATTTTTGTAAATATTGTTCGGTTGGCAAACTGCATCGCAAAATTTGAACAAGTGCACATTTTGAAGTATGGCTGTGTCCTGGTTCTCATATTGTTTCAGAAAGTGCAAATTTGATAGATTGGCTTTGACAGATTCCCTACTCCCAAAACATTCCAGGAAGCAACATGAGGCTGTCTCCACAGCTTCCCACTAGATGAATGTCCTCTTGAGACCCAGTAAGGCAAGCAACAACACCCTCCTTAAAATTGTTGAAAAAAATTCCACTGCCCAAGAAAGCAGCAGAAAATCAGCACCCTTTTTCCAGTTGGATAAAGGGGTGTGGCTTTAACTATGCATACTCAGGGTAACCCTAAGTATTTCTTTCCTAAAGGGGGGCAAAATTCCCAAACAAAAATCATGACAATGAGGACTACTCATGCATGCTGCCCTTGTGCTGTTGGGGAAGCCCAGCAGCCATGGAGATAGACAGCTGGCACAAAGTCAAAATATGAACTAAAAAGTGCTAATGTAACATCATAGAGCTCTGTTGATCCCATATTAACAGTGAGGACAGTGAAGAGGGGAAAGAGAAAGAGTAACAGAACAGAAAAGTCTACGGTTGTCATTTCTAGTGGCGAGCCTGAAAGAGAAGTAAAAAAGGGAGGACACTGTACAACGGGGGGGACCTTTTTGGCTCCGGGAACCAAACCTTTATCTGCCCCACCCCACGGACCAACTCCGAGAGGTGGGTGGGGCAATCCACCCCTCAATGCCATGAGATCACTTTGACGTCCTATGATTGCCAGCTGGGTTCCCCTGCCCACCTGTCAAAATCCCTGGTACTTGCAAAGCTTCCCTGTGCCCCTCCTTTCAGGCTCCGCAATCAGAGCTTGAGAAAAGGAGGCATGGGGATGGATTTGGAAAGCCCATCCTGACCCACCCATTTCAATCTCTGAAAAGGATCGGCATGGGGCGAGCTTTCAAAAAACTGGGTGCACTTGTTTTTGCTGCACACACAGCGAGAACAAGCAGACCCAGGTTTTTTCCTTCATTGTTTCATGACAGAAGATCCTCCGTGGCGCAGAGTGGTAAGCGGCGGTAATGCAGCCGAAAGCTCTGCTCACGGCCGGAGTTTGATTCCAACGGGAGGAGGAAGTCAAATCTCTGGTAAAAGGGGTCAAGGTCCACTCAGCCTTCCATCCATCCGTGGTCGATAAAATGAGTACCCGGCATATGCTGGGGGGGGTAAAGAGAGGCCGGGGAAGGAACTGGCAATCCCACCCCATATATACGGTCTGCCTAGTAAATGTCGCAAGACGTCACCCTAAGAGCTGGAAATGACTCGTACTATAAGTGCGGGGACACCTTTACCTTTACATGACAGAGCAGCCCCTTTCAGCTCTGTCAGGGACTGCCCTGTCATGCAGGCACAGCAATAAAGAAACAGGTGCCTGTTTCTCAGCACTCTTTGAAGAGTCCCTCCCCTGAAAAATTGCTCCAGCTTCATCATCATGAAAGGAAATATTTCATAAACCAAACTTGTTCCATTTTTTTGCAATTTTCCAGGGGAAAATAAGACTTCAGGGGGAAACTGTCTTTTACCAAATTGTTCTGCTTTTTCCTAGCCCTTCACATCTCTAGCACCACATCATTATAATTAGGTACAATCCAATAATGTACCTAATTTCAAATTGCAGAGAGCTGGGATTTCTTCCAGAAGCTGATCAACATCAAAATCTTTGCTCTGCATTCCATAGACACAGCAAACCAACATCAGAAAGCTCACTCTGCACAAGTATATATAAAATTCACTTCCAGAGGGAAAAAAACTGTATTCATCGTGAATTTAATGGAACACATTTGTAATGCTACAGGTTTCTGCTGCTGATGCTCATGAATCTTTTGTGAGCCTAGAGATATCCTGTGCACGATTAGGAAAAGTTGCAAATGTGTGGCTCAAAGGCGGTGTGTGCAAACCTTCTTGCAGAGCTTTGAAATTCATTATTAACTCTCATCTATGGCCTTGCAGTGGTCATTTTTCCTTAAGCTGTTCAAGTCAATAAAAACCCTACCCATTGCATGATGCTGGACCTGCACAGAATCCTTACGCTTATCTAGGGGGAGATAGGGGAGAAATTTGATTCAGTTCACATTGAAAGGTGAACCTACCGAGTTTGCACTTTCCAAAACAATATGTGAACCAAGCCATCCTTCAAAATTTGCACTTCTCCAGATTTTGACTTCCCTTATTCCCTTGGAACTTAAAAAACAACAACAACAACCCTGAACCTGAAACGTTTGGCCAAGACATCACATATGGACATATCACATATATGGTATTGTGTAGCATATCTCAGAGTTCTTCAGCCTTGGGGCTACAGATGTTCCCATCATCTCCAGCCATCTTAACTAATAGTCAGGAATTATGGAAGTTATAGTCCAACAACATCTGGAGATCCAAGGCTGAAGAAGGGTGGCATATCTAATTTGACCATAAACACATTGCATCAGCATTCAATAACACTAACTCATGTATTTGTGGAAAGGTGTGGTCAATAATGTATGTATGAATGCAGTTCATTTAAGAACTTTGCTATTAGACCATTTTAAAAAGAATAAATCACATGTTACAATGGACATGCCTAAAGAGAGAAGCAGGATCACACTCATTGCTCTCATTCCTATCCCCTGTGCATGGCTTGTGAAAGAGTCTACAAACTGTATGCACAAAGACCCTACATGCAGTCAGGAAACCTGGAAAAGGCAGGGTTCCTGACTGTGTATATAGAGCCTATATGCATGCAATTAGTATGCTTAAAGGGTCTTAAATAAGCTATGCTGAACATGCTTAGAAGAAGAAAATACAACAGATATTGTGATTGCACTCAGCCACTCCCCCCATGTGAATGTACTATAATGTGCCAAGAGAACTCTAGACCAGGAACAAACAATGTGGTGCCCTCCAGAAGTTGTGGTCTACCACTCCTGCACCCAATCAGCATGGCTAATAGTCAGGAATGCTGGGAAACACCTGCAGAGCACCACACTGGCTACTCCTCCTGTAGATGAACGAGTACGAACGTTGATTGTTGTTACGAGACATGCTGTGCAAATAAAATAAAACTAAGATCACAATCCAGCCAAAGTTATGTACTTATACGTACACCTGAGTAGAAAGGCATAGATTTAAGCATATGCTCAACCAGTGGAGGCTGGTATATTAGGGCAAGTGGAGCACTGCCCCATCAACCTCAGTCTTCCCTTTGCCAGCCCCCACCCACCTGCCTTCTGATTTACAAGCAGTCTACGATGTGGCATTGCCTGTCCTGTTGCACCTCTTTAGTCTCAATGTTGCCTTTGTAGAACTCAGCAGGGAGGAAGATGTGGACAAAACCAGAATGAGTTGGCTCTGCTTTTCATTGGCTCTGGCTCCACCAGCCATTTCTTCTGCCTCTGCCTACTCTTGGCCTCCCTGCTTTCTGCCCTGCCACTCCCAATAGACACCAATCTCCATTGTCCTTCAGCAGCCTATAAAAATTAGCAGGACCAAAAAAAGGTGCTTAATTTTGGCCAGATTGGTCCGAAACGATTATATGCTGAGGGATACATTCTGTTGTGACTGGAAGAGTGTTGAACTGCTTCCCTTCCTATATACTAAAGTGAGAATCGTATGCTATCCCACCACCATCAAAGCTGCCACATCTGATCGTTTTTCTCAGCAGCCTCTCAGATACGGCTAGCTCCCAATTCTATCCGCCTGCTGTATTTTCTTGATGTCTGCGGGAGGGAGACTGCAAATTTGTCCACAAGGGGGCTCTTCATAGGAAAAGCAGGATGGTTTTTGTGATCACCACCTGCTTACATTTATTTGTAAGCATTCAAAAAGGGGAATCATGTGATAAAAATAAGCAGCCATTAACAGCACACGAAGCTCTCGGTTAAATACGGATTTATTATTTGATTTGGCTCTGTAAGGGCGCTTCCTAGAGTCTTTCTAATTTCTAAATATATTCTTGCTATAGCTGTGGATAATTATGGTCTGTATTATGACCAATCTTAACATACTATTACAAAGACTGCTGAAAAATTCAGAGGCTGTAGTGCAAAGGAGCAGAACTGAAAATGGCTCTTTAACAAAGAGCCAATAAACAATATGAAAGAGTTGCTGATAAATCCTGAGCCAGATTGTGCACAGGATCCTGATAACTGGCTTGTTTTGGTCACTGTAATGCTCAGAAGTAAAGAAGTTTGCCATTTCCTCATGATTGTAACAATTTAGTTTAGTTTAGTTTATCTATCACTCCACACATCCAGAGGTATCCCAAAGTGATATAATTTACAATGATGAATTACAAAATATACTTCAAAAAAACCAATAAAACATTGCAAATATCAAATATTAAACGTGTTCATCCAAAGAAAAAGTCATCTACACCAGCATAAAACATATCTACCCCCTCCACCCAGGATGAACACCACAAAAAGCCTGGCTAACAGTAGTGTCTAAATGAAAACACCTTTGCCTAGCACCAGAAAGCTGGCAAAGCTGGCACCAGGTGAGCTTCCCTGGGGAGACCATTTCACAATCAGGGGCTATCACAAAAAAGGCCTGTTCTCTCATTGCCACCCTCCAAACATCTCTTAGAGGGGTACACAGAGAAGGGTCCAGGTAAGTTCATATGAGGAAAAGCAACCCATGGGGATCTGAAGTCCAAAGTCGATATAGGTTCTTCATAACCATGACATGAATGCAAGTCAATGCGTGTTTACTCAGGTAACTCTGCCACGTGTCCGCATCTGGTGGGATTGGATGATCTAATCAACAGAACTATTTGCTGTCTGCAGAAACTTATCAGAAGGAGAGACAGGCAGAACAGTCAATCATGCAGAGACAGAGTGGGCAATCTTCTCTGTAGGAGTGAATACTCTGCTTTTTATTTTATTCTATTTTTTCAGTTCTCTCATGGCACATTGCTGTGCCTCAGTCAGTGCTAGCCTTCTAGAACCAGCGTGACATGAGCCCATCTCTCTCTTTTTTGTGCCAGTGGTGCCTTCCCAGTTTTGGGGTTGTTTTTCTAATAGTACTAAATCACAGTGTTGTAGTAAGGATTGCTGTCATTATGTTTATTAAGTTGTTTGAGCATTTACTATCTAAATATTGTTGCTGCATTGTAATTCAGTCGTATTTGGAGACTGATGGAGGGGGTTCCTTATTGTTATGGTCAATAACCAGCATAGGAGACTGATGGTTAATGATAGTAATAAATGTGAAATGGAAATGGACTGCCTTCAAGTCGATTCCGACTTATGGCGACCCTATGAATAGGGTTTTCATGGTAAGTGGTGTTCAGAGGGGGTTTACCATTGCCTCCCTCTGAGGCCAAGAGGCAGTGACTGGCCCAAGGTCACCCAGTGAGCTTCATGGCTGTGTGGGGATTCGAACCCTGGTCTCCCAGGTCGTAGTCCAACACCTTAACCACTACACATTATATATTGTATAGTATATTATAGTATTTAAGATTATTTTATTGTGTGTGATATGTTAGCATTATCATGGAACATAGGAACTATGGGTTGTATCCAATATTAGTCCTACCCAGAGGAGACCCATTGAAATTAATGAATCTGACTAACTTAGGTCCATTAATTTCAGTGGGTCTACTCTGAGTAGACTGAGTTGGATACAACCCATAAAACATTTCCTTATACTGAGTCAGATCATTGGTCCATTTAGCTCAGTATTGTCTACACCAGTATTAACAATCTCATACCCTACAATCAGCAGAAGAGGCCTTCTTGATGGGGCCACCACTGGGGGGCTGCCCAGCTGGTGTTGACCCATGACAGGGCCTTTACAATGGCAGTTCCCCACTTGTGGAATGCCCTTCTTGGTAAAGTGCATCTGTCTCCATTATTGACCTTGAGGAGGAATTTGACAATATTCTTGTTGACCCAAGCATTTGATGGCTGAAGGAGATTGTTCCTGGCAATCCAAAAATCACTGCATGAAGGAATGTTTTTAACGGCAACTGTTTTTAGAATGCTCTTTCAGTGTTTTGTTAATATGTTTGCTGCCCTGGGCTCCTTCGGAGCAAGGATGGGATATAAATCCAACATCCAATTCTTATTCTTACTCTTCATCATCATCTGGCTGGCAGCAGCTCTCCTGGGCTTCAGGCAAGCTTCTCTCCCAGCCCTGCCTGGAGATCCCGGGGACTGAACTTGGGACCTTCTGCTTGAAAAGCAGTTGCTCCACCACTGAGCTCCGGCCCTTCTTGTTCATGTATTTTGCATATTGGATAAATGTAATAAGAAACACAAATATAAAAATCTCTGCAACAAATATCCAAACATGGCAGGATATGAATGCTGTTGTAAACAAATAAAATAAATCTCTTCCAAAACTCCCTGCTCATGCAATACATTGCTTGCCTTTTCAGTACCAGCTTTGCCTCCACTCTGCTATTTCTGATAGTAATAGTAAAACTTCCATTGCCGTGCTCTCAAAATTGAATGAAGAGCTCTAGAATCGCTAATAACTTCAGACCAAGAGCAGTGAGTATGGAAGCCACCATGCTAGTGCTTCCTTTCTTTAACCACCAGGTGGCAACCTTTTGCAAACGATGGCCATGAAAGAACTGCAAGAGGAGACAGCATGTTAAAGGGGATGGGGGTTGCTGGCTAGTTAGCCATTGTTGGTGTGTGGTCAGCTTGATACTGTAAAGCAGGTGCCTCAGTTTTAAGAAGAAACTCTAGCTAGCAGCAAAAATACCTCTTTCCTGTTTGCAACCATCTCCCTTCTCCTCCCATCATGCACACGCACATGCACGCACACACACACACACACGCACGCACAGAGCAAGTGGAAAATCAATATAGAACAGTACAAAATTAACATTTGAGTTTAGCATGACAGAAAATCCTGCAGGCTGATTATATAAACAAAACCCCTCCATTCTCAGGCTTAGGATAAGAGCATGAAAGGCTCAGCAGGGAGAATCATCATAGATTCCCCCCCTCTCGCCCCCAACCCCAATCTCCATGACAACGTGTCCAGTTGCACAGAGAGGCAGAAGAGGAGCTGAATTAAAGACATAGTAGCAAAAGCAAAGCTCCCCCATTTCAAGTGGCTTATTTTTATGAGTATTCATTTTAAATCCCAGCTCTCAACCAGCTGGCACTTGCGCCACATTTCGACAAGGAAGGCACAATGATCAAAGGGCCTTGCTTCTGATATCACACGGCAGTCTGCTTTGCATATTTTCTTCTCCTTACCTCCTCTCCCCCCCCCTCGAACTTAAAATAGGCGGGGCAATCAAGCAGGGTTTAAACCTTTAAGGACAGAATTAGGTTGTGTGTATTTGGGCATTAAAAACACCAGAAGAGCCCTGCTGGATCAGGCCAATGGCCCACCAAGTCCAGCATTCTCTTTTCACAGTGGCCAACCGGATGCCTGTGAGAAGCCCGCAAGCGGGGACCTGAGTACAAGAACACACTCCCCTCTTGTGATTCCTAGGAACTGCCTCCAACAGTGGAGGTAGAACATAGCCATTGTGGCTAGTAGATACTGATAGCCTTATCCTCCCATAATTGGTCTAATCCTCTTTTAAAACCATGCAAGGTGGTGGCCATCAGTGCCTCTTGTGGGAGCAAATTCCATAGTTGAACTATGCGCTGTGTGAAGAAATACTTTCTTTTGTCTCCCCTGAGTCTTCCAACATTCAGCTTCATTGGATGGCCCAAGTTTTAGTATTTATGAGAGAGGGAGAAATAGTTATCTCTGTCCACTTTCTCCACACCGTGCATAATTTTATACACCTCTGTCATGTTCTCTCTTGCCTTTTCTCTCAACTGTAAAGCTCCAAATATAACCTTTCCTCACAGGGGAGTTGCTCCATTCCCTTAATCATTTGGTTGCGCCTCTCTCTCTCTCTCTCTCTCTCTCTCTCTCTCTCTCTCTCTCTCTCTCTCTCTGTGTGTGTGTGTGTGTGTACATATGCATGCAGGTACACACATATACATCCCAGCTTTCAGTATCTCACTGTTCAAGGGGATTATTACATTTTCAATCCTCCTTGGTTCCCCTTGAAAATACATTCACAGTAACGTTGGTACTTTAACTGTAAACTGAGAATGTGATCTGAAGAACCACACCAGTAGCAATAGCAATAACAACAACAACAATAATAAAACAACCCACCCTTCAACAAAAAGTCCCAGAGAGCATTACAACAGTCTAAAATTGCAGGATTTAAATCAGTGAAAGCAATTTACAATTGCAAAGTCCACCCTAAAAATGAGTATGAAGGTTGGATTGGGGTTTGAACTTGAAAAGTTCCAGAACAAGCTTACACAACAGCTTTTGCTCCAATATCTTAAGGGTAGAGGCTTTCCAGTGTGTATTGCACTTTTCCCCCTGCCTTCTTGGGAGTGGGTGCTGGAGTCTAGTAGGGATATGGACGTGAATTCTAGAATGGTGTTCCAAAAATACCAGTTTCCAGAAGGAGTATCCATGTTAGTCTGTGATAAGAAAAAGAATGAAGATTCTTGTGACTAACACGTGTATGGTGCATTTGTGGATCAGGCAAGTAATAGCCAGCATTGCACAGGGCAGCATATTTGCATAACAGGACCTTCCCCTTCCCTTCCACACCCCACACCACCCTCTAATTTTCTCCAGAGGTCATTTAGAGTCAGCTGAAGGACAGACACATCATCTTGCATTCTGATTTCTCAAACTCTGAGGCAGCTTTCACACTGAGGTCTGTTTTAAATCAAGCCACCCCAAGACATTTTGCTTCCTGAGATGAAGCAGCAAATAGCAAAAAAACCCCACATACACACAAGAGTAAAAATAAATAATATCCAAGGATGGTCAAGTTATTTTGGCACCTGATGCAGAACATTCCACAAGCACCTCTCCCTCCTAGGCAATAAAAATACAGTAACAATAAATTAAGGCTGCGATCCTATTTTTCCTGTTGATTTTGCAGATGTATTTAATGTACTTTTTATAGTTTGAACTTTGTTATTTTTGTATTTTGTATTTATTTCTTGTTTTTTGTACACCACCATGATACATTTGAAGGGTGGTGGGTGGTTTATGAAATTTTTAACTTAAACTAAACTAAATTAAACTAATCCTATATACTGGGATAGCCAGCATGGATGTTCTCCAGATGTTGCAAACTCCAATTCCCATTAGCAACCCCCAACCTGGCCAATGGCCTAGAACAATGCGAGTTGTCTCCCACAATATCTGGAAGGCACTATGTTGGCTACCCCTGCTACATACAGTTTACCTAGAATAAAATTCCATTGAGCTCTGAGTAGAAATGCACAGGATTGTGCTGTAAATAACTAACCATTTGCTACGTTTTGATGATACCCAAAATTAGCTGCCTGGGGCTGCTGCTTCACTCTGCTTAATGGTAGGGCCAGCCCATTTAAATCTTTTCCTGCCTTCCTTGAAAATGCATGGTAAAAGCTTGGTCTTTGGTGTTTCAAACAGAGAAATAAATGACTAGGTAAGCCTACAAGTGTAGTTTTATTGTGGTCTTTCAGTGCTCGGGGCAATAACATCACATTGCGCTATTGGACTGAAGAGGAAAGACAGGTATGGAGGGGCACGGTGGAGCTATGTGTTTAGTCCTGACCCCAAGGTAGCATGAATTCTCCTGGACCCTCATGCAGCAGGAAGCCTTTTGTATCCATGGAAGATCCTTGCACGACTGAGAACCCTTTTTTTAAGACCCCCCCATTCAAATCCATTCTGCATGTTTGAGCACTGGAATGGGTCTGTAATGGACATGTAGTCATTCAACTATGCACAAGTGTGCCAACCAGATGTGCACAAAGACACCTGCCTACATAGGTCTATCTGAATGCATTTGGGGATGTAGCACTTAAACAGCCCCAAATGAGTGTAATGAGGTGATTAGTCAGCCAGATGTATGCGCCTGAAGTATCACTGATGGAGCGAGCAGCAATTTTGTTGCAACAGAACTCCTTAAGAGAAATTGCTATAGAATTCATAGGAGCTTATACAGCTATACAATTCAATAACAGAGCCGGAGAAAGACTACACTGAACAATTCATATGAAAGCTTGTTAAAGGAGTTGTTTTAAAAAGCACCGTATTGATTAAACCTCTTCATGTTTCTCACTGCCTCTCCTCCCCCTTGCTACCACTGCCATTGGGGATTCCTTAAATGATGATGTAACACATGCATCCTGTTGTGCGCTATGTGCAGTCCTGTTGTGAACCAGGGGTGTTCTGCACAGAGGGTTTTTTTACAGAGCAGGGATGGAGGATCTATGCCCCCCCAGTTGTTGGACTGCAACTCCCATCATCCTTGATCTTTGGCCATACTGGCTGGGGCTGATGGGAACTGGAGCCCCAAAACCTCTGCCTCCACTATCAGAAGTAGAATGCCTCTGAATACGTTGCTAAGAATCACTGGTAGTGACAGCTGTTGCATTCATGTCCTGCAAGGATGCTGGACGAGATGGACCTTTGGTCTGGTCCAACTGGGCTCTTCTTATGTTAACCTCTGGAGGGCCACAGGTTCCCCATTCCTGCCCTGGAGAATTCAACAGGAGAGTGGGGTATGACGTTGATGAGACAGAATTCATCTGCAAACTTGACAGCATTGCAGTTAGACCCCACTACTACTGCCAGTCTCATGCTTCCCTTGCCTTGCCACTGTCCTGCCCCTCCCTACCCTGGTCCAACAAGAGGCAATGCTGCTGCAGGAGGGTGGCGCAGCAACTCCTCTACACATCTATATAGGACTGGCCCTACCATTAGGCAGAGTGAGACAGCTGCTTCATATGCTAGCCAGTGGGGAAGTCAGAAGCAGCACCCACCCAGCCGTTCTTCCTGAGCTCCCTGGTCATTCCTCTCTTTTTTACCACACAACTGTGTCTGCCACACAGCCTGCCCTGTACCCCCTTGAGCTAGCCAGTGATTTTCAGGACAGGTGCAGGGAAAGTTGTCCAATCAGCAGCTTTGGAGGAAGACTCAAATGCCACTCCAGTCAGCTTCCATACATGGAATGGAGAAAGGGCCACCATCTTGTCATTTGTCTCAGGCAGCAAAAATGTCTTGGGCCTGCTTTGCAATACCCGTTTACCTACTATTTCACATATCTGATGGACTTATAAAATGATTTCACCTATAAAAATTTATGCTACAGTGAGTTTACTGGTCTTTCAAATTGCCTCAAGACTCTTGTTTTTCTCCAACAAATTGGCACAGCTCTCTTAACGTTTGGTCCAGAGAGCTGGGCTTGAGAAGTACTGCGTGTCAAAATGTACTAGTGCTAGCATATGCTGACCGTGGACCAGACATGATACAAAGTGGCTTCTGATGTAACCAAACCTTCCATTCAAGATATATGGAGCCAAAAAGAGGAAGAGCCATATTTGGGTGTGAGTTTACCTCATGCAATAAGAATTATGTGAGGGAGAATGAGGAGGGTGCACTAGCTCCACCTCTTCTGTCACAGTACCTCACGATTTTTTCAGAAATAGAGTGTGGAGGGTCTTGATTTCCATACTGGGTACTACTTAAGCTTCAGGCATTTTGCCCCTCAAACAGTGAGGGGGAAGCAAGGCTGTGCTCACTAGCTCCTCCTACTCTGCTTCCTGCTGCATTGCCCTTCAATGTGTGGAGGGCAGCAGGGACGTGCATGGTGATGCAAAAGGGGCGCAGAGCCAGCATGCACATGCCCATTCTCTCTTCCAAGTGAGGAGCATCCTGAAGATCAAGCTCTGTCCTTTAAAAAAAATGAGAAAAGCAAAACAGGGAGATGAAAATTGCCTACCGTGGTAAGTTATTATCCTTTGGAAAATTGACGGTACCTTTACGATATATATATATAACAAATGTTTTTAAAATAAAATAAAATGGAAGCATCCAAAATGAATAATGCTTGTTTTGGAGATGGTTACAGATAGTGAATAACTTTATGGGAGCCTTAAGTGTTCTGGGATTTGTGTCTTTTTGAAAATTAATAAAATCATTTTGCTCAAATTATAATTTTAAATTAGAGAGCAAATTAGATGAAGCAAATGTTAAGAAATTATGCAAGACAACACAACAGTGTGGGGACTCTGAAGTTCAAATACATGTTTATTCAATAATCACAGATTAATAATTACTGGCATAATTATATCTGCGTAATGCATTGCTTGCTTACTTCCTCAATGTCTTAGATTGTCTTAGAGATGATCTTGGCCTAGTCGACAACCAGATCTGCTTTTAAATACTTTCTACAGTGTGGCTTTCCAGATTAAGGAAGGCAACTACTGCAGGCCCTGTTGGCCCTCCAAAGACTTTTCACCACAGACCCAGACTGCCACCAGGTGTTAGGAGCTCTGGTGAGGACTCAAACAGAAGTTTCTAATCATTCCTCACAAACTGGAGTCCCACTCTTCCTTTTAACACTGAGCAGCAGGAAACTGAGAAACATGAGCCAACTGTCGGCGTTCAACAATATAGGGCCCAGTGTAAGAGCACCTGTACCCAAGCCGTATTTAACTTCCTTAAGCGTCCCCAAGTATAGGAGGGCATTCTCTCTGGCCAGATTTAACGTTCTCCCCTCTGCTGTATTGGAGGGGAGATATAAGAAAGTACCGCTAGAAGAATGGGTCTGTATTTGTGGTTCTGGAGCGATAGAAGGGGTAGAGCATGTCATATTACATTGCTCCTTTTATACAGACCTTCGCACTTTGTTTATATCTCCTTGCCTTTTAAAAAGATTCAGACCTTTTGAAGATATCCAGGTGCATGTTTTACTTGATGACCGTGATCCACTCATTACGGATATGGTGGTGAGATTTTGTGTGGCGGCTATGGCACGCAGAAAGAGCTTGGCCCAAGCATTTTAACACTTCTTGTAACTATTTTGTACCTGATCTGGTCAATGTTTACAATCTTATTGTTTTAAATTTGCTGGTCTTGTACTGAAATAAACAAATCAATCAATCAATCAATCAACTGAGAAACCCAGTGGTGTTGAGATGTTTTGGACAGAAGTGGTTGGGACTGATGGGAGCTGTAGTCCAAAACATCTTGATGTCACCAGTTGATGAAGAATAAAATCCAAAGCCTTCTTCCAGAGGTTTCTAAACTCTATCCATGGAGAGGGTGGACCTCCACTAGAGATGGGGAGAAATTAGATCCAATTCACACTTAAACGTGAACCTACCTAACTCCCATTTTCCAAAACAACACATGAAGTGAAACACAGCCAACCTTTGAAATTCACACTTCTCTGAAATTTACAGTGCTGTTCTCCAGCCAAGTAACATGTATAAAAATGCATATACTAGGTTAAAGTGTGCATAGAGATGCATATATTTATGAAAATGCATTCTATTGCAGGAAAATTGCTTTGGAAAACTGTGCATATTAGGAAAAATTCACACTAAAATGCTGATAAAATGAAAATCACAAACTGATGTGGAAATGTGAGGATCTGAACTTAAAAACAAAAACCAGAAACCTAAATTAATAGATTCATCTATCCCTAACTCTTTACTTGATCCACAGAGAGAATTTAAGAATGGTTGAACCTTTACAGCTGCTAAGTCCATATTTGTTTTTAATTTCTCTGCTTTAAACTGAATTGTTTTTAACTTGCTCTTTTAATCTACCATGTTTAGGAATTTTGGAGTCTATGTGCGTGTTTTTAAAAAGATGCATTTATTTTTTACGGATGCCTATCTTTTTATTGTCTGATGTAATTTTGTAAGATGCTTTGAATTTATTTATAAAGAAAGCAAGCAAGGTAGAACTCTGGTCCCCTGGCATTAGCTCTACTGTATCCAAACTGTGCCCAGCTCAGGAGGGAAGGGAGAAAACAGAAAAGGTATGATTGGAGGTTGGGGAGAGCAATCCTCATTTTGTCCTATTTCCCCCCCATACTTAATGCCAGATCCTCTCTGGCATAGGATCCTGGCATGGTTATGGGGGTGTCAATGCAAGGAGGGGGGTTAGGAATCAGCATAATTATGCTACCTAGGCCACACCCTATCTTTGCTCCCTTCACCATCAGCACATGGCTGGCAGAGCCTTCCAGCCAACAGAGCCTTTTGCTAATATTCTAGGCTGGGGATCTTGTTCTGACACTTTTTCTCCTTCTCTGCCAGGCAAGCATCACTTCTGCACTTCTAAGGGCTACTCAGCTGGTGGAGTTACAAATTTATTTAGCTACATTTATATCCCACCTTTCCTCCCAAGAGCTCAAGGTAACATTTTATCTTCACAACATACTTGAAAGGCAGCATATGCTGAGAGATACTGGGCTGTAATCCACTAGTTCCTGCTCAGGGTAGGCCCACTGAAATTAATCAACCAAAGTTATTTCTGTCTGCTCACTTCAGTGGGTCTGCCCTGAGTAGGACTAGCATGGAATGCCACCCTCTGATTGGCACAAGGTCACTCAATGAGCTTCATGACTGACTGGGGATTTGTTTGAACCTGAGTCTCCCTGGTTCTAGTCCAACACTCTAATCACTACTCCACACTGCCTCAGGGATAGGGTTGCATCCTAAAGCTATTAATCTTTAAGGTGCAACAAGTTTTTTTTTTACTATGTCACCTCTCTCTCCCTCCTCCCTTTTCCCGTGGTCTGTTTTTCCATTCCAGCTTTTTTCAGAGAAAAATGCATTTGCCAACAGATTGCATTATATGTTCTCAAAATGTTCTCAAAATGTAGCTAAATTGTTCCTAATCATCTTTGAGAGATAATCCTGCCCTTCAAGCTGCCAGTTTGTTGTGGCTGGACTTTTAGTAGCATTCTGAGGGCCAAATGACACATTATACAAGAGATACATGATTGAATCTCATTATATTATTTTAACTGATATGCAGCCATAAAGAGAAAGTGGTTGCCAATTTCTTCGGAGGTGACAAGAACATAAGAAGAGCCCTGCTGGATCAGGCCAAAGGCCCATCTAGTCCAATATCTTGTTTCCCCCAGATGCCTATAGGAAGCATACAAGTATTTTATCATTATCATTATCATTATTAGGGTAGGTGTCACTACACAAAAAGGTCTGCTTCCTATTTTGGTGAGAACGGACCTCCTGATAAGATGGTATCTGCAGGAGGCCCTCACCTGCAAAGCATAGTGATTGACTGGGTGCAAAAGGGGTAAGATTATATTTCAGGTATCCTGGCCCCAAGCTGTATAGGCGTTTGTACACCAAAGCCTGTATCTTGAACTTAGTAGGATATGAGCACAACAGCACTCGCCCCACTTGCACTTCCCAGAAGCATACTGCTTCCAACTGTGGTGGTTAAAGATAGCTATCATGGCTGGTAGTCATTGATATTCTCCATAGCATGTCAGTATATACAGTAGGACTATGCTTGCTGCACTCCCCCACCTGATCTGAGGCTCAATCTGACACTTCAGATTGGCCCTGACCTGGCTGATCTGGGGCTAATCCAACCCAGCTCCAAGCCTCAAATTGATTAAGGGACAGCACTAATGTTAAGTTTGGGTTTGTAAAAACCCTATTAAACATGTATTCAGAAGGAGGCAGGGGAAGAAGGGGGCACTGCATCTCCTTTCCCCAGAGCTTGGAAGATTACTTTTAAAAAGTAATAAATTACAGTTACAGTTACATGGCCCCCCAAAAGTAGTAATTACCATTACAATTACAATTTCTCTGAAAGTAACTGATTACTTCACTTTTGCTCAAAAGTAATTGCTACAATTGCATTTTAGTTACTTTTTTAAATAAAATTGCCCACAAGGTGCTGGCCTTGGCTGCTGCACATCTAAGTAGCCTAAAACAACATTAAAAATAAGCACATACACACAGAGGGTAGTAGTATATATTTTTTATCCATAAGATTAACAGAATGGCATGACAGAATCTCACATCCCCTCACCCCACCCCCAGCAATGATACCCCAACACACATATTTTTTGTATATATATATTGCCTCCAGCTCTTTTCTCCTTCCACTCCTGTCAATTTTAAAACAATTGTTTTCTCCACGCCGTCCCACTCTCCACCTCCTCCCTTGTTGCCTCCTAAGCACCCATAGAGCATGAAGGAAGAACAATGCTGCACAGAAGCCTCATTTGAAGCACAAGATTTTTATTCACAAATCAGAGGAGCGGAAGACTTCCCCTGCTCCCCCCCCCAAGTAATGCACAAAAGTAATGCTGGAAACATTACGATTACTCCTCAAAAGTAATGAAGTTACTACTCGTTCTATTACCAGCAAAATGTAATGAAGTTACCCACTCGTTACTCAAAAAAGTAATAAATTACAAGTAATTCGTTACTTGTAACTAGTTACTTCCAAGCTCTGCCTTTCCCCTACCCACCCCTCCAACCACATGTTTAATCAGGGTTTTAATCAGGTTGGATTAGTGAAATACTAACTGGTTAGCAACTCTAGAGGTTTATCAAGAAAGACAGTTTAACAATGCTGGCCACCTTCCAGTGCAATCTTATTCTCAGAAGAGCAACATCTGAATCAAAATCAATCAAGGAATAATTGGCTGACTGGATTTAAAAAAAACACACCTTAAAATAAATAAAGTCACTGTGATCAACCAGGGAAATGTAACCAATTTATTCATGTTCAGCATCTTTTAAGAACTATTTTGTAGGGTACTTAGATTTTCTGGCAAAGCCTCCACTCCCTCAGTAATTGACTCTCAGGCATGGTTCTTGGGAAATGTAGTCTTTCCCCCCCTTTTTTTGGACAGTTTCTTACTAGAGTTAATTAAGTAGCAAAAAGATAAAGGAAAGAAAAAGAACAAAGAAAAAACTGTCCCAGATGAAAAGAGGTTGTAGACTGGATATTTGTTTTTTATTATTTTATTTAAAACATTTACATACCGCTTAATCATTTGCATTTCTAAGTGGTGTACATAAAAACAAGCCATATATAAAATAAACAATAAATATGTCATGGGCCCAATGTTGCTTAGGCCCAGTGGAGGCTGGAGGCTGCGATGCCAGTGGGGTAGTGAATCTGCTCCAGGTTTTAGTCCAAACTTTCAAGGAGCTCAGCACCATGGACAGATCCTTGAAAGCTTGGACTAAAACCCAGAATGGGATTACTGCCCCACCGATATTGGTGCACAGATATAGTCTCCATTGCCTAGGTATCTGGGCTTATGGTACATATGGGTAACCCACAGGCATTGGAGGCTTCCAGTGCAGCTTGCACAGGTGCCCAAGCCCCCTCATGTCAGAATTCCCTCAGCCATGAAACAAAATCCCCATGTAAACAGCTGTTTGGTGGACTGGAGTATGATGAGGAAGAGGGAGTGATCCCATGCTCTGTCCTGTCCATGTAAATTGCATGCCTCCTACAAGTATGATTGTGATGGTGAATGTGTGGATGAATGTGTGAAAAAATAAGCATGATTTTATCTGTGTCTCTGTGTGTGTGTGTGTTCTACATTTTCCCAAGTTACAATTCATACGATTATGGCATTTAGTTGTATAGGTTTTATGAATTGTATGTTTGCATGTACTGCAAGTATGGTATGGTTAAGTCTACAGTGTATGCAAACACTGTGGATGAGTATAGCAGAATTTATTAGATACATTTTAGTAATTTGGGTGTTGATTTTTAGAGTGATTTTCTGTATTTTTCAAGTGTATAATTTTATTTTACTTTTTTGTAGACTCCTTCATAAAGAGATTAGGTGACATCTGATATATCCAGAGCGGAGCCATTGGAACTGATAGACTTTCAATCTATTGATATCAATGAATCTGTTTGGAGTATGACTTAGTTGGCATCACCCACTGATTTCTTTAAATGTGTTGGGAAAATAAGTACTTGTGCACACAGTCCACTCTTTTCCCCAGGAAAAGTTTTTGGCTACTTAATTAACTTGGCTTATTCCCTCCAATTAGTTGGCTTCTCTTGGACCAACTGAGGATTCCCAAGGAGATGTGATTGTCTCATGCTGGATGACAAACTCCATCTGCAAAGCTGCTGGTTCTTAGGAGAATAGCTTGGCGCTCAAAACCCAGACACATTTTGTATGGAAGTTTCTCAAGCACAATAAATATGGTGCTTCTGAGCCTGGTCTGCACAGTCAGTACTTGGCTTAGAAGTGCACTTGAAACTGATGGGCTTCCTTCACAGTGGTTCTGATTGTATAAAGTGCTGTCTTACATAGGAGGTTATTTGTACTGATCTTGATTTCTTTTTACCATTTCCCTGATGCACACAGATTGTGGCAGGGAACAGACTGCTAGGTGGAATGCATTTGTGCAATGGTTACCAAACTGTGAGGCAGTTGTGATGCTGGGGGGAGGGGGTCCTTCAGAGATGTAGACAGTTGCTAACAGCAGTGCAAGCATCTCAGTCACTGAACTCCAATGTATGGTGGTTGTTTTTCTGGCAGCAAAACATTAGGAAAAATGCAAGCTTGAATGTGATGAATGAGTGGTATGGCCAGGTTTGGTTTGAAATGGTTTGAAAGAGAAAAAAATTAGAAAGCTAGAGATCCATTCCATGAACACTGTTTTAGTTTTATTTCATATTTATCCCAGAGAGAACATAACTAACCTCAACTTATGGAGCATTATGAGAGATCTCCTGGGGTAAATTGTACACCTTATTTATTATTTCATGAACCTATACCTAACTCATTTATTTCACAACTGGCACTTTATTTTTATTCTTCTACATCATTGGACCAATGAAATATGTAACTGATATTGCTATGAATTATATGACTGCTCTGTATGTTATTGGTGTATTTTGTACTGTTATTTAATGTTGTTATAAAATCTAGCAGAAACAGAAGCAGCAGCAGAAGAAGAACTAGAGATGCTGCTGAAAATAGAAATCCTGTGTCAAGTTCACCCACCTCTCCAAGTAAGGCAGACTATATGAACTACAACTCCCATAATCCCTGATCATTGGACATGCAGGCTGGGGCTGATGAGAACTGGGAGTCCAAAAACATTTGGAGGGGCACAGGTTCTGCATCCTGATATAAGGTTTAGTTAAGGAGGGGTGTGTGTGACATCACCACATGAATGTACAAATGTACTGCCTGGGCAAATTCACCTGGAAAAAGGGCTCTAATGTCTTCCTTCCTAATGCAATGCTTTGGCAGAATTAATTTCCCATTCTTATGTGTTTCTGCTACTTATACTGAAAGCAAAATAAGGCACTCACACTGTCCTTGTCTTGGATCACACATGGGACTTAGCAAAGTGAGAACTTCCCCCAAGATCTTTATTCATAGTGGAAAGAGCATCAAAAGAGTCCTTTTCTCTTTGTTTTGACTTGGAACAAAATGGGTGAGGTGCATAATAAAGCATGGGAGGGCAGGGGAGGACTTGGGATTTAGCAAAGTATATGCTTGGAACCAGAATGGAAGCCCCTGAAGGGGTAATCTTGGGCCTCAGTTTGCCATTCCCTAGTCTAATCCATGCAAGGCCCTAAAGCAGGTGTGGGAAGATTTTGGCCCTCCAGATGTTGTTGAACTGCAACTCCCATCATCCCTGGCCATTGGCCATGCTTCCTAGGGCTGATGGGAGTTGTACTTCAGCAACATCTGGAAAGCCAAAAGTTCCCCACACCTGCCTTAAACACAATCATAAACTCTGTGTTGCATTGTGAACAAACCAAAAGTGTGGAGGGGGGCTGTCTGAAGCTCATGCAAGAGGGAACAGAAGTACAGCCTTGTGGTACCAAAAGCATGGGTTATTGTCGTAAGGTCAACTCAGGGTGGATATAGCATATGTCAATGCAGCTGAGTGGGAAGGGGGGAGAGAATTGTGCTAGAAGGCATGCAAACAGCTCACTAGTGAGTGGAGAGTTAACATTTGGAGGTGTGGTCATCTGTATGGGAAGAAGAACGCCTGCTGCTGTTGCTAAGATGGCAGACTGTAGTTAGAGGCTCTAGGCATCAAGTGTATTTTTATCCTAAAATAAAAAGTTTTAAATTCATTCATAAGACGCTGTGCTTGTTCTTAGTGGAAGGCAAGAATACCTCTGGAATCCCGTTCCGCGCCTGGGACCTACCGGGCAGAGGGACGAGCTTGCGGCCGCTGTCGATGTCCCGGCCGCCATCTTGGATGGGATGCGTGCACACACGGCGCGCTGGCGCGCCGTCGTGTGACGCGGCAGGGAGGCGGGGCGGCTGAAGGCTATTTAAGGCCGCCCCGCCTGCTTCCCGCCATCCAGTTTGAATTTCGGCGGCAATCGGGGCAGCCGCAGCAGCAGCAGCTTCGGCTCGGCGCGGCTTCCTTCAGCGGCTGCTTCGGCCGGGCTCCTTTGGCGGCAGCTTCGGCGGGGTTCCTTTGGCAGCGATCGCGGCAGCAGCAGCTTCGCAATTTCGGCAGCAGCAGCTTCGGCGGCGGCTTCTCTGCCGGCGCACGTGGGCCTCCGGAGGCTTCCTGTGGCCAGGGTGGCTGGGCGGCATCGAGCGCCCCCCCCCAACCTCATTGAGAGACAGGGAGGCAGTGGCGGCGGGCAACAAGGCCTAGGCGGCGAGGATCCTGGGGCAGTCACGACGAGGCGGCAGCGCAGGATCGGATCCAGCACGGCGAGGACCACAGGCTAGGCGGCCTTTGGCCGGCAACTTTTAAATTTAATTGTTAATTTTAGTTAACGCGGGGGAGGTGGGGCACGACCCCAACCATCAACCCTTGCCACGTGCAGGGCAATTAGGCTACCCTCCAGGATAATTGGGTGCCGGGTGGGGGTATTGAATAAGCAGGCGGGCTCCTTCACAACGCTTTGTAATCACGTCCTTTTTTTTTTTTTTTTTTTGCAAGCGGGGCCCCCTATCTCCCTCTAGTATGCCCAAGAAAGGACAAGGGGGGCCAAAAGGGAAGGGAAAGGCCCCCAGAGCAGGGGGGAGATGCCCACCCCCAGCGGCGGAGGGGGCAAGGAGTGGGGAGGGGCCACCATGGGCGGCCATATTAGCCAGGTTGGAAGCCCTAGAACATGGCTCAAGCCACCCTAATGCACCCCGGGACCAACCTGTGACAGGGAAGAAGAAGGACCCACCACCCAAACGGTCTCGGGGGAAAACACAGCGGCCAGTGAACAGTGCTGATGCAGGGGCTGTTGCTTCCATCTTAGCGCGACTGGATGTGCTGGAGGCCGGGCTCAGGGCTGAGGCGAGGACGCCCAGCATAGAGCCAGGCGCAAATCCCACCCTGCAAGCAGCCCCAACAATGCAGCCCGCACAAGGACCTTCGGCGGAAAGCACACAGGGTGAGTCCTCTATCATGCCACAACAACAAGGACAGCAGCAGTGGAGCTGGGCCCCCTGGGGGTACCCCTACTGGCCCTTTTCCCCACCAGCGGTAACCGAGGGATATGGGCAGGCAGGGACCTCCGCCTGCGGGGGGGAGGTTACGCCACAGCAGCAGCATCCCCTAAGGGAGGCCTGCGAGCAGGTCTGGCACCTCGCTGCTGGGACGGCGACGGAAGGAGGACAGCAGCCCGCCCTGTCTGCCAACCCCCCTGCAGAGATATCCGACCCCCTGGGATCAGTCAGAGAGGGGGCCATACCTTTTGGGGAAACGTCTGCCCCACTGGGTTTTCATCTTCTGCCTGCTACGAAGGACAGAATATGGAGGGGAGAGTATGTGGACCTATTCTCGCTCCTGTACAGGGAGCCGGTTGGGAAGGACAAGGATAAAGGAGAACATGCAGAGCCCGATAGGCCCAAGCGCCGACGGGTAGAGCGCTCTTGGGCTAACTGGCTGCCTGCATTCCTTACCTACATGGGGGTGGTAATACAGAGGCAGCCTCACAGGGCCTCGGTACTAATCAAATACCTCGATATCATATACCGGGGCTACTCGGAGTTTCAAGGGACGGCATGGCTAGACTACGACCAGGCGTTCCGTATGAGGGCGGCTTTTGATACATCCCTCCCCTGGGACAAGAAGGAGGCTGACCTGTGGCTGCAATTTATGGCGCATTCTAGACCCATGGCAGGCGATAGGGCGGACAGCGGCCATCTCTTGGCGCGCCAGGCATCAGCAACTGCTTCCCGCGGGCCTGCGGGGCAGGGGGTTCAACCCCGCCTGCTTTGCTGGGAGTTCAGCTCGCGTGGCCTTTGCGGTCGGAGCCCGTGCAGGTTCAGACATGAATGTGCCATATGTGGGGGCCCCCACGCCTGCACTAGCTGCCCCAGGGGCCGCCCCTTCAGGGGTGGAAACAGGGATTCGGCTGGCGCAAGGAGGACAGGGGCTGCAGGCGCAGCTCAGGGAAAGGGGCCCCAGCCCAATTAAAATTGCCGTGCTCCGACACTTACTCCACCTTTACCCCCTAGTCCTAGATGCCCAGTTTTTATTAGAAGGCTTCACAGTGGGTTTTCGGATCCCCTATTTAGGTCCCAGGCGACCTTTCATGTCCTGCAACCTTAAGTCAGTGGAAGGCATGGAATCAGTTCTGAGAGAAAAAATTAAGAAGGAAGTAGTAGCCGGCCGGGTTCTGGGCCCCTTTGCTGCACCACCCATCCCCTCACTCAGAGTTTCCCCGTTGGGCCTCGTTCCCAAGAGGGCACCAGGTGAATTTCGCCTGATACACCACCTGTCCTTTCCACAGGGTGAGTCAGTCAATGACTTTATCCCAGCGGAGCTGTGCTCAGTCCGCTACACATCATTCGACTGTGCTGTGCGAATGGTCAGGGACTGCGGGGTTGGGGCCCTTATGGGAAAGTGTGACATCAAGTCTGCTTTCCGCCTCCTCCCGGTCCACCCACAGGACTTCGAGCTGTTGGGCTTGGCTTTTGATGGGGAATATTACGTGGACAGGGCATTGCCTATGGGCTGCTCTATATCATGCTCTGTTTTCGAGCGCTTCAGCTCCTTCTTGGAGTGGGCGGTCAAGAGGCGCGCAGGCTTGCAATCAGTGGTACACTATTTAGATGACTACCTGTTTGCGGGCCCTGCGGACTCAGGCACCTGCAGGGCGTTCATGGCACATTTCGCGGGGCTGGCTGGGGAGCTGGGCGTCCCCCTCGCGGCCGAAAAAACTGAGGGCCCATCCACGGCTATCACGTTTCTGGGCATCGAGATAGATACGGTGGCCCAATGCTGCAGGCTTCCTCAGGACAAGTTGGGGGCCCTCAGGGAGAAGATCTCAGAGGTGGTCAGTTCTAACAAGGTGACATTAGCCACTCTCCAACGGCTGGCAGGCCAGCTGAACTTTGCCTGCAGGGTTGTAGCGCCCGGCCGCGCCTTCCTGCGGCGCGTATATGATGCCATGGCTGGCCTATCACGATCCTACCACCGCACACGGGTGACAGCCGCTCTTAGGGCTGACCTGACAGTGTGGTCCACCTTCCTGCGGGACTTTAATGGGGTCTCCCTATGGAGAAGGGATCGCCTGTTGGAGGCAGAACTACAGGTGCACTCCGATGCCTCGGGTGCCTTCGGTTTTGGGGTCATTCTGCATGACTCATGGTGCCACGGCAGCTGGCCACAGGGCTGGACACTGGCGGGCCTGACCAGAGACCTGACGTTCTTGGAGTTCTTCCCCATCGTCGTGGCCGTACACCTCTGGCCCGACAAGCTGTGTAATTCCGCAGTCCACTTTTGGTGCGACAACCTCCCCACAGTGCACGTTATTAACACCCTGTCCTCTAGAAACCCCAACGTTATGCTTCTGGTGCGAGCATTCGTGCTCCAATGTCTTCACTATAATATTCAGTTCCTGGCGCGCCACGTTCCGGGTATTGACAATAGTATTGCTGATGCTCTATCACGGAACCAGATGGAGAAGTTTCGCCAGCTGGCACCGTGGGCAAGGGCTCTGCCGGAGGTGTTCCCCCCAGCGCTATGGGAGATTGGAGGATTGAATCAGAAAGGGCCATAAGCCTTTCTGTGGCGCCCAGCACTTTGGCCAGCTACCAGGGGGCAGGTAGGGATCTATCTAACTTCAGAGAGTCCAGGGGTTACGTCCAGGAGTGGCCCATCCCGGTCGAGCAGCTTATGGAGTTCTGCGTGGAGGGGAAACGGAGAGGCCTTTCAGTCAGGACCATCAAAGGTAAGCTCTCAGGCCTCGCTTTCCTAGCGAAGGCACGGGGCTTTCAGGACTACACGGGTGACTTTAGGGTGCGCCGGATGCTGGAGGGTTGGTCCCGCGAGCGCCCTTGCCCCCCGGATGCCCGCCTCCCCTTTTCCCCAGAGCTATTGTTTGGCCTGCAGGGACAGTGGAAGCACTTGTGTTCTTCCCCTTTCGAGGCCCTGCTATATCATGCTGCGGCCCTCACTCTGTTTTTTGGGGCCTTCCGAATCGGGGAGGTGGTGGCAGCTTCCAAGAGGGATAACTCCCTCCGAGCCCTGCTAGTCTCCGACCTCAGCTGGAGGGCAGAGCGGGCCATCCTGCGGCTCAGGCGGTCTAAAACGGACCAGCATGGTAAGGGGCGCCTGGTGGTATTAGCCCCATGCCGGCAGCAAGAACTCTGCCCAGTAACAGCCCTGCGCGGTTTTGTGGCAGCGAGGGGGTCGCAGTCAGGGTACCTATTTATACATAGGAACTCCCAGCCCCTTACCAGATACCAGTTCTGGTCCGTGGCGAAGGCCGCACTGGGGAACTTAGGCGTGGACCCCAGTAAGTTCGGGACACACTCCTTCCGGATAGGCGCGGCCTCCACGGCGGCCCTATTGGGCTTTACTAAAGACAGGCTTCAGGCCGTGGGCGGGTGGTCCTCGGACGCGTACAAGGCCTACGTTAGACCACTTGCTGACACACACGGCGCCAGCGGCTAGATTTTGCCCCCCCCCAGGGGCCCCCCCCATTGTTACCCAATGTCGTTGTTGTTTCAACAGATCACCGGACAAGATCGGAGCTGCCACGCATCCTCCTATGTGGCCACAGTATGATGTTCTGGGCAGGCCGCAGGGCGGCGAAGTCTCGCTTCGGCACGCAGCTGGGGCTCAGTCAATGGGCCGCAGTGCGGTGGCTGGGACGTCGGGGGATGCGTTGGGATGGGCTCCTGCCAGCCTTGTTTCAACCGGCTGTGGAAGTGGCAGCGCCCCAGGTGCTGGTGATCCACCTCGGGGGCAACGACTTGGGTCTGTTAAAGGGCAAGGCCCTAATTGAACAGGCATGCGGTGACCTCCGGGCCATTGCACGTCGCTGGCCGGGGGTGCACTTAGTGTGGTCAGACATCCTGCCGCGCAGGAGGTGGAATTGTGCTGGTGACCCACGAGGGATGGACAGGGCACGGAAAAAGGTGAACAGGCAAATTCAGAGGGCCCTTAGGGACTTAGGAGGTTCTGTCATCCACCACCCAGAGGTGGGCCACAACAAGCTTGAGCTGTTTCGGCCTGACGGCGTCCATTTGACGGACAAGGGCAACGACATCTTTCTAAGGGACCTGCAGAAGGGTTTACACCAGATTCTTATCGGGTGTGGGGTAAAGGGGGACTAAGCAGAGGCTTGTCCCCCTTCTGTGGCGAAGAAGTGCGGGGAAAGGTTAAAGGGAAAGGGCAGCTAGGTGACACCTTTAGGCACCTTTGGGGGTGACAGGCGGTCCGGAGGCCTGCAGCTCAGGGCTACACGGCCCGGGGACAGGGTACGGGCCGCCTTTGGGGCCAACGTGCCTCATCCGCTCAGAGTTTCAGGGCTCCGAGGGGCGGTGATGCGGGTTGGACCCCCTACACATCTTCAGGGTGTGGCTGGAGCTGGGGGGGCTGGCACAGGGCAGCCCCCAGGCTCAGGCAGGGCATGATCGCCCGATAGCTGCTAACAGGCTTTGCCTGGATCTCCAGAACGCCCCGCCCTTAATCTCCCTTCTGCAGGTTCATTATTCAATTGATTCTGTTTAAATAAAGTGGCCCATCATTTACCCAAGCAATGGTGTCTGTGTTTTATTTCGGCAATAGGCCGCAATCCCGTTCCGCGCCTGGGACCTACCGGGCAGAGGGACGAGCTTGCGGCCGCTGTCGATGTCCCGGCCGCCATCTTGGATGGGATGCGTGCACACACGGCGCGCTGGCGCGCCGTCGTGTGACGCGGCAGGGAGGCGGGGCGGCTGAAGGCTATTTAAGGCCGCCCCGCCTGCTTCCCGCCATCCAGTTTGAATTTCGGCGGCACCCGCCCGACCCTCCCTCTGCTGCAGTGTGATCCATTTGGTCGCTACGGGGCCGACTAGGAATTTTTGGCCTGCCTGCCTCGCTTTGCTGGCAGGTTTCTTTTGCCTACTCCACACTGTGGTTGGGGGGAGGGGTCAAGGGTTAGCACGGGTGCCCCTGGGGGTCAATAGGCTGATTGGGCTGTTTAGTTTGTATTGTTAACGGTCACTTTTGGATGCAAGCGAAGAAGTGCGGGGAAAGGTTAAAGGGAAAGGGCAGCTAGGTGACACCTTTAGGCACCTTTGGGGGTGACAGGCGGTCCGGAGGCCTGCAGCTCAGGGCTACACGGCCCGGGGACAGGGTACGGGCCGCCTTTGGGGCCAACGTGCCTCATCCGCTCAGAGTTTCAGGGCTCCGAGGGGCGGTGATGCGGGTTGGACCCCCTACACATCTTCAGGGTGTGGCTGGAGCTGGGGGGGCTGGCACAGGGCAGCCCCCAGGCTCAGGCAGGGCATGATCGCCCGATAGCTGCTAACAGGCTTTGCCTGGATCTCCAGAACGCCCCGCCCTTAATCTCCCTTCTGCAGGTTCATTATTCAATTGATTCTGTTTAAATAAAGTGGCCCATCATTTACCCAAGCAATGGTGTCTGTGTTTTATTTCGGCAATAGGCCGCAATCACTATTACAACAACAAAAGAGAATCTCACATTAGAGTTCATTTGATATCCATCGCATCTTCAGCTTTCGCTGATCAATATAGTGAGGTGGTTATGGAAGCTGCTTAAATTATTGTCGTTTTTCAACAATGCAAGCCATTTCCAAAGAATGGTCTGAGGATTCATGATGCTGTAACATCATTAAAGCCCAGCAGACTTCCGCTAACCAATATATGGATTGGATTGCAGAGTTCCTGGGAGCCACCTGTCAGCCCCTCTGATGTCTCTGAAGGAAGTTTACTTACAAGTGAAAAATCTAAATACATCCCGCCCTCCGCCAAGCCAGAACTCCATAGCTCCTTCTGCCTCCCTGTAATTTGCAGAACGATCTGAGTTAATGGAAAGCTATTTTTCCTTAATCAGGCCTGATGCATCTCAGACAGTGCTTTTCAGTACCAGTGCTACCGAAAATACAAATGAGGAAGTGCTGCGTGTAGGTGTCAAGAAAATGCAGTAAGAACAGTAGCTGCAGATGGCGCAAACGTTTGCAGTGGGGACTTATTAATGCCACCTGTCATTCTCACTACAAAAATATTCTTCCAAGGGTATAACAAAAAGTCTCATTACAGCACTCTTCCTTTCCAGAGCCCTTGCTGCAGCCGTGCTTTGTTTAAAGTTCAGCTTTGGCTCATCACCCAAGTTCATGGAAGCAGTGATGGCTCTCTTAGACTGCAGACAGTCTCTTTCATACTTCCATGTAGTGGCCAATGATTAAAGGAAGTGTCATTTATTGGGAGAACGAAAGGTATGGGTACTAAGAAAAGAGGTGCAAAGAGATGGTTCCAGGAGAAAACTCTGGGTGAATAACATTAGCTCAATATGCTTCTGAATAAACCTGCTGGACTGTCGCTGCACATCTTAGAATCTTATTGACACTACTGCTTCCCATATTAAGATGTCCACTGAAGCAGCAGTCAAGGAAATAATTATTTTGACTCCTCGTGAGACTTCTCGCATAAAAAGTTGCATTGCCTAACAAAACTACTTGTAATTTGACCAGCTCAATGACAAATGGAGGGATGACAATTCAATTGAAATCCATCCGTATGCTTTATAGGACTCAAATTGCATGAACAGAAGCCAGGCACAGCTCAGCTCTGGAGGCTTTGAGGATTGGTGTTGAAAGTGACATCAGTAGAATGACCCAGTGTAAGGATGCTATCATCAAAGGGTGATCATCATTAAGACCACTGAGTGGAGAGAAGTAATTTGAATTATCGCTTTCCTTCTTGGATTTTGCTAAGATGAAAAGGTTTTACCTGGCTAAGAATATGGTGCATCTATAATTTTTGCCATCCCCATACAAATCTAAAATGCCTAACTTCATTTAAAAACAACCCCACTATTCTCCAGTAGATAAAACATTTTTGTCTTAAAATAAGGAGGGGGGGAGATTTAGTGCAAATTACAGTTGATGGAGCTGGCTGTGATTCACGTGTCATGCTGTGAACCATCATTAGTTCACAACACATTCCATGTATTACCATACCAACACCTTATATAACAGTACCCTTCACTTTACATCCAGCTAAGTGTACATAGAATTGTAATGGAGCAATTGTAACTCATGGTACAGAAGCAACAGGGAGGAACTGAGCAGCGGAGCTACTGCCACATCTGAAGCCCTGCCACTTGTGCTGGCCAGGGCAGAACACAGGAGGCAACTTTTAACTTTTTTTGCTGGTCCATCTCCAATCTGGCACAGGACAGGGGCCAGGACTGAGCCCCTCTCTGGGAGCTGGAGCAGCTTAAGATCCAAGAGATCCATGGCTAGCCTGGTTCCACCCCTTACCCCATTTGGGGGTTCTCTGCTGGCCAAAGCATTGTCCCTGCCATTCTTTATGCATCTGCCTCCATGATACGGGACATCTGCTGGATCCTAACCTCCTCCAAGAACACAAATTGGGAGTTAGAACTGCACCCTAAATCTATGTAAACATTGGCTACAAACATAGTGTAAAACAAAAGAATAAATGGCAGCAAAATCCATTTCCCATTCTTGTTTCTCACATCAAAGTCTTGGAATTATTTTTTTCCCCACTCTCCAAAGGATCCATTCTTTTATTGGATCATGAGAATCACTATCATCCTGTGATTTCACTTAGGGCCACATCAAAAGAAAGCTAAAATGCAACAGCTATCTGAATTTCTATGGCATCATGGAAAGTTTTCATTTGTGTGGCATCATAGAACCAGACCTCGGAAAAGTTACTTTTTTGAACTTCAACTCCCATCAGCCCATTCCAGTGGCCATGCTGGCTGGGGCTGATGGGAGTTGTAGTTCAAAAAAGTAACTTTTCCAAGCTCTGCATAGAACCTATGGACAAAAGACTAGTTTACTCAGGTGGGTAGCTGAGATCAGTTCTTTCACCTCTGTTGGGTAGTTTCCCCCCCCCCATATTGATAAAGAGCCTTCTACTATCACATTCTTGTCTTTGGAAAGGGCAAGAAACAGAGGAACAAAGTAAGGCCACATTTACACCATACGTTTATTCCACTATTATTCCACTTTAAACAGTTATGGCTTCCCTCAAAGAATCCTAGGAAAGGGTAGTTTGTGAAGTGTGCTGAGAGTTGTTAAGAGACCCCTATCCCCTAAAGGACCAGGTCCGCAGCCTTGGGGTTGTGCTTGATTCCAGGCTGTCCATGGAGGCTCAGATTTCGGCAGTGAGCCGGGCAGCCTGGTACCAACTACACCTCATACGAAGGCTGCAACCCTACCTTCCTGTTCATCAGCTCCCACTGGTGGTACACGCCCTGATCACCTCTCGTTTGGACTACTGTAATGCACTCTACGTGGGGTTACCCTTGAAAACGGTCCAGAAATTACAACTGATAGAAAATGCGGCGGCTCGACTACTTACGAATAGTCGCCGCCGAGATCACATCACACCAGTGTTGTTCGACCTACACTGGCTTCCAGTTGTTTTCCGAGCCCAATTCAAGGTGTTGGTATTGACCTTTAAATCCCTATACGGTTTCGGCCCAGTTTATCTCATGGAGCGCCTTCAACGCCACCAATTATGCCGCCCGACAAGATCGGCCACACAGGGCCTTCTCTCAATCCCACCAACAAAAACAGCCAGATTGGGGGGGAAAAGAGAGAGGGCATTCTCAGTGGCGGCCCCCACTCTTTGGAACTCCCTCCCACAAGATCTCCGGCATGCCTCTTCCCTAAATGTATTTTGGAAAGCCTTAAAGACCTGGCTTTTTCAGCAGGCCTTCGGGGTATCCGGGGAGGGTTAATCGATATAATTGTAATGCCTCCTACCCAGTTTTAATATTGTTGTTGTAGATCTATTGTTTTTATTGTATTACTGTATTTTATTAATTATATTTTAATAATTTTGTAAGTCACCTAGAGTGGCCATTGGCCAGATAGGCAACGAAGAAATTAAATTTATTATTATTATTATTTATTACTCACAGAGCTACAATTCCCCGAGTAGTTTAATGGTCAGTCCTACTTCCCAGGAAACTCTGGGAATTGTAGCTTTCTGAGGGGAAGAGTGGTCTCCTAACAACTCTCAGCAGCCTTCACAAACTATACCTCCCAGGTTTCTTTGGGGGATGCCATGACAATTTAAAGTGGAAACATGGTGGAATAAATGTATGAAGTGAATGTGGCTGAAGTGAAGGTCCAGAACGTTGTGACTATTGCCTCCATTTTGTCAACATGTGATGGGATTTGTTTTAGTAACTCATAAAACAGGGTAAAATGTCTGCAAGATGAAGAATTCCACTGCAGAGATCCTTGTTAAAGCTTTGTTGATATATTTACCGGGATGAGGGGGAAGGGGTTGAATAAAATAAGATAAAAGGTTTTATTTAACAACACAGGATGCCTAATAGCAACCGTAGGGTGGCATCCTATGGGCCCTGGGAGAGCATCACAGGTCTAGAAGATATATTGGATCTTGGTCTCTTATACTGGGAACAGAGCTCTGAAGTTTTATTTATTTTTATTTATTTATTAAATTTATTAGTCGCCCATCTGGCTGGCTGTCCAGCCACTCTGGGCGACGTACAAAATAAAAACATACAAATACATTAAAACATTAAAAATCTCAACAATAACAATAAAACCTAACCCACCCCAAAAGCCTGCCTGAAGAGCCAGGTCTTCAAGGCCCGGTGGAAGCTCATCATAGAGGGGGCATGGCAGAGATCAGTTGGAGAAGGAGCTCCATATTGGATCCCCCCTCCCTGCCACCATGGAAACATCCAATGCCCTGGCCCAACTGTCATTGTAGGACCCAAAGGGGTGCATGTTTCGGGAAATTTGAGGGTGTGCTAGGGGAGGACAGGGAAACACCTTGACTCCAAAGGATCCAAGGCCACCCCAGTTTTACTCACACACACACCCAAATGGGGAGCGATTCTATCTCGCTCTCTTCTGTCTGGCCCTTTGCTCCTAATGGGAGAGGAACCTGTGTGAAAAAAGGAAGGGAAAGGGGAAAGGATGGAGGAAGGCAAGAGTATTCCTCCACCCTCATTTCTGCCTTGCCAGCAAGAGCAGATGGTCGCCTTTGGTCTTGCTCTCCTGGCCATAGTATTGCACCCTTATTGGAATGAACATTCACAATACATTTTTCTATATCAAGCAAGAAAATGGCACCATCTAGAATATCTGGGTTGGATAAAGTGAGATATTTTCTGTTCTCAAAATGAGGCAAAACACCTGATCAGAGGAGCTGTCCATCCCACAGATTCATTTGTCACTCCCACTTCTTGCAGAAACCGCAGAGATCTCTCTGCTTCTTTCCAGAACAAGCTGTGGCGTGGTGAAGAGGGAGGCTCCTTCTAAAGCCAGGCCCCTTTGCCGTACGAGTTCTGTGAGCAGAACAGTCTGAACTTTTCTGCATCTCGCCAGAGTCCCTACGGTGATCTCAGATTATCATTGATTCCCTCAGCAGGTCACAGCTCAACCACTGGAGCCCATAAAGAGTCTACCAGGCCAAGGAAGCTGAGCAGGAGGCAACAGCTTGCTTTGCCTTGCCTTGAGAGTTTGCATTAAAGAACTAGGCAGGGGAAGGAAAAGAGAGAGAAAGCAAAAGCTCGGATGCCTCCTACATTTCCTACCTTGGACAGCTCCTGCGGCAGCACTTCCCTCTCTGCAAAGGGCAAAACAGTGTGCTAGCAGATGAGATCCCTGACATGGTGAATATTTCAAGGGTAAGATGAGCGCAGCCAGAGTCTCAGGTGGTGATGGGGCTGGGGAGGGTTGGAGTGGGGAGATGGCCCTGTGACATTCTTCCTCCCTGTTTCCAAACTGGGTCATCTGGTTTCTCCTTACTACATCCAATTAACAAATTGTTTTCAACAAGAGCGTCTGTCAGCAGCAGGCTGTGGCCGTGCAAGGAGGGAGGGAGTGGGGAAGGTGAAGCCAAGGCAGATCAGGACAAGTCCGGGGGGAGGGAAGTGACAAAGGGAAAACCGAGAGAGAGAGAGAGGATGGAGGCCAGCGGTCTGCTGGTGCGGACGAGGAGGGAATGGAGGTGGGGAAAGGAAGCAGGGAAGAAGAGCCGGAGAAAAGAATGGAATTTTTATAGTGTGATCGACTGAAACAGACATAGAGGGACTCTAGGATAGGAGCGTAGGATGCTGCTTCCTACTGAGTCAGACCATTGGTCTGCCTGGCTCAGTATTGGCCACACTGACTGGCAGCAGCTCTCCAGGTTTTTAGACGCGACTCTCTCTCAGTCCTGCCTGGAGACACCAGGATTGAACCTGGAACCTCCTGCCTGCCCAGCATATGCTGTACCATGGAACGAAGGCCCACATCCCAAGAGAGCTTGGGGAGGAGGAGGAGGAGGAGGAGTGGGGACAGAAACCACAAAGTATACAAGAAAGAATATGGATTATGCTGGATGTCTGAGTGCTAAAACAGTGAAGGCTGAGGGAGGCATGCAGTGCTAATCCTACTCAGAGTAGACCCATTGAAAATAGATATGGCAAACTCTGGTCCTTTCCTTTCTATGGGTCTACTCTGAATAGGTCTCAGTTGACTACAACCCAGAGACAGTTACATATCTGGGCCTCTTGTCTTGTGAAAGTGTGATTTCCGTTGCACAGAATGACCACCAGTTACTCCTTTTTTAAAATTAAATATCAAGTTGGGTGGGGAACGCTAGCAAATGGTAGCTCTGGTCTTCTGAAAAGAATAGCAGTAGAGAAAGCATGAAGTTATGTGGAACTAGGAATCTTCGCTCCAGCTCTGATCCACCAGACCTTGAAAGGGAGGAACTCATGATGTCTATAAAAGGCAGTTCTATACTTTCAAACCTTTGGCCATGCTGCCAATGGGTGGCTCCTGCCCTCTGAGAAGCATGCATGTACCAGAGGGTTGTGTGTACAAAAATGAAGGAGGTCCAGCAAATGGATTTCTGTGCAGACAGTGCACAGACATCTGTTGTGTGAAACAAAAGCACAGTTCAAACTGCCATTGCCATTTGGTGCCAGGAGCATGGATGCCACAAGAGCAGCCATCACCAAGTGCACCTCTAAGGGCAGCTGCTCTCACTCACCTTTAAGTTTAGGGTCTTATTTTTCATCACATACATAAGTGCCCTCAAAGGAAGAAGGCAGCTTTGGGTGGAGGAGGGCAAGAGAATCCTAGACAATTTTTGTGAATCTTTGAAAACTCACAGATGCACCAGTCCTTATTAGTTTGCCCCAAAAGTAGGGGATGTATCAATTTTGGTGTGTTCACAGAATTCATTTGGGATTGCCAGCAGTCATATGTGAATCTCTGCATTTGCCAAATTTGGGCCATGCAAAGTAATATATTATATAATTTAAAAAAATAAACAGAAAATGTTCCTGCTTTTGTGCACTGATTAAAATATGACATGTATCATATTGAGATAATGTGATTCACTTCCCTTTACTAATTATCTCCCTTTGGGATTTTACAGCTGTAGAGGCCTGGTAACTTGAAAGAGCAAAAAGAGAAAAGAAATAGTCTGGGAATGTCATTTCCATTCGCATGTTGGCATTTGATTGTCATTGAAGCCCCCTAAATCCTATATGAATAAATTAGCCATAATGAGCAAGTAAACTGGACTAGTTTGAAACTAACTCTGCATTCTTATCATTTCTTCTAAACTTTAATAATAATAATTCCAGACCTTCAAATAAAAACATTATTAAGCAACACTTATTTATTACTTTCATTAAAAGGATTTCTAACTCTCCTTTCAGGGCACCACCCTTCCAAGACAGTTTACAAAGTATTTCATAAGAGGGCTAGCCCAAGACATTTTGCTGCCTAGGACAGAACAGTAAACAACACACACACCCCACATCAAGTCCATGAGTGAAGGTGGCATAGAGCCTAACTTATTTTGGCACTTGAGACAGAAAATCCTACAAGCAGCATTTCCTAAAAGTACAGTAATCAATAAATTAGATAACTCACCATTTGCTCCCCTTTCACAAGGCCAAACATCAGCTGCCACCACACTCTGTTTAGTCAAACAAGCAATTTACTCAAACCATTCCCTTTCCCCAACTAATGAACAGCAACATGTAATACAGTTGTATGTGCAATCTTGTCCATCCCTCTTTTGTGATGAAGGGTCACATGTAAGTCCTACTCATATATGTCACCCCCAGAAAGTAACTATTTTGTGGGAAAGATTCTGTTACATACTAGGAGTTTAGGTTTGCACAGTTAAAGTGGGTGGAATCACTCTTGTGCAACAAATCCTCTTTTTTAAAAAAAAAACAACCAGACAATTTGTGGTGATGGGGAAATGCACTGAAAAGTGCAGGGCAACAGTTGATTGATGCGAAAATTTATTTATTTATTGTATTTATATACCGCCCCATAGCCGAAGCTCTCTGGGCGGTTTACAGTAATACAGTAGGGCCCCGCTTATACGGCGGGTTCCGTTCCGGACTCCTGCCGTAAAGTGGAAAACACTGTAAAGCAGAGCCCCGATTGACTTTAATGGGCTGCGTTGCACGAAAATGACATGAAAACGGCGCAAAACGACGCAAAAGGGGAAAAAACCCTTTAAAATGGAAAACGAAAGTCGCCGCATCAGCGGAATGCCTTAAAGTGGGGCCCTACTGTATAACCTTCTTGCAACCATATCAGGATGAATGCTCATTGTCATATAACCTCCACCGCAAACAAATTAGAACAAATAGTAAAGAGCATGTGTCGTATAAGTTCCACCTTTGCTTTGTGCAAGCAGATCAGGATGAATGCTCAATAAACAGGGCATCTGGAAGAACCCATAGGCACTTGTAAGTGTATCCCTTGACTTTCACCAGGAGTGTAGTCATCCAGGGTCTCAGGGGTGGTGGTCTTACATCCCTTACATTTTGGGGAGCAGGGTCCCAGCAGGATCCCTATGTTTCCAGCATCCTACAAGCCAATCAGCATGAAAAGGAAGTTAGCCACTGAGAAGAGTCTTCTAATATGCTTCCTTGTCCTTTCCCGCTGATTGAAGCCAATCAGAGTGAAAAGAGGTAAGTCAGCCACTGAGAATACTCTTTTCAGTTGCTAACTCTCCCCTCCTTCATGCTTACTAGTTTCTAGGGACATCTATTGTTGTGGGAGAAGGCATTAACAAGGATCTCATTCTCAATGCAGCAGCAAAATGGGGGGCAGGGGAGGAGTGGTGACTATCCTGAAGGGACCCTGCACTTCTGAGTTTTGCTGAGTTTTTCTAAAGGTTCTATGTGTGGTTGGAAAGGGTACCCAACCCCAAAGCTCAGTCCAAGGCTTGAGTCCCACAAGGAGAATATCCTTCGATCCTGTATGTGAACCAACCTTTACCCTTGAAAAGTAGCCAGTGTGTAAGTACCATTCAAATAACTTTTAAACAGAGCTTCCTCTGACTCATTCCCAAAAGCTTTAGGGCAGCAGCTTTCCGATTGTGCTCTGGAAAACCCTGTGCTCCTGTGGAACTTTTTAAAGAACTCCTTGATACAAGAATCAATGCTGCCAATTTTCTCCTGTAACTTGCAACTAGGTATACTCTGTTTTATTTTATTGAATTTATATCCACCCTTCCTCCTCAAGGTGCCCAGGGTGGCCACCATAAAACGATTTAATCAAAATAAGAAAAGATCACAATAAAAACAGTTTATAAAATTCCAAAAACACAATTACAATTTAAAACATTCTAAAATATAATAAAATCAGTTACAAATCTTCTAAAATACAGCTTACAGTATTTCATCAGTGATCTTCAGGTTGTCAGGAACAGTCCTCTTCAGCCATCAAATGCCTCAGCAAACAGGAATCTCTCTCTCTCTCTCTCTCTCTCTCTCCCCTCTCCCCCCCCTCTCTCAACATTCTGTGTATTTAGTTATTTTCTCCCCTAAATACAAAATCTGGTTTTATAACATCCATTGTACGCTTCCAATGAAATGCAACAATCAAAAGGTAATAATAAATTAAAGCTCATTACTAAAAGAACAAATAAAGTTGCAGTCTATCGATTACATGCTATAGTTACAAAAAAACCATTTACGTTCCCAATGATTTCTTTATTTTTGAAAAGGAAAATGTCTACATAGATCAGCTTCATAAAGATGGGGGGGAGGGAAATGTTGGGGACATGCTGTATAATATCTAGCTGTGCAGTGGAGGCTTGTCCATTTGGGTGAGTGGGTCACAGCCCCACCAACCTCAGTCTGCCTTCAGCCAGCCCCCACCTGCCTGTTTTCTTACTTACAACCAGTCCAAGGGGTGGCCCTGGCTGTCAGCTTCCTCCTCCTTCATCTCAGTGTGGCCCGTCTAGAACTGAGCAGGGAAAGGGATGGGGACAAAACTAGAATGAGTTGGCTTTGTCTGTCATTGGCTCCGACTCCACCTCCGGTTGGCCTCCCTGTCTTCTGCCCTATCAGTCCCCTAGGGACTGCTAGCTGGACTTTTTTCTGCAGCTTATGTCAACTGGGAATGGACCCTAGATCTCTTCCCACTGTCCTCTGCAATGGGCAAGATTATTGGAGCAGGCAAGTCCATACCAGCCCCCTGAGTAAGCATTTCCTTACTTGTACATCCTCATCATAATAGGCTCTGTGATGTAGGTCACTCTACACTTTATAGGCAGTCAAGTAATTCTGCAAGAGCATGATTTGTCCACCCAACCAATTCCCAGCCTGAGTCGGCATTTCAGCTCAGATCTCTTAGGTGTAAAAACTCTTTCGGTCAGACAGCCAATCAGCAGGAACCACTTCTTCCAGGGCCACTAAGATGAAATCATCCCATCTAGCTAAATCTTTGCATTTAGGTCAGATTCCCCCCCCCCAAAAAACCAAGTTAGATCAAGCCATCAAGGGCTCAATTCATTTGTCATGATATAGCCTTAAGCACTGCATGGAGCTCCCTGTTCTGCAATAAGAGAACAGCTGACTTATCTTACAGAAAGATCTCTTTGCCTCTGGATGCTGTCCCTCCTCCGTTATCAGCATTTCCAAAGGGTTCTGCAGTTTCTTCTCCTTTGGGGACCTTCTTCTCTCACCCCTACCCCACCCCACCCCACCCCCATTCCCAGCACCATTTCTTGACCATATGCCTGATCCTAGCCAGGTGTCAAGTTTAATCACTTTAAAGAGAGGGAGAGGGAGGGGATCACCTACCCCTCCCATTTTGATCAAGGTGAGCCTATGATAGTGGGCAGAGGAGTGCATGTTACTGACTGTGGGTGGAATAGGGTCGGGGTTCGCTGCAGGGTTCTGATCTGCTTGCATTCCGATAGTCCGTTGTTTAATCCCAATCCACCATTTTTTTTGTTCCTGCTTGCTCTTCCACTTGCTGATTTGATCTGCTGTGCGCCTTTTTGGGTGATTCGATCCACGGTTGGTTTGTTTTCTTCAGTGGCCAAAATTTCATAGTTATCAATGTCAGGAGCCATGGAGGTCTCAAGGCATTATAAGGTATGTTAAATGTCTGTATATGTGTTGTTTGTTCATCGATTCTTTACCAAAGAAGGGCAGATCGCAAAAGACCCTCTGGGAAGAGAGGAACAGTTTCCGATTCTTCTCACACATAGGTCACCATTAGTGACCGATACACAGACAATCTAGATTCAAAATTGGCTTCATTGGGAACATTTCTGTAAAATATTAAGATTCCTAAAATTTGGGGTAGTTAGGGGGCATGAGAGCAGATAAAAACGGGGCTAAAGACCGAACCAAGGAGGCTTTGCGGCACAGGTATTTGCAAGTATGCTGAAATGCGGTTTTAAATTGGCTATTTGAAGCTGCTTTTCCTTGTTAGCAGTGCCAGGGGCTTGGCGAGCTGTTGATTGAGAAGTGACTGAGATCACAAGGGCATGAAACACTGGCTTCTTAATGGAAATGTGCTGTTTACTGAGTGTTACAAAAATAACTCAATGTAAAATAGGGGGAAGTCCAAAAGAATAAATTCTTGCCAATTTGCAACCACGGCTGCAAAATCCCTGCCAATTACAGTACAGTCCGCAGCAAGAAATAGGTGCTGGTCCGAAAGGATGGCAAACTATTGGATTCAGCTGGACTCCGGTGCCAGGTCCGATTTGGCAGATATTCTCCCTCATCCCTAGGGTGGAACCACATATTACAAAGCAAAAGCAGATTTCCAAACTTGGATTTGCCTCATACTGCTAATGGGGGGGGGTTCAGAAGAGGAACAGACAGACAGAATCAGTGGGCTAGAGAAATCTGGTCTAACCTTACCACATTCTTCCTTGCAAATTCCCCTTAGTCTTTTCTTTTGTCATTTCGAAAACCAGAAGTAAGTCCCAATGAGTGAAAACAATTTCAGGAAAGGGAATAAGAAGAGTCTGCCAATGGCCCATCTACCCCCACCTCCTGTTCTCACAGTGACCAGCCAGATGTCCATTTGAAACCTACAAGCAGCACCTGAGCACAATAGCACTCTCCCCACCTGCAATTCCCAGCAACTGGTTTCAAAAGCACACTGCCTTTGAAAGTGGTGGGAATATATAGCAATCACGGCTAGTAACAATTGATAGCTGTGTTCCATAGAACACAGCTGTAGAGGATTTTGCAGGAAATGTTTTTGCAAGATGATTTCGCAGGAGAGAATCCCCAGGCACAGAATAGTTAAGTATCCCCTTCCACCCGCTGATTCCCCCTTATAAATGCCTCCCTTTCTGGCCTGCATTCATGTTGGATTACGGGACATCCATTTGCTGGGATAGTATGCAATTCTGTCCTTAGACATCTGCCATAAAATATACTTACTGATGCTGATTAGTTTTGACTGAATTTTTTTATTCCTGCAGTGGTTACTGAATAGGCTAATCAAATGTAGGAACGGTTTCTTCATAATGTAGCACCTCTTGCCTCTTCTGCATAAAACGTCCATTAGACTTCAGAATACTCCCAAAGAACATCTTAGCATGAGAAGCTGTGATTTAAAGAAGCCTGGGACTGACTTGCAGCATATGCATATATTTTACTCAAAGTTAAGCAGGGGGTTAATGAAACACTCTTTTGCATTGTAGTTGCCACTAAAAATGTGGCCAGAATACCACCTAGCCACAAGGACATTTCAGTGCTCTTCCCTGGTGGGTCAACTGGATTGCATGGGATGTGCCCAAGCAAGATTGGGCTTGCATGCAGTGGTATATCAACACCAGGCATCTTAGAAAAGGATTTAAATGCACTTGCTACCATATAGAGATCCATCCATGTGACTGTAATTTTCAGTGGCATATATTGTTCCATCTCCATTGAAATATTCATCCTAGGATAACAAGCTTTCCATTCAGTAGCTTTTTTTTGTTACAGTGAAACAGCACAGCATCTCTCTCTTAGGAAGTCTCACATGTCAAACCCTTGATAAAATACCAGAAAGACCATTTGAGATGAGTGTATGAAGATTAGGGAAAGCAAACACAAAAGAGCCAAACTGACAAAACCTTTCTATCTCAGTACAAGCTACTTTCCTCCAAGATATCAAGTCCCTATGAGTTACATTTGCAGGTGATGTGGCATGGTCACCTTGTGTTTGCACATGCCAATAAACATTAATAAACAGTTACAAAAGCTAGTTAAGTCATTACTGCAACTGAGACAATAAGTGGTTCTGTCTATCCAGCTGAAAAGCCCCTAGTGGAGTGCAGGATAAAACAACGATCAAGGAGATATTCAGGACTGGCCCAAGACATTTTGCTGTCTGAGGACGAGGACAAGGTGGTGCCCCCCAATGGAACTGGCGGTTGGGGAAGGACTGTGGCTCAGTGTTAGAGCATCTGCTTTGCATGCAGAAGGTCCCAAGTTCAAGCCCCGGCCTCCCTAGATAGGGCTGGGAGAGACTCCAGTCTGCAACCCTGGAGAGCCCACTGCCAGTCAATGTAGACAATACTGCACTAGATGGAGTAATGGTTTGATTTGGAATAAGGCAGTTTCCTATGTTCTCTACTTTAACATTGTGAATGGGACAGCGCCCTTCCTGGGCCCTGAGGGAGGCAAGCCAGCTTAGGGAGCAAAAGGGCAGGCTGTGTGGTACAGACATCTTTGTGCTCCAATAGGAAGCAACTATGGAACTCAAAGGAATGGCAGGGAGGGCTGCTGCTGTTGCTGCCTCCCCTCCAGCATCGGCCACTGAGGCAGCTGACTCACTCTGCCTAATGTTAGAGCTAGCCCTGAAAATACTGGTGTGAAAGTTGAAACAACTGTCTACAAATATTTATAATTCATCGGTATTTCCAGTTTCGAAAGGATCTCTTGTAGCTTGGCGAACAGGAAAGAAAATGGCAAATGTTCAGCGTAAGAAAGTATGAAGAGATGTACATGTTGGGACATCCAGCAAGGAATGCACATGTGAAAATGTGATTCTGCACAAGTGTAGCCTCCAGCTGAATTAGAGTGATGGTGTAGACCAGCCTCCCCCTGCCTGGCTTTTCTCCAGACATTGTGGAAGATTGCTGTGAGCCATACTTTTGATATTTAAAAATGCATCATTAATATGAAGCCCAAGCATTTAAAATTACATACTGAATATAAAAAGAAGCTTGCTTCTCACCCATGCTGATATGAAAACCATGAAGGTATTTCCGTGGCACATAGAAAGCTGAAATATAGTACACTCATATTCCAAGATACCCTGATTTACTAGAAAAAAGGTACATCAAAAAGTGGAATAGTGTGATTTAGCACAAAAGAAGGACTACAGCTGAAAGTCAAGAAGACTAAAGTAATGACAACAGAAGATTTATGTAACTTCAAAGCTGATAATGAGGACACTGAACTTGTCAAGAATTATCAATACCGTGGTGCAGTAATTAACCAAAATGGAGACAATAGTCAAGAAATCAGAAGAAGGCTAGGACTGGGGAGGGCACCTATGAGAGAACTAGAAAAGGTCCTCAAATGTAAAGATGTATCACTGAACGCTAAAGTCAGGATCATTCAAACCATGGTATTCCCGATCTCTATGTATGGATGTGAAGGTTGGACAATGAAAAAAGCGGGTAAGAGAAAAATCAACTCATTTGAAATGTGGTGTTGGAGGAGTGCTTCGTGCATACCATGGACTGAGAAAAAGACAAATAATTGGGTATTAAAACAAATTAAACCAGAACTATTACTAGAAGCCAAAATGATGAAACTGAGGTTATCATACTTTGGACACATAATGAGAAGAGAGGATTCACTAGAAAAGACAATAATGCTGGAAAAACAGAAGGGAGTAGAAAAACAGGAAGACCAAACAAGAGATGGATTGATTCCATAAAGGAAGCCACAGACCTGAACTTACAAGATCTGAACAGGGTGGTTTATAACAAATGCTATTGGAGGTTACTGATTCATAAGGTCGCCATAAGTCATAATCGACTTGAAGGCACATACACACGCACACACACATTTGACAAGTGTGTGGCTATTACATATTACACATAAAGTGCCAGCTTTCCTCCAGTGCTTTAGGCTGTACTTTTGAAGAACTCTGTTCTCATTTTACAGTGATATGAGACTACGCAGGCTGTGCAGGAAATCCAAGAAAGAGTTGACATTTTCCATTTGGAATTCATTACTTTTCAGCATCAGTTCAAGAGTGAGTCTAAGCAAAACTTGAGGCTCCAATAAGAGCAAATGACAGTAGAGAGTGAGAGTTTCATGTAGTGTGGAGGCAGTATTTATGAATCAGAGAATGTTCACCGCTGGTCAATAAGATGCTATCTTTGGATCTCGGCTCTAAGCCTTATTTAGAATTCTAATGAAACAGTGGGGAGTGGGGTGGGGAACTTGTAGTGCCGAATTTTTCATGTGCACCAAAAATTTGACAGACTCCTCAGTATTTTATAATCATGAGTTCCTGTAATATTATGCAAGCCCAGCCATTTTGCTATTTCGCACTCCTCTGTTGTCCCAGTGTGAATATCAACCTCCTGTGTTCACAGTTCACCATTTTCACAAAGCATGGACACTCCATTTTTCCATATTTCAGAATAAGGTTCTAATTTAAAAGTGACTGATAGGATAAGCAATTTATCGGTTTTTAAAAGGAAACAAAATAATGGAAAGACTGATAAAATCTGGATATGTCAACTGCATTCCTTCAACTCTGCAACAAAATATAACGTTCTCCTGCAATAGAAAATAAGAGACACTGATGTTAACCTTGTGGATTCTTCATATAAGGCAATTATATATAATCTGTATAAGTTTACACCTCTTTGAAGACCTTTGGGGAAGAGCAGGGAGGGGAACTTTCCTCTGGTTGTTGTTACTCATATCTTTTGATGTATTACAAAACTGAAAAATAAAGTGGTTTTTAAAAAAATAAAAAATAAAGAGTCCTAAATGAACAATATATGCACAGGAGTGAATGCCTACTCAGATGTAAATCTTATGGAATCCATGTAAGTGTGTATAGAATGCAGCCTTGGAAAAATAATTCAAAAACACTTCAAACATGGTTGGTGATGCTGTTATTCCTGTTCCAGTCACATTCCTTCATCTCTCTGCCCAGCTATCCTAGAGAGTAACACGACAAATATAACAAGATACCAAAATATGTGGAGAGGGTACTTCCAGATTGTTACTATTTTCAGATGAGATTTAATTACATACTAGCAAATTAAGGCCACACAGTTAAAGTTGATTTGGTGCTCCAGTGCAACAAACCCGCTCCACTCCAAATTCAGACTTTTTGTGATAAGGAAAGTGATGAGGAAATGCTCTGGAAAGTGTGGGATAGCACTTGTTTGGCACAACGTCACGTAACGTCCCTGCAAAGAAAACAGAATGAGTGCTCAGTACGCAGTCTGTGTCGTCTAAGCTCCCCATAAATGCAGAGGAAACAAATCAGGATGGATGATGGATGCAGTGGTGGGATGGATGAAGGGAAATCAGCTGAGCTTGAATACTGACACGACAGAGGCACTGTGGGTGGGTTGTTCCCATGTCCGAGAAAATGGTCGATTGCCTGCCCTGGACGAGGTTGCACTCCCCCTGAAGGAGCAGGTATGCAGCCTGAGGGTGCTTCTGGATCCAACTCTGTCACAGGAGGCCCAGGTAGCCTCAGTGGCTAGAAGTACCTTTTATCAGCTGTACCTGGTGAGACAGCTACAACCATTCCTGGACCAGGAGAGCTTGGCCACAGTAGTTCAGGTATTGGTGACTTCAAGACTGGATTACTGCAGTGCACTCTGTGTGGGATTCCCTTGCCCTTGACATGGCAACTGCAGTTGGTGCGAATGCTGCAGCCAGATTGCTAATGTGGGTAGGACCATGTCAGCATATAACAGCTCTGCTCAGAGATCTGCACTGGTTGCCAGTTTGTTACTGGGCCAAGTAGAAGGTAGTACTACTAGTATATCAAGCCTTAATAGCTTGGGACTAGCTTATTTACGAGATTGTTTTACCCCATATGTGCCCACTCGAGCACCTCGCTCTACAGAACAGGCACTGTTACAAGTGCCACATAATACTCATTCTGTGCATGTAAGAAATTGTTCTTTTAGTGTGGCACCTACTTTTTGGAACGTCCCGCCTATTGACATCAGGCAGACACCTTTGCTGTATTCCTTCTGGCACCTGCTGAAAACCTTTCTGTTTAGGCAAGGCTTTCCAGACACACAGATGTTGATCTGTTTTAATCTTTTTTAGTTAGTAGATGTTTTAATTGTTTTAAATACGTTTTAATTACTTGATTTTAACTCTTTTATTAATAATTTAAATATATATATTTTTGTAGACCTCCTAGAGGTCTTGATATTCAAGCGGTATATCCATTTTGTTAAATAAATAAATGACGTCAAAAAGTGATCATAGTAAGTGCTTTATGTATCCATTATAAATAAGCATAACAACATAAGACGAGTCTGCTGGATCAGGCCAAAGGCCCATCTAGTCCAGCACTCTGTACTCACAGTAGACAATCAGACACCCATGGGAAGCCTGCAAGCAGAACCTAAGTGTCACAGTACTTTCTCCACCTGGACTTTCCAGCATCTGCTATTCAGAGGCATACTATAGTGGAGGTAGAACACAGCCATCATGGATCATAGCCACTGATAGCTTGATCCTTCATGAAGCTGCTGTGTGTTTGCTGAACACTCAGGCCTATTTTTGTATTGTCCTCTGCCTAATTTCCCATGGATTTTGCCGCATAACCTGACCACATTTCATCATTGGCCCATTTTTCCTTAGTTTTTTTTTTAATCAAATGAAATGTATTATTGCACCTATTTCCTCAACCCATCCTTTATAAAATATATATATTATGTACAAAGCAGCACCTATAGGAATCTAGCGTGCTATTAGCCTGCTTGACTATTTCATATACTGTTTCAGACACCGAATAGCTTATTCTTTATAAGCATTACCCATCGTTCTTCAGATCCACATTTTTCTGAAAATTGAATCAGACCACAGCAGGATACAGGACAATCACTTATTTCGGGTCCTTATCCCACACACAGTACATTCACCTTTCATGATGTCACTTGAAGATGTATCTTAGACCACAGATGACAGAAACAATATTGCTACAGAGGACTGGGACGTTGAATAATGTCTTTTACCAGCTGCAGCTGGTAAGACAGCTGCGGCCGCTTCTGGACCGGGATAGCCTGATCACTGTTGTCCATGTATTGGTAACCTCCAGGCTGGATTACAATAGTGTGCTCTATTTGGGGCTGCCCTTGAGGTTGGTCAAGAAGCTGCAGCTAGTGCAACGGCAAGGCATGAGTGCAGCGGCAAGAGTGCTCACTGGGGAAGGGTATCGCCAACATGTCACCCAGCTGCTGAAAGAATTGCACTGGCAACCTATTATCTACCGGGCTAAGTTCAAGGTTCTAGTTTTGGTGTACAAAGCCCTATATAGCTTGGGACCAGGATACCTGAAAGACCGTCTTATCCCTTATATACCCAGTCGATCACTGCGCTCTGCAGGTGAGGGCCTCCTGCAGATACCATCTTATCAGGAGGTCTGTTCCACACAACATAGGAAGCGGACCTTTAGTGTTGTGGTACCACACTTTGGAATTCCAAATATTAGACAAGCACCATCTCTGTTATCTTTTTGGCGCCTACTGAAGACCTTCCTTTTTCAACAAGCCTTTTAAGCAGAGACCTTATCCCAATCTGCGTCTGTGTTGGAATTACTTTTTAATATGTTTTTAAACCTTTTTTAAAAAGATGCTTTTAAAGCTTTTAAAAAAAATGTTTTTAAAGATGTTTTGTTTTAATATATTTTAATGTCTGTTTTTATGATGTTTTAAAGTGTTTTTCATGCTTTTGTTTGCCACCCTGGGCTCCTACTGGGATGAAGGGTGGGATATAAATCAAATAAATAAATAAATAATATGGGCCACAGAGTATGTTTTCAATAATGGAACTGGATCTTAGGAGGTATGAATAATTAATAATCAAAAGCATGCTTCTAAACATGCCTAAAGCACTTTCCTATACCACTTTCCCAGTTACCCCTGGGTAACTATAATCAACTCCAGAATCCATAGTGCCCATGAGCACTGGGATGGTGACACCCATGTCATCCAGAGCAGCGATGCGGGGTCATGTGGCCCTTTTGCTGTTGTTGGACTCAAACTCCCATCAGACCAGCCAGCTTGGCCAATGGCCAGGAATGATGGGAATTATAGCCCCACAACAACCAGAGGGTCACATCCTCCCCATACCTGAAGTAGACTGTTGTCTTTCCTATGATGTTGGTATAAGATCTGTTCCCTGGTTGTATCAGATATGGAAAAGTGCCCAAGATTATTCTGTCACAGGTGTTCTTCAGAGGTACATTTCTCTTGTGCACAGCTATTGGTTATTAAACTCCCAATATCAATCTTATTTTTGTTCCAGAAGCTGCAGAGGTTTAAGTCATCACCATTAGCCCACTGTGACCTGTGTGGATGAGAGATTTTGAGGGGGAACCCGGGGGGTTGGGGGAAAATGCATTCACTACATGCCTTGAATTAGGGAGGCTTGCTCCACAGGCACCCTCCAAATAAAATGATTTGTATGCAGTGGCTGCTTTAAGACATTGACCTACATAATACAGGGTCTTGAAGGAGGGGCATGAGAGGACACAGCTTTGTAGATCAAATGTGAAATTACTGAATACAGTAGAAACAATTGTTTTGAGCTATTGCAACGTGAAGGCACATTTTACCTTCCGTGTACTCTCTGGAGACACGTGTGTGTGTGTGTGTGTGTGTGTGTGTGTGTGTGTGTGTGTGTGTGTGTGTTCTGAATCTGCCCCCTGTGGAAATCCTCCTATTTAGCAGAATTCCACCCTGTTCTCTGGAGGTTTATAATGTGGATCAAAGCACAGAATTCTTCCCCAACAGAAATAAAACTTTAGAAGGAGAAGGAAAGTGAAGCTGCTAAAAGCTAATGTAAACTTTAATAGTTAACAACTATCTTCCCTCAATCTATTAAAAAAAACCATTTTCACGTATCATTCAGGCTAGCTCCCTCCCCTGCCTTGCTAATACTTCCTAGAAGCCGTTTTCAGGAACACTAGTTCTGGGAACTACCAACAGCAGCCCCCCTCCCCATTTTAAAGCAAAACAATGTCATGCTTGAATTGATTTTTTTTTAAAATCCTAAAATTATATATTATGAATGTAAGTCGTTCCTGAGTAAATTAGTACTTTGGTGCAGGTCTGTGAAAGAAAGACCGTCTTGTGTCAAGTTGGGATCCAATTCACTTTGCAAGAGTAATATGTGAATTCCGCAGATGAGATAAAACTGCAAAATTCAGCACAAAGACTGTTCCTACACAGCAGGCTGTGACTCCCATAATGTATCTCTCCTTTCCGTCATGAGAGGATTATAATATTAATGCAACAAAGATAGCATGGCAGCTGTCAATGTTCCTAGAAATGTACCTTGTCTAAAAGTGGATTTGTTTAATTTAAAGATATTTTTACGCCACCTTTCATTCAAAAGAAAATTCCAAGGCAGAGTGCAATATCAATATAAAACAATGCAGTAAAACTACATTAAAACAAAATATAGTAGACAAACAGTAGGCAGATAATCTACTGTATCAATGACCAGAAAGTGCCTAGACAAATAAATACTTTTTTAGCAAATGGCAAAAACACAAAGAAAACTAGGTGCCACCACAGAAAAGTCCCTCCTCTGGGTTGCCACAAGATGGATTGTTCCAGGTAGTGATGCAGCCAGGCAGGCTTCCTGCAAAGATCTTAGCAAATGGAGATTCGTATGCGAGAAGGCTTTGTTTTTAGGTCAGCAGGTCCCAAGTTGTTTGGGGCTTTACATGCCAAAAGAAAAGCCTTAATCTTGACTCAGTAGCAAATTGGCAACCAGTGCCATTCCTTCAGGAAGGGTGTTACATGCCTGCACTAGGAAGCTCCAGTTAGCAACCTAGCCAGTGCATTCTGCACTAACTGCAGCTTCTGAAACAATCTTGAGGGCAGCCCTACATAGAATGCATTACAGTAATCCAGCCTTGATGTTACTAATGCATGGGTCCTTGTGGCTAAGCTATCCTTACCCAGGGACAGTTATAGTGCTGTCCTGAGGGCCCCCTCTCATCCTGATCCCTGTCCTGAGCCCCATTTTCAATTTTTTTAAAAAACGTTTCCAACCATTTATTTTTCTGGTACTCTAGCACTGAATGGCTTTTAGCCACCATCTTGGATTTGCACCCCATGTCCCAGACGTTTTAGCCATTCCGAAGGATTGAGGAGGGGGCAGAAAAATGGCCACCACCACAAAACATTGGCAAGATAGCAGCCAGTAACTCAATGCGAGAGTACCAGAAAAACCATTAAATGGTAAAATAAAATGGGGCCAACAGAAAGCATCAGGGGTGTGCCCTCTTGGGGTGCTTGAGCCCCAGCAGCTGCCCGAATATGCCCCATGGTGGTGCCAGGCTTGCTGGAGCCACATGTTTAAAGTGACACATGCCCGATACTTCAAATGACTAATTCACTTCCCACTTGGTTTGACTAACTGAAGCAAAAGAGAGTCATCCTATTTCCCCTCCTTCTTCCAGACTTCCAAGAGGCGTGGGAAAGAGAGACAGGTAGCATTCAACAGATCTGAAATTCTTTATTTTAACTTCCTTCATTTCAAAGACCGTTTCAGCCTTCTGACCTGCATTCATTATTTCTTTTGCTATCTCAGAGCTTAGTGAGCCACAAGGAATTTTACTGGCAAGTTGGTAGGTTTTTAAAAACTGCCATGGGTAGGCTAAAAGTCAATATAAATGTTGTCATCACCCAAGCGGCTATGTTGTCTTTCAATGAACAGCATCCATTGCCTCAGTTTTCTGACATCCTCGCTGTGACAGTCTCGGCTTACTCAGTCTGAGATTTCAATTACTTCCATTAAGCAGAAGGGGTCAAAGTATAATGAGACAACCTTCTGTCACTGTTTTTAAGGTTTTCTTGATTGTTTTTAATTGTAAACCAATTCGCTACCTAAATAAACTCTCATGGACAGATGAAATTATAGTAGTTGGTTACAAGTAGGGGATGGAAAGACCTATCAGTTTCAGTTCTCTGTTTCTCATTTTTCCAATTGTAAATTCAGTTCTCCACATTTTTGCAAGTAATTTCTCCTAATTTTTGTATGTTGTTGTCATTAACAGATTCATTTTTATGTACACTAATATATACGCATTTTTGCACACTTTGTTTGGCTGGAGAACAGCATTGCCAAAGTTGGCTAAGCACAAATTTCAAAGGATGGCTACGTTTTGGTTCTATATCGTTTTGTAAATTGCAAATTTGATAGATTCAGTTTTAAATGCAAACTGAATTTCTCCATCCCTAGTTACAAGAATCCAAAGAAGAGAAAATTGGGTATAGAGCAGGGAAGTGGATCTTGTGGTCCTCCATGTGTTATTGGACTCCAACTCCCATCAGTCACAGCCCCCAGCCAGCATGTCCAGTGGTCAGGGATGATGGGAGCTGGAGTTCTTCAACATTTGGAGGGTCACAGGTTTCCTACCCCTTGCATAGAAAGTGGGTTTTTCTTTTTAAAAATGGATGACCCATGCTCTACTATTTATTCAAAGCCCCTTTGAGCTTTGACATGGCTTGGCCACTAATGGGCAACCAGTGCAGGAGTTTGTCTGTGTCATTTGGATGGTGAACCCATCCATCCAACACCTGCAGAGTGGAAGAACACTGGACTAGATGGACCTTTGGTCTTATCTAGAATAGGGAATTCTTACATTATTACTGTGCTGTTGAAGAATTGCTTGTCCTGAAATCATTTGGTCTCTGGGAAGGCACCCCAGGGTCCATAGCAAGCACTGGATCTCCCTCTGGGAAAGAGCCATAGCTCAGTGGTAGATCATCTGCTTTGCATGCAGAAGGTCCAAGATTTAATCTCAGACAACTCCAGGCATATATCTGAAACCCTAGAGAATTTCTGCCAGTCAGTGTTGACAATATTGAGCTAGATGGACCACAGGTCTGATTCAGTACAAGGCAGCATTCTATGTTCCTATGTTCCTCTCCAAGGGCAGAGAAAGAACTCTGACCTTACAGAGGGAGATCTAATGTCAGATCCCTCCTTCCCACCATTGCAGAAACTTCTTGCTTTTGTCAACATTGGAGAACTTATCCCAGTAGGGCCAAAAGGGGGGCATGAATATAGAGGATTGGGGGCAGACCTGAAAAGGTAGGGATGGGGCAGAGATTTGACTCAGTTTCAGTTTGCATTTAAAGGCGGACATACCTCATTTTCCCTTTCTGAAATAATACATGAACTGAAACACAGCCATCCTTCAAAATTCAGACTGCTGCTCTGAATTTTTCAGGGCAGTTCTTCATCCAAGTAATGTGTACAAAAAATGTATACACTAGGGTAAAGGGTGCATAAAATGCACATATTCATGAAAGCAACATACAAAAATGCATTGTATCTGGGGAAATTGCTTTGCAAAAACGTGTATAATAGGTAAAACAGCATATAAAAATGTGCATGTTAGGAGAAATACGGACTTTAAAAAATAAAAAAATTCACACACTTGTTGTGGAAAGGTGAAGAACTGAAGTGAAGATTGGAAAAAATGAGAAACTGACTTCCCAGGAGGATCCCTCCGCCTGTGCAGCCTCTGAGACGGGCTCCCGTCTTGGATGAAACTTTTTCAGTTTTAAATCCAGTCAGAAGGGTTTTTTTTGACTGGGGATAATTTCTTCCAGATAAGGAAGAAACGTGAGATTTCCCACACAGCTTTGTTGTGTTTGTTGGAGACTGGAATTCGTCAGAATTGTCTGTGAAAGAAGGTCTTCCAGCAGCTCGGACGGAGCTAGGATTTCTAGCTAGCTCAGCTGAATAAGTGAGCCGTTTTTTTTTCTTCAAAGAAAAATGGTCTAACAGGCAAGCATTCTCCTGTCTACGCTCATTATTTTGTTATCTATACAGCTAAAGAGATTTGTCAAAGAACCAGCAATTAAGAAAACCTGGGTGAGTCAAAACTTTCTCTTTTACTCACGGAACTAAGGGGGAAGAAAATAAAAATAGCCTATCTTTTTTTTATTGCAAAAAGCTGACATGGAAATTAGCATTATAAAGATTACAACGGATGAGGGGTTTCTGATTGGAAGAGAAAAGAAAAATCTTTTTGATTTATAAGACTTTTGTGTAATATATGTCTGGGACTATTTTTTCTGGTCTACTTTTTTTTTGACGAATCTGCTCATTCTTTCTGCAACTAGTTATTTGGACGCTGTGAACTAAAGCTGTTTTTGCACTTCTGGGCATATAAGAGATAAGGGCTGTCTAGAGTGTGACGTCAGTTGGTTTGAAAGATTAACTCCTTTGTAACTGGATAAAAAAATAAATTGCTCTTTGCTTGGGACATTGAAAATTGAAGGAGTTTTGTTCCTTTGGTTTTAACAATGACAATTAAGAAGTTCATGGATGTACAAGAAGGAACTTTATCTTTAGATATGTTTCAGAAAATAATGAATGGGATTAAGTCAATAAAACAAGAACTGAGAAATAATAGTCAAGCGTTGAGAATTGAATTTGACGAAATGAGACAGGAGCTGAAAGAAATTCAGGATTCTATGAGAAAGGAGAATAAAGATAGATCTGGAAAACCAAAAAAGGATGAAAGAAAAATTAAAGGCAAGGTTCAAACTATGGAGATTGGATTAAATATGGACCTGGAAAAAGATTTGGATTTCCTGGCTGTGATGGATCCTGGAGACAAATATTATGGTTTGGAACTCAGCGCTGTCCCTGAAGGAATTGATGAAGAGATTGGAAATAAAGATATTATCGGTTCGAAAAAATTCCTGGACTGGAAGGATTTGATGGAACTTGAAATGGAGAAAGTTAACAGAATTAATCCCTGTTTTGTCTCAATGGAAAAATCTTCAAGAGATGTGTTAGTGTATTCTGTAAAAAAGAGGAACAGAGATGCGGCTTTGCAACAATACTTCAGTGATACGTTCGGAATTGATGGCAAGGAAATATCTGTGATAAAGGAAATTCCTATCAGACTCTTATTATATGACTATGACAGCAAGATTATTGGGTGCGTAAAGATGGAAGATGGAAGATGGAACCAACACAGATAATGGAAGAAGAGCGATTTGAAATTACTGGACTTAGTAGACTTGATGAGTTGGATCAATTGACATGTTTATCTAGAAAAAAAATTGATGGACATATATCTCAAGGATTGGAAACTTCTCTTTGACTTTTTGTGGAAGAATTAAATGATATGATGTTAATGAGATTTGATACTAATTAAGATAACTGCTGGAAGAAGGTGATTTTATAATCTATTAAGAGACAGGCTTGTTATATATTATAGACTTATAGCTGAACTACGACAAATCGGAAGTCAATATTTTAATATATTTTTTCTCTTTTTTATTGTATTAGTTATTGATTTGTGTTTTTTCTTTTTGTATTGTTTTGGTTTTGAAAATTTGAATAAAAATTAATTGGAAAAAAAAAGGAAAAAATGAGAAACTGAGAGTGACCAAAACTGTCCGATTCACCTACCCCCTTGGATCGGAGGACCCAACAATTTCCCCATCCTATGCCACATCCTGAAACTAGGGAGGTCACTCTGCCAGCCCCAGAGCTGTGTAGTTTATTTCCCTCCCAATGTTGCCAATAGGTTGGGAAATCAATTTAAAACAAAAAAAGGAGAGAGTTGCGCAAGAGCTTTCCTCCACCCTCACTTCCATCCTGCCAGTAAGAGTGCAACAGGGTGCTTGCTGAGTCTGTCCAACTTCACTTCTCTCCCCTCCTCCCCGGATCGTGAGACTGCTGCTTAGGCAAATGTATGTGAAGCACCTTTTATGCTATAAAGTAGTAGTATAACATGAAAATGGTATGGCCATGTCTTTGCAGACTGCTTGACTCCATTGCCAAAAAAGAAAGGGCAATATATTATGATAGTGATGAACGCAGAGAGATACATACATGTAGATAAGCACTCACAGATGCACTGCATTTACGGCAACATTTTCATTAACTTCAATGGCAGCTTAGAGGAGGCTTCCGGTTTTGCCCCGTGATATTATTCTCCCCAAAATAACACATTTCACCATGGAAACAATTGCTCATGATGAAGTCAGCTTTGTTCAGGATCCTGGCAGGAATAATACTGGATGCCTTTGTGAGTGCACAACTCCATGTGACTCATTTTCTCAATTAAAATAAGGGCATCTCCATAAGCTGCAAGGGAGAGCTCTTTCGATGATTCACAGGGCAAGTCAAGCTGACGGACCATTTTCCCCAGTTCTGAACAGCACATTAAAAGTCAAAGACTGGCATGTTCCACACAAATTTACCTGACCAGATGAAAATAGGCTGCCAAGTTTTAATCTAGAGATTCACGCTGTACCTTTAATATCATTAATTTTTGTTCCTTCTATCTACTCATCTGTTTATTCATTCCATGCAGTTACCCTGATTTGCGGCATGCACACACACATACACACACACGGTTCTCAAAGCAGCATAAATTTATAGAGAAAATCCATCACATACATTTAGGCTGCAATCCTATACACACCTGTGGGGAAACAGCACTGAATTTAGTGGAATTTAGTTCTGAGTAGACATTCATAGGACTGTGCTGTTAAAGTACAATGAAATCAACCCTAAACCATCAAGGTAGAAATGTTAGTTTTGGCAAAGTCCAGGGCCAGCACCAGAGGGCAGTCAGAAGGGTCCCGCCTCAGGGTGGGTGGGTAGTGCTCCCATTCTATGAACTGTGGCAAAGTCTGCTCCCGACCTTGCTGTGGATCTCAGAGAGGGAGCTCCCAGGCACCCCTCCCCTACAACTTTGCAGGCCCACAATGCCTGCCTGCATGCCCCACCGACCTCTCCCATTGGGGTAAATGCTGGCCATGCTGCGTGCATGCCTGCCATCAACCAAGATGGCAGCTGAGGTGTCCCTAAGGGGCTGATGCCTCTGCTGCTATCTTGGTTGATGGTAGGCATGAGCGCACACCGCAGCCAGCATTTACCTCAGCATGTCGGCTACCCTGCAACGTAAACCATCACCACCACCACCAGCAGAAGCCCGGGGAGCAGCAGCTGAGCGAGCCCGAGGACATGGAGAGGAAGACAATATTGAAACAGCAAACAGCTTCGCTACAACAAACGCCTGTCGCCCTTCTGCCTCTCAGGAGCTGCTGCCCCCACTAACACCACCTCCTCTTTTTTTGGCGGTGCCGATAATGATAATGTTATTTGTTATTTAATTTTTGTAAATTGTATTGTTTTTGTTGTATTTTTATTGTATTCTTATACCTGTGTTTATTTTTCTTTGTAAGCTGCCTTGAGGGCCTTTGGCCAAAAGGCGGGGTATAAATAAAATTTAATAATAATTTAATAATAATAGATGTGGGCGGGCACCGTGGGACCGGGGCAGGTTGGTGCCCAAGGGCCCAGTCATGCCTAGCGCCGGCCCTGGCAAAGCCTCCCATGTCAGGTTAACAGCTAAAAATGTTTCTTAAAAGTCTTCACCTCTTTTTTTTTTTTTTAAAAAGAAGTGAGCTTGACGGATGGACACTGCAGGAAGGGAGTTCCAAGGAGAGGTGCAACAGCTTTTGCTCCAAATTTTACCCTACTAGATAAACCATTCGGTGGTTCTGGTCAGTGAAACATCAACAGGAATTGTGAAGGAAGGAAATTTTTTATAAGTTTAGCAAATGTTAGGGAGAGGGTCCACGCACTTCCAGATAGTCACTAAAGTTTTGCCTACTCCAATTTGGAGGTTCCAATTTTGATAATGATATAAGGGGAGAGGAAATAGATATGTTATATGTTTGCTTGTTTGTTTGTTTATTCATTTATTTGGGGAAACATTTGGTCAAAATTATCAGAGATGAAGAGGAAAATTACAGTCTTATGGCACCTTAAAGACAATACATTTACTGTCCAGTCTCACACATCAAAAATAAGCCCTAGTGAATTCAGTAAGACTTAGTCCCAGGTAAGTGCAAGGGTTTAACTCCTGCCTCCTTTGCAGACTGGTGGGGCTACCGCCACATCTGTGGCCCTGTCACTCATGAAGGCTACCATGGAAGGTGGGTGACAGGGCAATCAAGCCCAATCAGGGGCCAATCATTGCCAGTTCCAGGATGGTACAGCAATCCACCCCCAATTGGGTTCTACGCCTTTATGTGACAGCAGTGATTCAGTGGCTCCTGGGCTGGCTCAGCCCTGTCCCTCTTCACTTTTGGAACAGCCCATTTCCCGCTGGCCCGTCATCATTGGGGATCCCACCAGTAGGCCAACCACCCACCCCAAAATTCAGCAGCATGCAGGGGGCTGTCTGAGCAGTGAGAGCTGGGTGGAGGGACATCTCCAGCTAATCCAAACTCCCCCAACCCAACCCAGCCCTGCAAAAGGGGTTTTTGGATTGCTCTGCCCAAATGGCACAAGCTTTTGTGGGCTAGAGTCCACTTCATCAAATGCATGAAGTGTAACCCTAAATTGTTGGACATATACACATGGTGTGCATGTCGGGGGGGAGGGGGGAGGGGAGTAAGGTTGACATGCATAAAGAACAGTGACAAAAGCAAAATAATTCAATGACCGTTAACATGATTAAAAGTTAATATATTATACTATTCAGATGTGCATACATGTTTACATGCTGAACACAACTTTTTTGAATGAATCTGAATAAATCTTTATTTTTACCCCGCCCTTTTTCCAAAACTGGAACTCAGGGTGGCTTACAAACAAAAACTACACATAGGTAAAAAACATACAAAAATATACAATTAAAATAGAATTAAACTATTCATAACATTAAAACCATGAAACATACACTTAAGATACTAAGACAATTTAAAACATTAAGAATAGGACCATAGAACAATACAACAGACCTTATGAGGCCCTATCTTAAACATCTTCTAGTCCAAAAGCCTGTCAGAATAAAAAAGTATTTGCCTGCCGACGGAAGGATAGCAAGGAAGGGGCCATTCGTGCTTCCCTAGGAAGAGAGTTCCAAAACCTGGGGGCAGCCACCAAGAAGGCCCTATCTCGCGTCCCCACCAATCGCGCTTGCGAAGGTGGTGGGACTGAGAGAAGGGCCTCTCCTGAGGATCTCAATGCCCGGGCAGGCTCATATTCATTTACTTGTTTAGAGAGATATTAAAATCTAATGACATGCAAACAAAATTCAAATTATTACTAAGCAATGTCACATTCTCTCTGCTGTATCTTCAGAACTGTATTGGCAAATGTTAGAAGATGTCTGTGGCTCCATGCTCCCTCTCTCTGTGTTCTTTTGGCTGCTTTCCCAAAAATCTGTCCATATATGGCCTGCCTCCCCACTCACTTTTTCCTCTGCTATATCTACAACTAAGGGCTGCTTCTTGCATGGCATTACATAGGAAAATAGGAAGCTGCCTTATACTGGGTCAGACCATTGGTCCATCTAGATCAGTATTGTCTACACTGACTGGCAGTGGCTCTCCAGGGTTTTGGGCAGGGCTCTCTCCCAGCCCTACCTGATATGCAGCCACTGGAAGATTGTCCATGAAGGAATGGGTCCCTAAGGCTGAAAGGCTTTCCCTGCCCCTAGCAGTAGGACTATGCATGCAGGTTTCATCAGATATGAAAGGCACACCTATAAACATAGAGAGGATAAAAACCAACCATTTCGTTCAAGACAGAATATTTTATTTATTTATTTAAATCAGCAATTATTTTTTAATTGGATTTGTAAAAGTTTTACATTATCAATTATAGTTTTAAAAAACAAACAGAAAAAGCCTGGCTCAAAGGAAATCAGAACTGAATATAAACTTGTTAAAGCCTACAATTTCAGCTATAATCACAGCCATTCAAACGCTGAGAAAGTACCTGTGGGGAAAATATCTGACATCTGAGCTTAAGCATTAGAAATAACATAATAAATTAGGCAATATATTGATTGTTGTGGGCTCCTTGGAGGACACAAGGACCATTACAGGTGTGAGAATTAAGGAAATGCTTTTGTATCACACCATGATCATCCATTCAGCCATTACATTTGATCGTTTAGGATCCTTCAACTACCTGAGTCCTGCACCAAGTTCTCAAATTATTAATGTTTATGACTTTAAAAATCAAAAACCAGGCACATTTACTTTCCATCTCATTATTTCCAAAGAGAAACACTATTTTACACAGTAACTGCCACCCCTTCTTCTAGAATCTTCTGGATACTTGTTAGTCTTCAAATAACTGATATTACTTAGTATCCTTGCATGTGTACTAAGTTCCAAACTGAAATCTGCATCTGATTTCTAAGATACAATTCTACAGAGGAAAGAGTACATAAGGGCTGCATGGCCAAAAATGTTGGATTAAATACTCCTAGGCTGTGTATTTTAGGCTCTGTTTAGTTTCTATTCTTACAACAATCAATTGGTATGCATGCAGATTCAATAAATATGTGGATTTCAAAATGAGAAACTTGACAAATTAGTGACTTAAATACTCCCCACGCCCAGGTTCTCTAGTTTGTTTGGTTCCACAGACTGAATGTTGTGGGTTATCCTATTTATTATTATTATTATTATTATTATTATTATTATTATTATTATTTGCAGTTTAACCTGGAATATGCCCAACAAAAATCCTTTGAATCCTGCTACCCTCCCACTGATACCTCTTTGCCCTATTTCTACTGAAATCTAAACTGGCACCTTGAATTTTAATCAATACAATCATCAGTCATCAATATATGTCATCTTTGTTTTACACACCTACTTTTTTGAGGATCGCCCTAGCTATAAGAGGAACCCATAATGTTTAAATGGTAGTCCACCTTCTGGATGTTCAGAAATAATATAGACAAGACTGGCTGCTTCTTAGCATGCAGAGAATACTGTTTCTTCAGTAACATTAGAAAACTTCACTCACCTAGGATTATGGCCATTGCATGCATCCCTGGCAGGCCTGAGCCTAGCCTCTTCCTTTTTACCATTATGAGTATTCTAGGAAGCGTACCCATGCCCTCCCCCATATGGTGGTGTCCTGGCTATGGAACTCCCTGCTGTGCTTAGATTCACTCGATGCTGTCACTGGCTACATTCTGACACCAATTAAAAACGCTTCTGTTCTCCTCCAGGCTTTTATGGGGGATCAGTCTGTTAAGAGTTGCAGACTGCAGTTCTTGTATTGCTGGGAATGGTTCTGATGCTGAGTCGCAGGCTGCTGCTATGAATCTGCTGTTTCGCGGAATTGTTTGTGATATTTTTCAATACTGATTTTATATTTATGTACTTTATATTTTGGTAAGCTACCCCGGGATCCAAGAAACAAAACAAGGTGGAATATAAGTGTAATAAATAAATAGTATACAGACCACTACTGGTAACAGAAAGTACTGACTGGTTCTACTAGGAAAGGATCGCTTATGAGACAACCATGAGGAGCGATGAAAAAATTATATCTGTCTGTTACAACATCTATGCCAGCCCATTCGCACAGGTTGTGTCACCTCATCTTGTAGTTGTCAAGTGATGAGCATGCATACTTGAATGAACCTGAGGGGCCAAACTCGATTGCAATTGCATGAAAGGGTGCATGTGGGAACACTCCTTCTGATGCAAACAGCAGTTGTAGAATTCAATCCTAGGGCTCATCCAGATGACTGTAAAATGTGTGACACGCCCGCTATGTGTGTTCATTATTTTTCGGTCATCCAAATGACGTCTCGCACTGTTACGCATTTTCACAGGTTAAATCCGCTCCTTGCAATACCGGCAAAAATGCGATTTGCTGTTGAAAATCGGGAATCATCTGCTGTGCCTTCAGGAGTTAGGATGCAATACCATGGACTTTACAGCTGATGGGCGGTTCTTGGGCATTTGCCCTTGCCCCTTCTCCTCATTCCAGCCAATCACATATCTGCACTTTTGCGCATGTGCGAGAATAAGCCCAAGAAAATTGAACCAATCATCGCAATGGTGGGGTGTTGGGGGGGTGTCTGCAACTACTGCACAGATGCATTTTATTTTGTGCCAGCAAAACTGGGCGGCCACTCTGGGTGAGATCTGCAATGCACAGCAAGCGAGAAAGGGGTGGTGGTCGGTTTCAGCCTGCCTCCGAAAGCTTTGTCAATTTCATTCTACTTGCTGGGGGGTTTGCTTCAAATCAGAAAAGCATACATTCCTTTAAGTGTAATATCACAAATACAAACTTAGAAAAGGGCTTCTGGTAGGTTTCAAGCCTGCTAGGAAAGCTTTGTCAATTTCATTCTCCATGGGAAGGAAAGGGAGAAGGAGGGGGGGTGACATGTTTCTTGCTTTTTTGGAGAAATAAGTGCAATTGCCAGCGTGTGTATCTCCTTAAATATCAATAAAGGCAGAAAAGCATACATTCATTTAAGCATAATATTGCAAATACAAACAAGGCAGGCGTGAAACCGACCAGCAGCCTTTCCTTCCAGGGGAGAACTCCTTTACAGCCATATTGTGCTTCATTGCAAAGGGGGAGAGGAGCATACGTCATTTTTTTGCTGACCAATTGGTTGATAGGGGGAGGTTTTAGAGGCAGAGCTTGGAAAAAGCAAAAAGAATGTAGGGGTCTTACCGCTGTGTGTGCGGGTGCAAAAAAGCTTTTTTTTTAATTGGGAAAGAGCGAACTAAAAGGCAAAGTGAGGACTATCAGATGACAAACCGAATATGGAAACCGTGGATTATCCCGCTCTGTTTGGATAAGCCCCTAGTCTCAGCTACAGCAGGAGGAAGCAAAGGGGTAAAGCCTCCAACCCTCTGACAGGGTCTCAATCCAGATTGCTCTCTCCCCCTGAGCATTCCTCTTTAAGAGGATAAGCCAAATTCATGGAGGATCAGGTTGTCAATAGCTACAACATGAACACGATGGCTATGTTCTTCCTCCACTGTTGAGGCACTATGAATTACGGTGACTCACAAATGCTCTACTCAGGTCCCCTTTCCTATAGGCATCCAGCCAGCCACTATGAGAACAGGATGCTGGACTAGATGGCTAAGCAAGGTACAGTTTAGGGCCTCAGATTATGATGAGCCCCTAAATACAATTTAAAAACAACAGCAACCCCTAAATATCAAGTTATATAGGATTTGTTCAAAATAAAGGAAATGGAGAACGTAGACAAAAATATTATTAACGGCTATGCAATTCTTTGTCATGTTGTGTTTCTATATCTGGGCAGAAATAATTGTATCAACATTTCATTAGGTCAGGTGTCCATAAGCTGTCAAACAGCCCCAGGTTACAGGTTCGGTCTGTTTCAGGCTGTGGGGCCTCTTAAACTTGACACCATTTAGAGATGTTGTCAGATGGCGACTCCCAACAGCCCCAGCCAGAATTGGGGGAGTTGCAGTCCAACAACACCTACAAGGCACCATGCTGGCTAACCCTTGCTTAGGGCCTCAGCACGTGTTAATCCTGGTCCAGCATGGCTGTTCTTTCTTATGCCTTTATATTCTCTTACCCGGCACTCGCTAATTATGTGAAGATGTCGCCGCCACCCGTGTGACGCCTGTGCGCCGTCGCATCCCACATCTTACATTCTAAGCGTCCGCAGCAAACACCGGAAGCGTGCGCCGACGGCTGTAACGTGTGAAGGGGGACTTTCCCCGCTTGCTCCCTCCCTCCCTCCCCCCCCAGACCCACATTTCCGCGCAGCTGCCTCCTTCCCGTCTCCGCCCTCCTCTCCACCCCACCCCCTCGTCTTTCCTAGACCTTCACCAAGAATGCACGCGGGACCAGGCGCGAAGGGGTTAAGGTGGCTGACTCTCTCTCCTGGTCTCCCGCTCTCTGCCTCCTCCTCCTCTTTCTCTTTCTCTTCCACCTTCATCATGTAGACAAACGGGCCCCCTTCCCCGTTTTGTTCATGGAGCAGGTTCCTTGACGTCAGATCTATGAATATTGCACGAAGAAGCCGGCTGGCGAGAGCGACGGCTGGGGCTCCATGTAGGCAAGGAGGGCTCTACGCCGGAGGGGATCGCGGCGGGCAGGAGGAGGCTTTGATTGCCGCAGCTTTGGAGAAGGAGGCGAGCAGGCGCCTGCTGGCCGAGCGGGGGGCAGGAAGAGGAGGAGGCCGGCCGGGCGGCTGTGGCAGCGGCGGCGGCCAGGGGGGGTTCTTGCTGCTCCTGCCGCCGAGAGAGGAGGAAGTTCTGGGCTGTGCGCTCCTTCCCCACCGGGAGGTGGCCCCGGGGGAATGTGACATCACCGCCAGGCAGTGGGGCAGGAGAGGAGGAAGGCTGCCCGGGAGCGCCTGTGCCGCGGCCGCCAACTCGCTCCCGCCCGGTCCTTCTCCCCATCTCCTGCCGGCAGCGTCCAGCATGTCTGCGAAAGAGAGGCAGAACAGCAAAGTGGTCAAGGAGAGCGTCACTCTGTTGCCTTGCTTTTATTTTGTGGAGGTGAGTCCAGGCAGCGGGGGATGGCGGCGGCCCTGCTGGTTCAGCTGGAGCCCAGGCGGACGCCAGCTCCTTTGGGACGGGTGGGAATGATCGTGATGAAGAAGCAGGCACGTCAGGGACAACTCTCCGAGCTTGCCCCACTTGGCACTCTTGTCCCCATCTCCCCCGGGGTCCCTGCTTTGCTTCCAAAACCTAATGAACAGAGATCAGCTGTACACTAGAAGAGCGTGTGAGTGGGTGAGAGAGCGCACAAGGCTGAGCTGGGGAGTCTGTGGCTGTCTGTCAGTGCTTTACACTGGAGGCTAGGGAGATCATGCCCATAATGCCAGGCAGTCATGCCCCCCAAATTAGGTCTCCTGATCACATATTTGGCCATGGAGGAGGGAGGGAGTCTTTCCCTTCAGACCACGTTGAAGAACTGTTTCCTGAAAAAAAGAGATCAGAATGATGCTTCAGGCACTGCCAATCTGTACAAGTGTAAACCTGCCTTGAAGAGGACACACACACATGTATACACACATTCTGTCTTCCACTGTTCTGGGGAAATCATTCCTTCAAAAAATTGAAGGGGGTTTTGCAAATGGAGGGGGCCAGCCTCATGCGATCATTATCACGTGCACAGGATCATTCCAACAGAACGGCATGTTTAGGGGGGAGAGGGAGCTTGCATGCATGTAGTGGGCATACATTATCTGAGAAAATTAAGATGAGGGCACGTAAAGCGTTTGAGGGTGGGAGTAAATCTTTTTAGATCGCTAAACAATCAGTGTTGTATTATTGTTAGCACACACTTAAATGGTAAATGTTTAGGTACATGGGATGTGCTTGGATGGTTGCTGTTTCTATAGGTGGTCAAAGGTGTGTTGTGTATCTTCACAAAAGCAAAGAGGTTGTGTGAGCGTATCTCTCCTCCCCCCCACCTGCTAATGGCTACAGATCTGTTATGGCTGCTGTGTTGAACCTTGTTATAGTTCCCCAAGCACTCGTTTTGGTCCTTCCTGGCAACATGATGTATAGGCATTTGCAACCTGTTTCTTTTACAGCAGAGGAGTTTTGAAAAAAAGATTTCAGATTTGTATGTTTGTTGACAGCTCAGTGGGTGAGCAGCCCATCCTTGCAAGACAGGGCTCCTGAGGAAAGAAGTGATGGACTGAGCCAACCTGTTTCGGCCTTATGGGTGATTTCACAAGACAACGTAGACAAAAAGTTGCAGAAGTCAGACAGAAAACAAGCTCATCCCATCTCATCTGGACACCCAGTGATGGGTTCTATTGTTGACATGCTAGCATGACTCTGTCCAGGGTAGCCAATACCTTTTTCACACAACCTGGCTATCATGTGTCAGTTGTGATAATCAGATGGCATATAGCAAGGCTGGGAAACATGTGAGTCCTCCAGATGTTGTTGGGCTCCAACACCCATCACCTCCAGCCAGCATAGCCACTGATCAGGAATGATGAGACTTGTAATCTACAAATCTAGACGGGCCACAGGTTTCCCATCCCTGGCAATGAATAGCTGTTGTTTCAAGTATCTGGTAAGCAAGGACTGTAGAAATGATGGTACTAAAGGTGTAAGAGTGCAGAGATGCTGAAAAATGAAACCAGTAAAAGAGTGCTTTCAAAATGATCCTTAGGTGCATTATTTCATTGATCATTCAGAAAAGTGACAGCACTTACTATTCAGTAATAATGAGTGCCTTAAATATACTCTGGAGCACAGGTACATTCAGGGAGAATTTTCAAAAAAATCCTGAAATTCTGAAATGGAAGGGGGGAATGTGTGAGTTATCCCATGTAAGAAAAGTTTGAAGTCCTTTAGCTAAATCTCTCTTCATTCATCATAAACAAGAAATAAAATGGAGTCATTTAGAGTGCTCAGATAATAAATGAAGAAAGCAGAAACTTGGGGTCCTTGCTGCATCCTGAGCACATGATGGAGGGGAGTAATACAAGATGACCTTTTATTAAGGAAGGAACAGCTAGGACATCATGACCACCATACTTTGAGGGGCATGGCCCTCCTGATGCCATAGTGTAGGGGAAGGGCTGTAGCTCGATGGTAGAGCATCTGTTTTGCATGTAGAAGATCCCAGGTTCAATTCCCAGCATCTCCAGGTAGGGCTGGGAATATCCCGAATCTTAAACCCTGGAGAGCTGCTACCAGTCAATGCAGACAATGCTGAGCTAGATGGACCAATGGTCTGACTTGGTATGAGGCCTTGGTATGTTTTTCATTTGAAAACATTACATCACTGAGAGGTGATCAAAGGAAAAGATGCTTAAGTTTTGAATAATCAGATCATTGCCTCCAGTTGGGCCTTCTTTCAGTCAGTTTGGTTGAGTAGCTGCTAAATAGTCATCCGCCATTGCAGAACCATGGTTTAGTCCAAAATGACAAAGTCAGGGAATCCAAAACTTATGCGCCAAAGGAAAGTGCTCAGATGTCCTATCAGTTTTGCTTAGTTGATTGCAGTTGTTTGCTGATTGCAGAACATCCTTCCAAACATGCTGCAGAGAGCTGAGCTGCATTGATCAGAAGGATCACTGGGTGCAGGGCTTTGCCAGACAGTACTGCTTGAAAGCAGAACTAGATAACACAATGGATGTGAGTGAAATGGAACTTTATTTAGAGCCCAGGCTTCATTAATTATTCCAGAGAGGGTCGCAACAAGGAAAATTCATAATGCATTGTCAACAAGAGAAACAATCTGCCATTACAGCAAATCAGAATCAAAATCAAGAGGGGTGGGCTCCTACTCTATTTCCAGCCAATTTAACTCTATGAATATGAGTTGTACCTTGTATATTCTATTGTAAACCGCTTCGAGAACTTTTAGATAGTAAGCGCTCTATAAATGGAAATAATAATAATAATAATAATAGATACGAATGAATAGATGTCCCTTTAAAAGGTGCCTAAAACCTATCAGGGTTGGTGCCAATTTATTCTGTGAAGGGAGGGCATTCTGCAATCAGGCTGCTGCTGTTGACAGAACCCTTTCACATGTCACCACATACCATACATTTGGCAAATGTTGCACTGTTGAGAGGGTGTCTCCACATGGCCTTGGGCTGGTGTATGGGGGAGTAGGTGACTCAACAAGTACCTAGGTCCTAAGCCATGGGTGGATTTATATGCCAGCCCAGGGACCTTTGAACTTGACTCAGCAGCTGACTGGGAGCTAATGATGTCATTGCACTTCAAGTTTCTGTGCCTGCACAAATAGCAGCAGGGAAACTTGGAGCATGAAGATGTCATGTCAATGCACTTTATTTCTCTGTACATTACAGGGGAGGGAGGAGGAGATGTGGGCTTGCTCTTTTAATGTTTTATAAGCATGTAAGTGGAGGCCACCATCGCTCCAGAGGAGCCCACACGGAATCACTCTAAAAATGGCTTTTGAAAACCATAACTTCATTTCTCGCCCAAGGAATAGCTCACAGAATTGTATACAGGGAAACCAACTATTAAGACTTCATGGTGCTGAACAATGAAAGAAATAAAACACACTGCTGGCTGTTATTTCACCAAAGCCAGCAGGGGAAGGCAAGGCAGTCAGAGGGTTTGGAGAGTGGGAGTTAAAGAAGGAAATGTAAATATATGTGGGTTTAGGTAGCCACAGCGCATGAGGTCAGCAGTGAAGAGGATGTAATAAAAATCAGAATAATGTACTTGCGTGCAGAGGAAGCTGTACAAATCAATGTACTCTCTTTCACACAAACTTACATGTGTTAAAGACAGCTTGTACCTGTGTTCAGGGCGGCATGTAAACAAGCCTACTATGTGTGAAGTATCTGGGAATTTAAAAGAAGAGGGAAGTTGTTGAGAGCAGCTAGGAAGTCTGATGGCAGAGCTGGTCACAGGCAAGTAAGGGTTACAACTATGTAAGCTAAAGAGGCAGTTTGGGGCAATCAGAGTTCTAACCCCAAAACGTCAAGCAACAGAACTTTGCTGGACTCTATTTGTTGGGCTCTTGGGTCAGGGAAATGCAAAAGGTTTCATGAATGCCTCTTCTCCCTCTCCCCACACATTTTTGTGGACTTTTGCTAACTGTTTGTTGTCTTGGCAATGATAGCAATTGTGCTTACCACTGTTGCTGGCTGCTGTCCCAATTCAGCCAATGGGTGCCTGTAGTGGTGCAGTTAGGTAATTTTAGACTCTGGCCTTAATGGCCTCATGTGAGCCCCCTGTTTAGATGATATTACTTAGTAAGCCTCATCCTGCTGAATGAGGCCTTGGACCTCTGTTCTAAAGTTGAGCCCTGATGGTATCACCACCTTCCTGGTTACTTTTGAAGCCAAATCAGAGTAGGAGCAATGATTCACTAAGAGGCATAAAACCTTGCAGTTTAAGAATGTACCTATAGCCCACAGATATTTCTATCAAACTTTAAAAAGCAGAGGAATTGGGCAGCTATAGTGAATGCACCAGGGGAGCAGGAGACCTGACCTCTTTGAGATATTGGACTGCGCTACAAATATGTCAGAATGCAAACACAATTTGGGTTGGTCTTTCACAGTCCAATCCGCTTGGTGTGTAGCTTGAAAGAATTTGGTAACCTGTGTCTCTGAGCATATGTGTCTAAAATGCAACCAGCTCAGGGACTGTTTCATTTTTGGAAAGTCAAAAAAATGTGACTGGCTGAAAATGTGGTGGTGGTGCTAGAACTGGTTTGTTAGAACTGGGGAGATCTCTGGTGCCTAGATATATGAATACACCTTGTATTGCTTTAGTATTCCCAGGAGTCAGGGGTTTCTTGGAAACAAATATACACACACAACCAAATATGTACACACAATCACTTGCCAGGGCTCTGGAGCAGGCTGGAAATGAAGGCAAGTTCAGGACCATGGACAGGGACCGTGGTGCTGGCCTCAGAAGTCTAACAGCTGAGGTAGAAAGAGCAAATTATATCAACACAGTCTTAGATCAATCAGCTGGGAGAGCTTTGCAGTCTGGGCTAGAATAAAAACTGCAGTGCTGCATCTGGCCAACCAAAGGGTCAATGGTGTTTTCTGCAGCCACTGACCTCTGGGCAGCAGGATTTCAAGCTGCTGGGAGTTCTTTGGGGGAAGCTCCTCGGGTCTTTTTTTTTTTTTTAATAATTTTTATTCAAATTTTTCAAAAAACAAACAAAACAAAGTCAAAAAACATAACAATACAACAACAAAAAATAAAAATAAAATAGTTGACTTCCGATTTGTCGCAGATCAGCTATAAGTATATAATATACATCAAACCTGTCCCTTAATATATACATACAGAATCCCTTTTCTCCATAGGCTGTCTTAGTTAATCGTCAAATCCCAGTATCATCATTTTATTTTGATCTTTCAACAAAAAGTCTAAGAGAGGCTTCCATTCCTTAAGAAATGTATCTGTCGATTTTTCTCTAAGTAGACATGTCAATTTATCCATTTCTACTAAGTCCATTAATTTCAATAGCCATTCTTCCATTGTTGGTGTTGATTCCATTTTCCACTTTTGTGCATATAATAATCTTGCTGCCGTAATCATATATAATATTATTCTTCCATATTTCTTTTCTATTTGTTTATCCATAAAACCCAATAAAAAAAATTCTGGTTTTGACTGAATATTTATCTTTAGAATTTTTTGCATCTTCCTACCTATCTGTGCCCAAAATGTTTCTAATGTTTGTTGGAAATGTAAACAACAAGAAGGATCATTTTATCATATGTGGTGGCTGTGTAAAAAGGCTCCTCGGGTCTTTTAAGATATTCCGAGGAGTCCATGATCCAGTAACCAAAGGCTGGTGGCAGAGGTGCCTCATTGAAGCCCAGGGGGCAAGATGCAGGTTCCAGTACCACTGGATCCACATGGAAAAGACCACAGAGTGGATCTTTCTTCTCCTCAGGGCAATGTTATAAGAGAACTTTGCACCTATGGATTCTTGGTCCAGGGCCGACAAATGGAAATAGTTGATCCATGCTGCTGGATTCTCTCTGACTTTTGTCATTTTATTTTATTGATTTTTGTTTTATTAATATTGCTTGTGTTATGTTGTTTGTAATCATGTATTTTTATGAATGCTTGTGTATCAACCACCCTGGGAACCTTCACCTTCAGCCTCAGATCAACCTCAAAAAACCTTCTCTCGGTCCCACCAGTCAAAACAGCTAGGGTGGTGCGGACCAGAGAGAGGGCATTTTTGATTGTGGCCCCCACCCTCTGGAATTCACTTCCTTTTGACCTCCGACATGCCTCCTCCCTGATAGGTTTTCGCCGAGCCTTAAAGACCTGGCTATTCAGGCAGGCCTATAGGATTTCTGGGGTGGATTAGTTTTTTGTTGTATTAAGTGAAGGATGGTTTTAGATTAATTGATGATTGTGGTTTTTTATTTGTATATTGTATTTTATACTATTGTACGTCGCCTAGAGTGTCCGTTAGTTTGGACAGATAGGTGACTAACAAATAAAATTTTATTATTATTATTATTATTGAAGGGTAGGAGATTAAGTAATAAACAGAGTAATAAGTGTTGTGCCGAGCACAAAACACTGGTGTGTTAATTGTTTACTTTTACTAGAATGAAATGTTGTAGCTTTTTTGTCTTATTTGAGTATGGAAGCTGCCTTGGCTCTACATACATTAGGGTGACCGTGTGTCCTACTTGACTGAGAAGGTCTTTTATTTGAAGGGCTGCCTGGTCCAAGTCTGACTGAGAGATAGAGAACCCTAAGAAGAGAGAGCTGGGGCCTTAAAGCTGGCAGCTGGACAGCAAGACTGAGCAGGCACACAAGTCACTTGTCCATGGTCCTGAACTTGCCTTTGTTTCAAGCATGGGCCTACCATCTCTTCTCAGATGCTTGGGCCATTATTATAATCTGGACTAGGCAGTCAAGACTGAAGAAGAGCTGTAGTGCTGCATCTGGCCAGTCAAAGGGCCAGTGCATGTGCAAATCTTCTGCAAATCTGTGTCCTCTTCAGTCCTTTTTGGTGATGCATGTCCTCTCTTCAGTGATGTGTAAGGAGCCACCATAAGGCCAGCTCCCTGCTGAAGCTAAGCAGGGTCAGGTCTGGTCAATGCCTGGATGGCAGACTGCCTGGGAACTATATGTAAGCCGCCTTGGGTTTCATGAAAAGAAAGGCAGCGTATAAATGTAATAAATAAAATAAACAAATAAATAATAAATAAGATACCTAACTATGGGGAAAATAGGATGACTAACTTCCCAGACTTCTAGTTCCATATTCATCTCTCTTCTCTCTCCTTCTCTTGCAAGCAGTCCATCTCCCCTCTTATTTTATTTATTTAGAAACTTTATAAACCACTTGATAAAAAAATTCTCCAAGCAATGTATAAATATAACTATATATATTAAACATGACTAGAATCCAAAAACCAATTTAAAATATACTTAACAGTCATGAAACACACAGATAAAATCAATAAACTCTTAAAAACAAATTTATTTAATAAATATGTGACTTGATTGGCTATTTATGCCGGAAGTCATACCAAGGAGCCTCTTATGCCCTTTCTGCTGGCTCCAAAACTCTGCAGGACACGAGAGAACCCCCACCCCATCCCATCCCACTCTACCCCAACTCATCTTCATGTGTGACAGGAGACCGAAGGCCAGAAGTGGCCACAAGTAATGGCTTCAGAACTGTGTGAAGCCAACAACTGATGACTTCTGCTTAGAATCTTGACTGGGGTTCCTGGAGGAAATCAGTAATAGCAGAAAAGGTCCTGTAAAAGAAAGTTTGCTCATCATCACTGACCTTCCCCACTGCAGTGAACAGCCACAGAGGAACTCTGAGCATAATCTATATCAGTTTGCATGGTGGAACACCAAGGCCCAGTTGATCTAATTTGGGCTTGCACAAACTGGGGCATGATCTAAAATATCCTACACAATGTACAGGAGTTGTTTAGGGGACACATCAGTGTGGAAAGGGTTCCCCAAAGTAGGAAGTCTGAACCCCACTGCCATAGGTCATATTAGGAGTCCAGCTGGCTTAAAGGCATAATCCTTCCCTAAGGCTGAGTTCCTAACAGTGAAATGCTGGCTCCCAGTCCTTAATGGTGAGTGACAGGCACACTACCTATTCTTAGAAGTACAATTCATTCCACCCAGCGTACCAGTGTACAGCTAGGCTATGTGAACCAATGCATGTTGCAAGAGGTGTTAGGCCTAGAGCCCATGTACAGATCTGGGGAATCCGCAGCTGAAATTGGGAGCTGAAAAGTGTTCTTTGATTGTCACAAGTGGAGAAGTAACTTGGCTACATACATCTTGCAGAAGGAAGAGGATAGCTTGGGGTGTAACAATGGTGCACACCTAAGTATGCTTACTGAGAAGTGTTCCACTGAAACCAAAGGGACTTATTCATTGATATGATCAAAACTGAGTTGAAAGCAAGGTATCTGGGTTGCAGCATGGAGATTCCCTTGGATACATTAAAGTTACTACTGGAACTGGCAGACCAGGCAGGCGCAGCTCCTCCCCATTAACACACATACACACACACCAGCCCTTTTGTGTGGTTCCTGCCTGTCAGCTGATTAGCACATTAGGAGTTCTGCTTGCTACAGCAGGCAGAGAGAGAGGAATTGGAGGTGTCTATAGGAAAAGCTGCCCCATCTCTGATTCAGTGACATCAAAGGTTCAGAGACATGCTGCAGGTTGCAACATGGCAACACTGTAAGTAACTTTCAATTCTGCAACTGGAATACAACTTCATTGTGTTGCTTTAGGTAAACGGAGGTGCTGGAGAGCTGGAGTTTCTTACAGGATTCCAAGACATGCTGACGAGGCAGGCGTGCATATAAAATTTTAGTGTGCATTGCCTCTTGCCTCTTCAACAGTGCATGAGGTTGCAATGCAAATATCAAACAATGTAAAGGTGATGAATGGAGCAATTCAGGTTCTAAAGAAAGAAGTATTTCAGAAGGAACCAAGAAAACTCTTAGAAAATCTGCAAGAGACTGTCATGTTAAGAAGGAGGAATGATGCAACAGAGCAAAATGGACAGAATTTGGTTTCGTAGTGAGAAGCAGCTGGGCAAGGGGCATTTCAGGTGCTCCTTACCACAGAACAAGTGAAACCAAATTCTGGTTGTCAGTACAATAGTGTTTAAGAAGCACTGGCATATTCTACAGAAGCAGCACTAAGAGATTCTACCATATATTCTTGGAGAATAAAAGTTCCATTGTCTGGAAAAGGTACTAGCAGGGTTTGGGAAACTCTAGTCCTCATGAAAATATATTAATGCCTCACTTCATAAATTCCAAGGTTGGGCCATGGCAGTGAAAAAATGTGTCTGGACTTATGCCAAACTCAAGTTAAGCCTTGCTGCCATCACTCTCTGTCTTGTTGATTTAACACCCAAGCTAGCTTTATTAAACTTACTGGGAGGCTTCTATTGAAATCAACCTGGACTTAAGTACACCTAACCTTGTGCAGGATTGTGGCCATTGATTTTATACCTTTGGCTCAAAAGCTCTCACTGGAGGTTCATGCAATGCCCATTGCCATTCTGATAAGGACTAAGGGCATACACTAGAAACACACACACATCTATATCAGCCAATTTAACTAACATAACAAGAATCTTGGGAAATGTAGTTTTGTCAGGATGCTAAGGATTCTGTTAGAACCCCCTTGGCCCCCTACAGTGCCAAGGTTTCCCTGGGAAAAGAGAGCTGCTTTTCAGCCATAAAAACACAAGAAGATACCTACTGCATCAGACCAAAAGCCTATCTAGTTCAGCATCTTGTTCCCCACAGAGGCCAACCAGATAGCTTTTGGGAAGTCCACAAGCACCATAAGACGTGGAGGAATTCTAGCAGCAAATCTAAAGGGTCTGGTTGTTGCGGCCCATGTGTCAACTCTACTTGTAATTTTTTTTATTATTATTGCATTTTTTATGGTGTTTCAAAGCTTTTCAATCAGCGGACATTTTTTTAAAAAAATCTGTAACCCGGAATGTAACTCTAGCCTGGATCCTAACCCTAACTCTAACCTAAAACCCTAACCCTAGCACGGAACCTAACCCTAACCAAGAACCTAACCTTAACCCAGAACCTAACCCTAACCGTCTGATTTCCAACCCTCTGCCACTCCCCCCACAATAACCCCCCAGAGGTTCCCCTTCCTACCCCATGCAACAACTAGGCTCCCTTTTCACCTAACTCTACCCCATTTCTGAAGCCACTTCTGTTCTGCAGCTCTGCTTTGCACCCTTGTTTTCACCTTCACCCCCGTGTTCACCTCTGCTATTTCTCCTTGTTGAAACTTTTTTTAAAACCCTCAATGTTCCTCCCTTCCCAGTCTATTCAGACCTCTCTTGCTGTTTTAAGACACCACATTTCCCCTGTCAGCGCCCCTCCCTTCTCACTCGCATGCCACGGCCACTGCTGCTATGCCACCTGCCTTCTCTTATGCTCCCCTACCCCGCCCTGACTTCATGCACATCAAGGATTGTGATGCGGCACTACAAATATTCCAGTGGACATATGTCATAATATGTAATTTCAAGGGGAAATATTGGGGCCTGGAGATGAATGGAAATCTGGGATACTCCCTGAGATAGGACCAGCTTTGAAAGAGTTTCTTTATTCCTTTTCTGTCAACATGAACTCAAATTTCCTTTCCTTTTTTTATAAAACATTTTAATTGCCATTTTCCAATATCAAAAATACGTATCTAAAAAAAAAATTAAAAACAGCTCAGCATCTCACACATGTGCCCATGTTATCCAGACAGAAGTTTTGAAACAGTCTTCCTTCTTTCTCTTCCACCCCTCCCCCACTCCCCTGTTATGCTGTATTTCTTCAAAAAGAGATCTGAGCAATCAAAAAGTGTTCAAATCATCACCAAGTATCCTTTGCTGGTACAAAATTTCCCACCAGACTTATATTATGGTTATCAGTACCAGCTTAGGTGCTAAAAGCGCAAAATAGGCACCCTCAAAGTAAAAAGATCCATTTGCATGTAGCTTTGGGGCACAGCTGTAATCCTATACCCAACTACCCAAGAGTAAGCCCCATTCAACTCAGTGGGACTTAACTCTGAATAGACCCACCTAGGCTTGTGCTGTAAGTCTCTGTAATTATGCTTGCTTGTGCACGGTGGTTGGCACAGGGTGGCCAAATGAATGGGGGGGGAAAGGTCAGGGTCCTATTCTGTCAGTGGTTGCGTAAGAAGGAATTTCAGCAGGAACCCTGTCATCTCGTACATCTGGCCACTGTGCAAGGAAGGGGAGGTGTGAGGAGATGAGTGGGAAATACTATGCACTGCAATTGTTGAGAAGCCTCCCATCACAGCATTTTGGAGACCTTGGGCCATATTCAACACTGCAGCTTCACTGGCACAAGGGACTTCTGTGCATGCAATGGAACTTCCTTTCCCTGTCCTGTCCCCTCCAGCCCTCTGTGGACCCCCTGGAGCAGATTTGGGTGTGTGGGGAGGGAGCAGAGGAAATGGAAGTCCAGTTCAGCACTGGATGATTCAAGTATAGACCGTTACCTGTTAGAAGTATTTTCTGCAGCATGAGTTGCCTTTAATGCTTTCTTCTTTTCTCAAGACAATTCCAACCCTATCAACTATCAATAGAATATATGGGATTATGATGGGTCATATATACATATGTGGTGGGAGTGTAATGTTGTCAAGAAGCTTTGGGTCAGGGTATCAAGGAAGAGGAGATATTACTCATCTCAGGGTGGTATGTGTTCCATAACTGCCTCTCCTCCTGATGTTTGTAGAAAAACTGACTAATCTACCCATCAACTTTTCCCATTGTTTATTTATTTAACAGCATTCATACATCACCCTTTAGCCAAAAAGGCTCTCAGAGTGGCTTACAAAAATCAGACTCACAATCTGAGAAGATATGACACACGAGAAAAAAAGAATAAGAGGGAGAAAGGAAAAGAAAGTTCAGGCACAAGTTTTTATTGTCATAAACCTTAAATCCACAGCCAATGCTGCAAGACTGATCATTGCAAGGGGTTGGAAGTCTCTGGATGTTAACACATTAAAAAATGTGGTACTCTCAAGTGGAACTGTACTTTGGTAGAAAAACTGACCAAAAACTGAAAGCTCCAGAAGAAAATGAGGACAGAGATGATTTTTATGAAATATGGTGTGACTTTATTGCTTATGTAAGAATTTCGGGTAACAGAAAATGTCCTGGTGCTCATCATCTCTTGTTGAGAGATATATTTAGATATTGAGACACTGTACAGTCACATAATACTATACACTTGTTCCTTTGTTTTTTGTCATCGTTTTTGGTACTGTCAAAATTTTTATACTACATATATATCCCCTTCTATTTCTTAAAATATATCTTTCTATGCCATTTTCCCCAGTTTATGACTACTGGCTGGGACAAGCAGTTAAAAGATAATACTGGCACAGCGTAAAAAGCCAGAAAAGTCTGTGCAAAGCAAAACACAGCTCAGCTGTACTCTTTCCTTTGGCCCTTTAAGACCAGCTGGCAGAGGCTGCATTTGGGCATTATGAAGGGAATGAGCCTGTTCCATCTCAGGCTAATGCACTCCCCCTCCCTTCTCCAGTGTGACTGCTAGGAGATCAGTTAATCACAGTCTAGCGTTGCATCCAAACCCTAACCTAAGCTGTGATTTGTTCAAATAAGACAGTTTCATAAACCACAGTTGGAAGCTGGTTTGTTTCAAACAAACTTTGATTAAGATTTAACCATAGTTTGTTGGGTTTGAACAAACCAACAACCCACATTTTTTTTAAAAAAATGGAAGCAAATACTTCTGAATCATGGCCATGCCAAAAGATGTTGGGGGCCGGGGAGGGTGGATATGCAAGTTCCTGTCATGAAAAATCATGGATTATCATGACACCTAAATGCAGCCAGCAAATGCATGCTTTTATATCACATTATCCTTCCGGCGTAAGAAGGTAAATTACTAGGTTGGCTTCATATCCACGTAGCCTAGCCCTCTTGTCTCCAAAAGTGGACAGACAGATTAGCCAATGAAAGTCACAACATGTGTTCCCACGCATTGAATAACCAGAAGTGTAGTTCCTTAAAACCATGGAGCCATGATTCCTAGTTTCAGAGTTAACAGCCATTAATTGACCAACCATTCTTGGGTTTATTTAAACCATTTAGAAAGATGTATCTATGTGAGTGGGCATCCTTTGTATGGAATTCCACAGATAAAATGTACATTTTGTGAATTGCATCCTCTTCTTAGTCCTGAATCTGTTGCCAATCAATTTCATTACATTAGGAGAGTGATCAATACCTAGCAGAAGCATCCAAAGATGTAGTAGAATCATTTCTCACACTGAATGCTTTCGATTCAGTGGTTATCTGTCTTTTTAGCTATGCTTCCTTAGGGTCTAGTATAATTATGCTTGTCCTGTCATTACTACTGCACTTGTGCAATACTAAAAAGAACTCAAGACAATTCTGAGGGTTAAGCAAGCTGATTAATTATATCTATAATGTTTACCCCCTTCACTGGAAAGTACTACCACTGTTTTGTGGTGAAACTTATTTCCAGCAAATGAGTTTAGGATCGCAAACTTATAGTCTTGTCCCTGAATACTTGGAAGCCAATTTGTGCCTCTCCCACAATTCCATTGGATTGAGGTTTCAGTTATTTTTCAGCTATATATTCCATACAGCAGCAAGGGTCAATTGTTCAACTAGTGCACCATCAACCAGCTAATATGAGGCAATACAAGGCCCCTTCTCTGCTTTTGCATCTGTTTGTCTTTAACATTCCAGTGTGAAGCCAGAAGGGGAATTTCTACTTTGCAGTTAACACAGTGCACATTAGGCCATCTAATTCTGTTTGGCACGCTCAAGGTGTTTGAAGTTAGTGCCTGTTATTGCAAAACTTCTGTAAATACATTCAGTAAATACTCTTAAGTCCAAAGAGCCACTGTAACTTTTCAGTTGTCGTACATTAGTGCGTTCTGCCTCAGCCTTTTTTTTTTTTTTAAAGATGTATGTTGTATACTGGGATGGCTGGACTTTTTTGACCCAAGAGCTGCATTCACCCTTGGTCAACCCTCTGGGGACTGCATGGTGGCAGTGGCTGTGGCGACCCTCATATGCACATAGGATATGCATAGGCACCCAGCCCCCCTTCCTCAACTGATCTGTTATGACCCCCTCCCTACCCATCAAATGATCAGCCTGATGACCAGAGAGGGAGCACATTGAGCACTGCCCATTTCATCACTGTGAGTTCTTTATTTTTTTTAAAAAAGTGCTTTTTGCCAAAATGTATGGGATCTTGTGGGTCAAGGAAAATTGGGGCGGCTGATCTGGCCCTCAGGCCAGTGGTTAGCCACTCCTGATATGTACCAAGAGGAAGATATACATAAAAAAAGCAAACTGCACACCCCCGCATCTCTCGCATAAAGAGGGCCCCATTCCGTGCCAGCAGATTCTCACTCTGTGACTTTTGAGCAATTTAACTCCTTTCACCTCCTCTCTCCAACCCATCCAGGCTCTCATCCCAAGCAGTATAAATCATTACCCACATATATCCACAGCAAGATCTTCCCACCCCTTATTCACAGAGGGGGGGGAAACAAACACAAAATAAAAAGAGGCTGGCAATAAGCCACACCTGATGCTCCTCTTCCCTTCCCAGTCCTGACAAAACACACAGGCCTCAAGGTCGATCAGGCCATAGAGGGCCATGCAGGTGTGTTTGCAGGCTTCTTCCATCTCTGTCTACCTTACCAGCTGGCACAAACAGTATTTGGTGCCGTCAGGAGAAGGGGCTGTGGCAACACTCCTAACTCCACTTATTGAAACTCAGTCAGTAAGCTACAGCTGGTGCTTCTCTCCCTTTCCCAGTCCCAACAAAGTGAAGGTGCCAAGCGCCCCTCTGTGGAGGAGGAGGGAGTTCTACAACTTTGGGGCCTCTGCTCTGCCACTGTGAGCTTGGATACAATCCAGTGTATATAAGAATTGCTCCATAAATATGAGTTGGGATCTCTTATACAATCATGATAATGTTCCCATGGTGTTGTTGTTTAAAGCTGTTGAAGTATCCTATATGCTAATAGCAAACTCATTCTCTGTGTGTGGATCCATATGTAGACAAAATGGTACCACCCATGTACAAGAGGGAGGGATCGGCAGGTGTGGGTGGATCACAAGGTTTGTAGAAATATAAAAAGAACCTGGAGGGGGGGAATAGCCTAATGAGGACCGAGCATGTTCAGTGGTCACAAAATGCTAACTGATTGTTGGGAGGGGGGGAGTCAAACTATGGGAGGGAGGAGGAGTGGAATGGAGTATCCTGGAAAAGGGCATGGCTGCAGCCATGCCTCAGAGCACTCTACACTGCAGCATTTTGTCCCACTTGTTTCAGTATGCTTCAGTAAGATCAGGGGTGCTGCTCAGAAAGGAATTTAACAGCAAAAGTTTGGTTCTGCTCTCAGTGAAACTGAACTGAAACATAACCCAGACTTGCCCTGTATGGAGCTGCCTGATACTGAGTCAAGAGCCAGAGCATTGGTCCATCTAGCCCAGTCCTGAAAGAAAGCCTTTCCCACCCTTGCTATCTAAGAGAGAAGGGAGTAGAGCATATGCTTTCCAAGCAGAACGTCCCAGGTTCAACACCATCTCCAGTTGAAGTATCTCAGGCAGAGCTTGGAAAAGTTACTTTTTTGAACTACAACTCCCATCAGCCCCAGCCAGCATGCCCACTGGATTGGGCTGATGTGAGTTGTAGTTCAAAAAAGTAACTTTTCCAAGCTCTGACTCAGGTAACAGGGCAGAGGAAGGTGTTTACTTGAGACCCTCAAGAGCTGGTCTCAGCCTGAGTAGAGAAGATAGCACCAGGCCGGACACAGATTCATAGTCTGAATCAGTGTGCTTCATATGTTTGTATGCAAGTATGTGCATGATGTCACAGCTATTTATTTAACTGTAACAGTAAAATGAACCAGCCCAGGACATTGCATTGTAAGATGTACTCTTTACATGAAGGATGCTGACCAAAACACTTTATTTAGAATAAACTCAAACAAACAGTGGTCACGAGAAAAGCCCACCAGAAATCTATCCCTCAGCTTTCTGTGGGCCTAGCCTCTAGAGCGCCTGAGCTTTATATAAAACCTGGACTGGAACCACTCCAGTCTATGGTGAACTGAAACACACCAAACATGGACTAGTTTCCCTTAACATTACAGGTATCATGGGACATCAATCATTAATGTGATATGGTGGGAACATGCGTTCTACAGAAACAGATTGTAAGATGGACTGCTAATGGCATGGTGGGGACAGAATGACTCATCTGTGCACATTCATCAAAACCTTTTAGCCTTATGGAGCTATTATGGTGAAACAACCATAATAATGTGTGAGTTACTGCATTGATGATGATGATGGCTGATGGGGAGCTAAGTGGGATGAACTTGCTCCATTTGCCTTAAAGAGGAAGCTGAAATAACCATGTTTGTCCAATTTTCTGTGTGGGCCACTGCACATCCTTATGGACAGGATTTAGGGCAGGGATAAGGAGACCTATGGCCCTTCAGATGTTGTTGGAATACAGCTCCAATGACTTGGCCATGCTGACTGGCACTAATGGGAATTGGAATCCAACAAAATCTAGAGGTCCACAAGTTCCCCAACCCTTCATTTAAGAGGTCCATGCAGATCTCTCTGTGCATTTTCTGAGATGCCTCATCTCTAAAATAGCAGCTCATCATGTCAGATTGGAAGCTATTTACTTGCTTTAGGTTTCAAAAGTTGATTGTAAGAATATTTTCAGAAGCGAGAAGTCAGATGCTGTCTGTGTGCATAGGCCACTTCACATGGCCTTTGGATCTTGGCATAAAGCTTGGAGAGTTCATTTTTTAAATGAACTATTTATAAAGTTCAAGATGTCCAAAAAGGAACTAGTTCTAGTACACGTTGGTTCCTTTGCAAAATGGAACTATTGCAGCTCTCATTCAGTTCAAAATTCAATTTAAGTTCATCAAATTGATCCTCAGCCATATTTTCTCCAGCATTCAGAATGTTACAAAGCTGCTGTGCTGAAGTATAAAATGTATTTAAGAAGACTCAGAAAACATCAGAACACACCCCTATAGTGGAATGTGAATTGCATAATTTATTTTTTGCAGCAATTACTATCTTTAAGGTTAAAAAGCATTTTAAAAGCATCTAAATCATAAAAAATAAGAATGAACTTGAAGATGAACTAAAAATCATTCAAAGTTCTATCTCAAAATGAACTAATTCACATTCAGTACACCTGGCAATTATGGGAACTACTTTCAGGAATGGTTCTGAGAATGTTGAACTAATTCAGTGAACTGTATAAAATTGAACTAGTTCATTCCAAGCATTGCTTACAGGAGTGGTACATCAGGCTGAAATTTTTGGCATATATATGTAGATGTACTTTTCACTGCAATCAATGGGAATTACTTGAGGAAATGTCTGTAGAACAGAGACATCAGTGGCTGAAAATGATGAAGTCTTTTATTGATCCGGTGAGTTCCTTACTGCCACATATAATCTTCAATAATCAGTTTATCTGACTGGCATTTCAATCTTGAACACCTTTTACTGAAAGTACATAAGCCATTGATGTCAGTGAAACTCTGTATATCTAAATTTTCTATATTGTTTCATCATGTAGTCAAAGTGAATAGAATGGAGCTACTTATTTTATTTTAAGCAGCACTGATAAAATGTTTTTTTTCAAAGACCGTCATCAAAATTCTCCTTTGCAAATTGGATATTCAAAATTCACTGTATATTCTCTCAGAAGATTCAAACATTTGTTGAATACACACTGAATATTTCATATCCATATTTTATGTCTATTTTATTTTAATATTTGATATTTAAGTGTTTCTATATGTTAGCAAGTGATGTTTCTACTATACCTGGCAGTACTAATAGATGATATGCATTTGTTATACTTCTCTGATAATGCAAGCATTTAACAGCTGACTGCCATGGTATATGTATTTCTGATAGTATTTGCTAGACAATATGCAGTAGGTAACTGGTAGTATCTGACAGCTGATAGCTTGTGATGTTCCATATCTGAATCGAAATAATGAAGAGCTGCAAAGATAAGCACTCAAATTTGGAAGTAAAATTTGACATCAGATTTCAGATTCAAAATTTAAGTATTAAAATTTTAAATAACAAAATTGGAAATGTTGGCAAATTTCATATATTTTCAGCTCCTAATTTGTTTTGTTTCTTTAAAAAAATAAGGTTTCATATTTTTATATACATAATATTTTCTTTTGTTAACATTCTTTGTGATCATTTTAGCTTTTTTTTAATCATAAGCTACTTTGTGTAGTTGTGTTGAAAGGCAGAATAATCAATACTATTGTGCACACTCCAGCATGGCCAATAGTCATTGGAGTCTCTGAGCGGTGAGAGACTTCCAGAGGTTCCTGAACTTTACCCAGGGTTTGGTTTCCTTGGAATGAAGGTCTGTGGAGACTGTGATGTCTTATAGGATACATATGATTTTTATTTACACATATATACAACCTGACCATAACATGGAGGGGTTCACATCTTTAGTAATTCATATCTTGCTCCGCAAAGCCCATACCTTTGGGGGTTCAGACACAGGGAGCAAGCAAGCCTCTCTGTCTGTTTTCAGCTCCCAACCTTTCCTCAGCCTAACACAGACTACTACTACTTTTATTATTATTATTATTATTATTATTATTATTATTATTATTATTATTATATCCTGCCCTTCCTCCCAGCGGGAGCCCAGGGCAAAATACTTCCTTGCTGGGTGGGTGGGGAGTCTCTCTCCTAAAAGAGTTCTTATGGCCCTATTGCTCTCCTAGCAGATCCTTACACATGTTAATGAGGGCACTTTACAGACTTGGCTGAATCCATTAACTTGTGAATGGAACTGGACCAATAGAACAGGTTTCTTCCTTTGCAGATCTCAAATCAGAGGCTGGGAGAGGGATTCATAAAAATCATCCATCTCAACCCCCAAATCCCACAACAATACAATAATACGTAAAATAAGTTACATCTGTCCTGGGGGGGAGGTGTCATAGGGAATCATTATTATAAAGTGGAATAGGTGAAAGTGTATAATACTACAACATCTTAGTGTTTGCATCTGCATGCTGCAGGGATGTGCAGGGGAAAAACCTGACAGAGGCCGTTTCAGTTTGCATGGGAACTAAGCTGCCTCGCTTCACAACCCATCAAAAATGGGAATTCACCAAATCACTCCTCTGGGTTTTGTGCACTTTCCAGGCTATGGGTAAGATGTGGTCTCTTGTTCATAGCATGGAGAAATCAGGGGAGGAGTCCACCAGTTATGTGTGATGAGGCAGAGCAGCAGTAGCACCCTCTCACAAGCAGTGTGCCATTTTGGCAGGACAGGGATGGGGGGGTAAGGCAGGACAGCGGTGAGGTCAAGGGAGGTGGCTGCGGAGCTCCCCTCATTGTCCCTTCACTATGCCCCAACCCAGTGAGAGGTGTCACCACTCAGTTTGTGGAGGGCTTGAGAGGAGTGATTGCCAGAACTAAAGAAATGGTCGCCACTGGCAATCTAACAACTCTATTCTTGAGCCCTGCTTCTGCAGTAGATAGTCTCAATGCATTTTGCTAGAAAACATTCAATGCATAGTTAACTGCACTTTTAAATATATGTCTAGATTAAACCCCCTCAAGGATGCACAGCTTAACATGGTGAGGGGGGTTGAGAGATTATAGATTTTATATAGATTTTATAAATTATAGAATTTATTGATTACAGCAAAGCCTTTGACTGTGCAGATCATGAAAAACTATGGAATGCTTTAAAAGAAATGGGGGTGCCACAGCATCTGATTGTCCTGATGTGCAACCTGTGCTCTGGACAAGAGGCTACTGTAAGGACAGAATATGGAGAAACTGATTGGTTCCCCATCGGAAAGGGTGTGAGATGGGTATATTTTATCACCCTGTTTGTTTAATCTGTACGCAGAACATATCATACGGAAAGCGGGATTGGACCAAGATGGAAGTGTAAAAATTGGAGGGAGAAAAATCAATAATTTAAGATATGCAGATGATACCATACTACTAGCAGAAACCAGTAATGATTTGAAATGAATGCTGATGGAAGTTAAAGAGGAAAGCACAAAAGCAGGACTACAGCTGAACGTTAAGAAGACTAAAGTAATAACAACAGAAGTTTTATGTAACTTTAAAGTTGACAAGGACATTAAATTTGTTAAAGATTATCAATACCTCAGCACAGTCATTAACCAAAATGGAGACAATAGTCAAGAAATCAGAAGGCTAGCTAGGACTGGGGAGGGCAGCTATGACAGAACTTGAGAAGGTCCTCAAATGCAAAGATGTATAATTGAACACCAAAGTCAGGATCATTCAGACCATGGTATTCCCGATTTCCATGTATGGATGTGAAAGTTGGACAGTGAAAAAAGCAGATAAGAGAAAAATCAACTCATTTGAAACGTGGTGTTGGAGGAGAGCTTTGCGCATACCATGGACTGCAAAAAAGACAAATAATTGGGTGTTAGAACAAATTAAACCAGAACTATCACTAGAAGCTAAAATGATGAAACGGAGGTTATCATACTTTGGACACATCATGAGAAGATATGATTCACTAGAAAAGACAATAATGCTGGAAAAACAGAAGGGAGTAGAAAAAGAGGAAGACCAAACAAGAGATGGATTGATTCCATAAAGGGAGCCACAGACCTGAACTTACAAGATCTGAACCAGGTGGTTCATGACAGATGCTATTGGAGGTCGCTGATTCATAAGGTCGCCATAAGTCGTAATCGCCTTGAAGGCACATAACAACAAACTAGATTAAAGGCAGTATGCTACATGAAGTATGTTAGGACTTTAGATAAGATTTTGATATAGCCTATAATTGAGCTTTGAGTTTGTAGTAACAGATGAATGGATGGCCATTCCCATGCCAGTAGCAGAGCACATGCTAGTATGGAAAAAGTAACCATATCATTTGTTGGGGGCCATAGAATCAAAGAGATGAGGCTCACAGGGCCCTGACTGCTTCAGGTATAATCCAGTACTTAAAAATATATATTTTATACAAATCTATTAATACATTAAATAACTTTAATGGAAAGATAGTAGACAGTCTGTGCTTAGGCATTGGCTGTTTTAAAGTGGCTTATGAAGCCTCCCTCCAGCCTCCCTGAACTTTTCAAAAAAAAAATTTGCTGTATGCCTTCATCCACCCATCCTAGTATACTCCATTCCCACTTGAAACTGGTATGACATGAAATCCAGTTATGATAAATGGTGCAAAGGTTCAGATGTATTCAAAACTGTGCAGGTCTGGAGCAGAATTACAAGAAGCCTGTACTCCTATGCGACTAAATGCACAATCCCAACTATGTCTACCCAAAGAGAAATTCTGTTGATTTCAGTGGGGCTTACTCCCAGGAAATTGAGATTAGGATTGCAACTTTACTTAGACACAAGCCCCATTGACCTCTGCCAATCAGAGTAGTCATTAGGGATGGATCTGCCAATTTTGGTTTCAGTTTTCCAGTTTTCCAATCTTAAATTCAATTCTCCACATTTCCACCCAGTTTGCAATTGTAAAAGAAAAGTCCTCATGAAAATTCATCAACAAAATTCTTCTAATATATGTATTTTGAGTGCAATTTATTTATTTATTTATTGCGCTTGTATACTGCCCCATAGCCGAAGCTCTCTGGGCAGTTTACAGCAATCAATTGCCTAATATATACATTTTGCAATGCATATTCCCTAATATAATAGATTTTTGTATGCTATTTTTATTAATATATGCATTTTAATTCACACTTTACCCTAGTACATGCATTTTAGTACACGTTACTTGCCTAGAGAACTACACTGCAAAATGTGGAAAAGTGTGAATTTCACAGGATGGCTGTGTTTCATTCACATATTGTTTCAGAAAGTGTGGATCAGGTAGCTTTACCTTTAAATGCGAACTGAATTCAATTTTTTCCTCATACCTAATAATCATGCATTAAACTGGGCTGCAGTAAATATCCATTCATGATTACAGGCAGCGGTCAAAGATGTTGAATTCTTGGATGAATGCACTTTCAAGGAATAAAGAAAGCTGTTCTAAAAGGAGTGCTACATGATGAAAGTGTGTGTAAAGTTTATTACAGTGTATGTAAGGAAAAGAAAAGAGGAAGAATCAAATGTAGATCAGATACTTTAGCTGATAAACATTGCCTGAAGAGAAGAAGAGTGATCAAAATTCTGCATCTGAGGAGGAAATTTTCCTCGTGGATGTTTCAGCACTTAAAACTAGATGGGATTCCACCACAGAAGACATAGAAACAATGCAATCCTATATGGAGAAAAAAATGTTACTTGAGTGGGTTTTTATCAAGAGTTGCTGCTAAATTTTGATTTACATGAAATCCATGATAAATTTAGAGAGTCCTACTGAGGTGGAACAGCTGTAGGAACCCTGAAGTCAAAAGAATTTCAATAAGCATAGCAAAATTTATTTCTGGGGGGTAGAGAATTAATGCATCTGTGTGTAGTTCCTGGATTTTTGTCTAAGATACTTTGGAGGCTAATGTAGAATTCATGTGAAATATCTGTAGGGATTTAAAAAACCTAGAATTTCAGTAGGATTTATCAACTTTATTTTGGGAAGCGGGGCATTTATACAACTCTATTATATATTATTCATTTACCATCAGCTTTAAACTGGAAATAAATGTGTTTCTAGGTTACAGTCAATGGTAGATGAAAAATGGTTGTGTTCTATATGGAGCTTCTTGTGAAGACAGTTTGGAAACTTCATTTGGTTCAGAATATGGTCACTGTGGTTTTGAATCTAGGAGCCGCTGTGATGTAAGGGCATTGGACTATGACTTGGGAGACCAGGGTTCAAATCCCCACTCAGCCTTGAAGTTTTCTGGGTGATCTTGGACAAGTCACTGTCTCTCGCCCTCACCTACCTCATAGGGCTGTTGTGAGGATAGAATGGGGAGAGGAGAACCATGTACACCACCTTGAGCTCCTTGGAGGAAAGGTGGGATATAAATGTAAGAAATACATAAATAAACATGTTACTCTGATATTTTACCAGCTTCACTAGTGGTTACCCATTTGTTCCTGGGTGTAACCCAAAATGTCTTTTAAAGCTCTGAACAGCCTGGGACCAGTGTATCTCTGGATTAATTTCTTTCCTACAAAGCTGCCCTCAAACTCCACTCTACTTCAGAGGCCCTTCACATCCCCTTGACACATGAGAAGCAGTGAGAGCATACATGGACTTCACATACCTGGAATGACTAGTTCTCAGAGATAAGCCAGATTCCTAGTTCCTTCTGGTAGAAAGAAAGTATTATTTTATGCTTTTAATGCTTTTAATTAAATATTTCTCCCTCTGTTAGGTTGCAGTTAGGGATGGGAGGGGATTCTGATTTAGTTCACATTTAAAGGCAAACCTATCAAATTTGCACTTTCTGAGACAATATGCAGAGCAAAACACAACCATTCTTCAAAATTTGCACTTCTCCAAATTTTGCAAAGCAGTTCTCCATCCAAAAAATGGTTTTAAAAAAGCATACGCTAGGCTCAAATGTGCATTAAAATGCATATATTTGTGGAAATAGCATATAAAAATGTGTATATTAGGAGAATATACTAGGGGAAATATGCATTAACATGCTGATGAATTTTCATGAGGACTTGTTTTTTTTAAAAAAAGCAAACTGATGTGGAAAAGTGAAGAGTGAACTTGAGAATGGAAAAATGAGAAACTGAGAGAAACCAAAACTGAAGAGTTCACCCATCCCTAACCACAAACCTAAACACAGTTATCATAAGGCCTGTTGAATTCAGTGTGTCTTACTTCTGAGTAGACATACATAGGGTTGCACTGTTAACCACTTACTTTAATAATTTATCTGAGGGGGATATTTGCAACTTTATATTATTTTTAAATTGTAAGCTACTTTGTATGGTTTCTGTAGAAGGTGGTTGGAATGGTGGGATGGATGACTATATCTGAGAACTACTTAAATCTTCTTTTCGATGGCCAGAATTTTGCAGTGGTGTTAATTCCTTGCCTCATTTTGTAACACTCTGCTACAAAAATGTCGAGCTCATGTGGCTTTATGGTTAATAAAAGGCAAGGACTCCCTGATTCGCTTCTAGCTTGAGTGATTAAATCACTGGGTTGCCTTAGGCAAGCCACTATCTCTAAGTATCAAACCCCCATAAGTAACATGGAAATAATGTCATGGCCCACCCTAGTGCAACAATGTATCTTTCCATCTTTGGACACTTTGGGAAAGTTCTGTATAAATATGTTTTATTATAAATACTGGGTTTTTCCTAACCAAAGTTAAGAACTTTCAATTCACACTGATTTCAATAGGAGATCTGGTAGACAATCGAGCATTTCTTAATTCTCCCTCCTTCAGGACGTAAAAAGTGCTTCATTTTTGTTGAATTGTACCCATTGTATTCACCTCAATAATAGAAATGGGAACTGTAACAGAATGTCACAGTGTAGAGTTCCCAGAGTTCCAGCTAGCCATGCCTTCTTTCAGGATATCCCCCTCCCCCAATTTTCCATCCTCACCTGCACACCAGTAGTAGCTCATTATGTGGGGTGAAGCTTACTTGTTCATGACTGGAGTGGGACAGGGAGGTCTTGGCTGCATAGTCACAACAGCAGGAGTGACAGATTGGCTTCACTGGTGCAACCATACAACCCAAACCTTGCTGCCACCCCACCCCATCATGATGAGCTGTAGTGATTTCATTTTTGGGAGGGCAGCTCTACCTCACCGTACAGTCCACTGCTGCCACACACCCAGACAATCAGCATTCTGTGGCTACTGAGCTTTCTCAGGCCTCATTCAGCTGTTTTTGGAGTTGTTGACCCTGCTGCCAAAGATTATGTTTCCGCTTCTGTAGACTTGACAGACTGTAGACTTTGCCACCTGCCCGTGGTACAACAGCTACACTTATTTGCATGGGCCTCAGGAAGAATACATTCTTCCTGAGGCCCATGCAAGGAATTCCAGTGTTTGAATCTTTTGCACTTGGGTCCCTTGAGGCCTACTCTTGCTTTTGTACTGTGTTTACGTATATGGATATTGTTCATGTATTTTGCTTTGTGAATTAATTTGAAATGATACTTTTTTTTATTGTACCCTCTGTATTCTGTTGTAAACCGCTTTGAGATCTTTCTGATAGTAAGCAGTCTATAAATGGAAATATAAATAAAAAATAAATATTTCTGGACTGGGAAGGGTGGGCCACAGAAATTCAGGCACTGGTGATTGCAAGACTGGATTACTGCAGTGCTCTCTGTGTGGGGCTTCCCTTGTGCTTGATCAGGTTGCTGACAGGAATGAGACCCTGTCAGCATATTGCACCTCTGCTGAAAGATCTGCACTGGTAGCCAGTTTGCACCCAGACCAAGTTCAAGGTGTTACTATTAGCATATAAAGTCCTTAGCAACTTGAGACCAGTTTACATGCGGGACCGCCTTACCTCATATGTGCCCACTCGAGCACTTTGCTCTGTAGAACAGGCACTGGTGCCACATAATACTCATTATGTGCTTGTAAGCATTCATTCTTTTCGTGTGGTAGCACCTACTCTTTGGAACTCCCTGCCTATTGACGTCAGGCAGGCACCTTCGCTGTATTACTTTCGGTGCCTGCTTAAAATTTTTCTGCAGTTAGGCAAGGCTTTCCAGACACGTATATGTTGATCTGTTTTAATCTTTTTAGTTAGTAGCTGTTTTAATTGTTTTAAATATGGTTTATTTACTTGTTTTATTGCTAATTTTAATGTTTTGTTTTATTTTTAGTTGTAAACCACTTAGAGGTTTTATTACAAATAAAGCAGTATATATATATATTTAAAAATAGACCTTGGGGTTTCTCCAAGCATGCCAATAACTCTCTGTAATTCATCCCATTTTGGCTAGCAGCCATCATAACTCTGCACCTAAGTTCACTAGCATTAGTATATGTGATTGCAGGTCAGGTCAGATCCAAAATGTCTGTATTGCTTTAACTACACTTCCTCATTCTTTTTTTTCCAGCTACCCATACTGGCATCTTCTGTTGTCAGCCTCTATTTCCTTGAGCTTACTGATGTCTTCAAACCAGTTCATTCTGGATTCAGCTGCTATGACAGGAGTCTGAGCATGCCATACATTGAACCTTCACAAGAGGCTGTTCCTTTCTTGATGTTGCTCAGTTTGGCTTTTGCTGCACCTGCCATTACGGTGAGTTACAGAACATTCCGCTTATCCTCTGAAATAATCCTCTTTCAAACTAACGTCAGCACATCAGCAGAAGAGCAGATGCCAGGTTTCATTGGTGAATGCTTGACTAAGTCAGCAAATTTACAAGGGTGCAGTTACATGTGCATATGAGAGAGGCAGTGTGGTGTCCTGGATCAAAAAGCACCTCCAACCGACTCACCTATTTCTTCAGGAAAAGTGCCACCACATCTAGAATAGGCGATCTACCTAAATTAGAAACCACTAGTGGTTAGAGCACTGGGCTAGAACCTGGGAGACCAGAGTTCAAATCCCCACCCAGCCATAAAGCTCCCCCAGCCTAGCCTACCTCACAGGGTTGTTGTGAGGATATAATATTGAGGGGGAGAACCATGTATGCCACATTGAGCTCCTTGGAGGAAGTGTGGGATATAAATGTAATAAATAAATAAATTAAAATTAAAATACTCTGTTTTCCATTATTGTCATCCATATGTAATTTGGATAGCCACTTAATTCCTCCAGAATAAGGAAATACTAATATTCTCAAGCCCCACATTTAAATTAATCTGGTAAAAATGACTAAACGTATAAAAACCAAGTTTAAAAGAAACTATAAAAAAAACATTTAATATGCTATATGTACACATAAACATTACTCCAGATAAACATTATTCAAAATTTCCAAATGGAATCAGAAATAATTCTGAAATCCATATATACATATGTTCATATATGTATGCAAGTATTATTGTGCAAAGGTGACTACTGTTTATCAAACTATATGAAAATAAGTCCTCAGGCTTCTGTCATACCAAAAAAAGGAAACCAGGTGGAGATAGGAAGACGGGATGCAAGTTTATGAACAGTCCAAGACATTTTGCTGTCTGAGGCAGAGCAACAAATGGCATCACCCACCATGCAAGGTGCAGAGTGCCCAGCTAGGGATGAATGATTCTGTCAATTTCTGTTTCTCTCAGGTTCTCATTTTCCAAGTCTTAAATTCGGTTTGCTACATTTCTGCAGCAACTTGTATTTTTTTTAAAAAAGTCCTTATGAAAATTCTTCAGCATTTCAGTGCGCATTTCTCCTAATCCGCACATTGGTGCAACCAACTTTCCCTAATAGAATGCCTTTTGGCATGTCAATTTCACTTACATATGTATAGTTTTATACTCAGGATTGTATTCAGTGCTAGTCCTACTCCGAGTAAACCCACTGAAATTAATGAAACTTCGTCAGCCATGTATATTGACTTCAGCGGGTCCACTCTGAGTAGGACTAGCATTGAATTCTACCCACTCTTTCTTCTAATATAGGGGTTCTTAACCTGGGGTCCATGAACTGGGCGCACACAAAAAATCAATTTCCAGTGCAGTAAAAGAAATTGTAATTATTTATTTATGTGTGGTCAGTAGCTTTCATCAGATTCTCAGACCCCCCCCCCCAAAAAAAGTTAACCTCTTATATATGCACATTTGGGGGGTTGTTAGAGAATTGCATTGCAAAATTGGGAGAAGTGCAAATTTCAAAGGATAGCTGCATTTTTGGTGTGTTTCTGAAAACGCAAATTGGGTGCATATACACTGAAACTGAATTTCTCCGCCATCCATACCCACAGCTAGTCATGTTATTTTGGCATCTGAGGCAGAACATTTTGAGAAGTGCCTCTCCCGCTTCCTGGCAGCAAAAAGAAAACAACCCTAACAATAAGTGAAATAACCATTTGTTTTCCTTTTGTGACGCTCACAATCATTTGCCTGAACTCCGAAACACCTGCCCCATCTCCTAATGGTAGGGCAGGTCGTAGGTAAGGTTGTGTTGAAAGAGATTAGCTCAGTTCCAGTGACTTCTGCTGTTCTCTATAAAACAATATAAAGTGGACTGGAGGCCATTGCACAGTGGAGGATGAGAGGGGAAATCAACTAATTGGTTCAGCAGTGTGGGGACACGCCCTCCTCTTCTGGTGCTCTGCTGCAACCCATGGACCTTTTCAGCTCAGTGTAGGAAGTTCAGGAGAGTCGGCTTTTCACCTGGGCAACTGCACAGTCCTTCCTGTTTATAGTGCTGGTCTTTGACCATAATAAATGATTGATTGATTTTTCCTGTAAGGGATGGAAAGATCCATCAATTTTGGTTCTCACCATTTCTAATTTTTCCAGCCTAAAATTCTGTTCTCCGCATTTCTGTAGCAATTTGCGTGTTTTTTTTAAAAAAATCCTCATGAAAATTCTTCAGCACTTCAGTGAGTGAGAGAGAATCCCTGTTGCTCATACCCATAGGCTGCCGCAATTCAGTACATATAGCAATACAAAATACATATAAAAATACAAGTCAATTTAACAGTTTAACACATTCCATCAAACATATTTCATCAAACAACATACAAAAAAGAACAACCACTGCCACAAAATTGAAACAAAACTTCCCTATAGTTTAGTGTGGATTTCTCCTTGTTGTGTGCAGTGTTGACCAATGTACACATTTTTGCAAGCAATTGCTCCTAATATAAAGCATTTTTATAAACATGGGTTGATTGGAGAACTGCATTGCAAATTCAGATATGTTTTTGAAGGATGGCTGTGTTTCAGTTCTCATACTGTTTCAGAAAGTGCAGATTTGATAGATTTGGCTTTGTTGCTGTTATGTGCCTCCAAGTCGACTATGACTTATGGCTACACTATGAATCAGTGTCCTCCAAGAGCATCTGTCATGAACCACCCTGTTCAGATCTTGTAAGTTCAGGTCTGTGGCTTCCTTTAAGATTTGGCTTTAAGTGCAACTAAATCAAATAACTCCCCCGTCCCTCCTTCCTGTGTTAACTCCTCGGCTGGTTGTGGCTGGGCAGCCTTTTCTGTTTTGACTGCCTTCTTCTATGGCTGCAAAAGCAAATGTAGAGACACAGGAGTTTTTTTCCCCAGGTGGCGTTTTTACTCCCACCTCCTCCCCGTATTTCAACTTAGCAATACTTCAATTCAGCCTTAGTGTGACAGAAATATACGGAGGTATTTTACTAACTCATCCCATCAGCACAACCACTAGTACAACAGGGCTTCCCTCCGCTCCTCTCCCTGTGCGATGCCCACACTCTCCCCAAATCTTTGAAGGGTTGGAGGAACCCCTAGAACAGATTTGTGGGGAGGAGAGGAGGGACGTCTCATCACACTAGTGGTAAACTAGTGACAATTTAAGATGCAATGGAAGATGCATGAGGGGAGAGTGCTCTTGCGCTTAGGCCTTGCTTGTGGGCTTTCCATAAACATCAGGTTGGCCACTGTGAGAACAGGATGCTGGACCAGATGGGCCTTTGGCCTGATCCAGCAGGCTCTTCTTACGTTCTCAATCCTTACATTGACTGACTTAGCAATATGTTGGATAGAACCCATTCTAACCATGCATGTGTTCGGATGTATTTATTTTCTGCTTTACATACTCCAAGGCTGAGCCCTGACATTCAGAATATATTCAAAAATTAACCCTTGGCTTAAATTAAGCCCTCAGTGTCTGGTTATATGTGCATTTAGAGAAAAAAGAGAGGCTGTAGGATATGAAGAGGAGTAGTGTGGGTCCCCAGAATGATTTTGAATAAGATCTCTAAATCTAGTTTGGCATCCTCTTACTGCATTTGATCATTCTGGAAACTCCTTAGTGTGGCCCTGGTTGTTCCTTAACAGGGTATATTGAAATACATTTTGTTTCTCATATCACCATAATAGAAAACTGTCTCTCTCCTAAGTAGGATCTTCAGGCAGAACAAGCAAAAGCAAGTGGGAACTCTGCAAAAATAAGAAAAGATTAAGATCTCACCAGTTGCTCTTGATCAAAGTCACATCATCATAATGGCTATATTGAGACAATTCATATTGTTTGAGGCTGTTTTTGACAGTAGCTCTGAGCTTATAGAATTCCCTAAGTCCTCTTTACCGTCTACATTCTCATGGAATTATACAACCTTCACTGCCCTTATTTTGCTGCAGGGGAAATAAGAAAAACCCATTAAGATACACAATGCAGCTGGGAGAAAGTTATTGGACTATCAATGATATCAGACCACTGTACTCTCATTTAACCACAGGAAGCCTGCTGTATCAGCAGAAATGATTTCCACAATTTTAATTAAAACTTTAACATAAAATAAAAAAAGAAATTTCTTGCCTGCATGACTTTATACTTAAAATAATTGGGAAACACCCCTGTTGATTATTGGTAAATAGAATTCATTTCTTTGTTGTTATAACTCCAACAACAACAAAAGAGTGAGCATTAAATGATCAAGGCTCCTGCCTTGATGACTGGCAAATGAATGTGTGAAAGATTTCACATTTGAATGACACCGTGTGATATTCAAATTTTGTCTGTGCTGTTAAATCTCTTGATAGCTCAGTTTTCACCATGATGAATTTGCTTTCATCAAGTGTTCAACATGCAAATGTGTACCAACCCTCAGGGTTGTTTTTCGGGTGTTGTTTTTTCCCAGTTCATGATGAACTGAAGAGAAGTATTAAATTCTTCTAACAGCAAGATTGGTTAAGAACAAGCGTAGTATTCTGTAAACTGATCATGTTGTAGATTCAAGGTTTGGGTAGAATAGGATCTAACCAAAAGAGCATCATGTGAGTTCTGGTCTCCACTGTATGAATAGCACATGACATTTTTTAACTAACAGGAGACAACTGTTGGAGATATATATGCCATCCAGTGGCCTCAAAAGAGATTACACCTAGAATGGTGCAAAATCATTCCTTCTGTTTATAGTGTTTCCTGTGAATGCTGTGGTTTATGTCACCAAAATGGCACCACGTCCATTCTCAGAGTGGTTTAACAAGGGTGCTGAGAGTTGTTAGGAGACCCCTGTTCCCATCACAAAGCTACAATTCCCAGAGGGGGTTAACAATCAATCTCTCTTCCCAGGGAACTCTGGGAACTGTAGCTCTGTGAGGGGAAGAGGGGTCTCCTAATGACTCTCAGTAGTCTTAACAAACTACATTTCTCAGGATTCTTTTGGGAAAGCCATGACTTTTTAAAGTGGTATGGTCTCTGTAGTGCAGGCAGAGGCTGTCTCTCTTGCAAAAAAGAAATTTTCAAGATAATGAAAATACAGTACACATACCCTGCTATGTTCCTTGCCCTCATTCAGGAAAATTGACTTTAATAGATGTCTACAAAGCAATGTTAACACACACTTTCAAAAGTGAAATTTGTTCTCTTATGACAATATATGAGTCCTTCAAATCAACATCATGTTGTGGCTGCATAACTGTAGTTATCTTGAACCCTTCCTTTGTCATTATAGATCATGGTGGGTGAAGGTATTCTCTACTGCTGCCTTTCGAAACGCCGAAATGGAATTGGAGCGGAGGCCAATATCAATGCAGGTGGTTGCAACTTCAACTCTTTCCTTAGGAGAGCCGTCCGATTTGTTGGTGGGTTTTAGCTAATGCCTTTCATTTGGGGGGGGGGACACCTGATTTTGGTTAGGGGAATCTTGGTTATTTAGACATGTTTTTGAAAAGAATTTTGAAGGACATGTCATATTTCAGATCTACAAAAAATAACCATGATGGGCTGGAGCAAACATGATATTCACAATGGGGATGCTATCCAAAGCATCCTCCCATGGTCAGCCAGTCCTCAGTGTCAATGTTCCACAGTGCATAAATCACAAGTGCACAATGTGTTCCTTTTCATTATAATATTGAAATATTGTACAGTCCATTTACAAAGCACTCCCACACTTTTCTCAGCACAGATCATCCCACTGCTATTTAAATCATTGTGGCATAGTAGCTAGAGTATTATAAGAGAATGTGGAGACCCAGGTTCAAATCACCACTCAACCAAGAAGTTCATTTGATACCATCTCTCAACCTAACCTTCCTTACAGGGTTGTGAAAATAGGAGGTGGGGGGATAGGACCATGTGTCCTTCTGTAAGCTCTTTGAAGAAAGGAGAGTTGTTATGCCTCCATCAGATGACTCCTCAGAGGAGGATGAGGAGCAGTGCATTGGCAGAGCAGGCCCAGGAGAGGGAACGAGCAGAATCACCCAAGATGCAGCTTCAGACCTACCACCACTGGAAGATGTTCAGGACACAGCTGGAGTTCCTCAGTCAGACTCAGAGAGTGAACAGGAGGCCCCTCTGCCAACCGTAGAGAGAAGACACCTGCAAGTAGCAGAGCAATGCAGGCATTCTGGCTGTTCAAGTCTACAGGCTCCCAGGAGTCAGAGAACAGATGGCTAGCACCTGAACCAGGGAGGGGAGCTTAAAAGGCAGTGAGAGGCCTTTGGTCCTCCATTGGAAGCAACGTCGGACACCAACATCAGACCCTTGCCAGCCATGCCAGACCCTGTTGAGTCTTGAAATCTGGATTGCCTTAATGTAATATTGAACCCTTCAATTGATACTAACCTTTTTTTGGAAGATGAACTGGAAACTCAAACCCCTAGACACCCCCCTCCTGCTTACCCTCATTCTCCTTAAGTTTGTCTGATTTATAACCCAGCCTCTACCTGGGCAGCTGCCTGGTAATTGTTTTACAACGCCATTAATCACCTTGGTGCAGCCGGCAAGACTGACAGCTGTATATAATACTTTTTTTATAAGTTATGATACAATATCAGTCATGGTATTCTATGTATATGAATTATATTCCCAATAAAAATAGAATATATTCAACAACAAAAATAAAATATTTGATGGAAGCCAACATGGATGTATCAAGAACAAATCCTACCAGACTAATCTTATGTCGTTTTTTGATCAGGTAACCTCCCTGGTAGACTGTGGAAATGCTGTGGACATAATATATCTCAACTTCAGCAAAGCTTTTGACAAAGTGCCCCATGATATTCTGATTAGCAAGCTAGCTAAATGTGGGCTGGATGGAACAACTATCAGGTGGATCCATAGTTGACTACAGTATTGTACTCAGAGAGTGCTTATCAATGGTTCCTTCTCAAACTGGGGGGAGGTAATGAGCGGGGTACTGCAGGGCTCAGTGCTAGGCCCAGTGCTCTTCCACATTTTTATTAATGACTTGGATGAGGAGGTGCAGGAAATGCTTATCAAATTTCAGATGATACAAAATTGGGAGGGATAGCTAATACCTTGGAAGAAGCAAAATTCAAAGGGATTTTGATAGGCTGGAGCATTGGGCTGAAAACAACAGAATGAAATTTAACAGCGATAAGTGCAAAGTTCCACACCTAGGAAAAAGAAACCAAATGCACAGTTATAAGATGGGGATTACTTGGCTCAGCAATACTATATGTGAAAAGGATCTTGGGATTGTTGTTGATCACAAGCTGAATATGAGTCAACAGTGAGATGTGGCTGCAAAAAGGCAAATGCTATTTTAGGCTGCATTAACAGTATAGTTTATAAATTACATGAAGTGCTGGTTCCCCTCTATTCAGCTCAGGTTAGGCCTCATCTTGATTACTGCATCCAGTTCTGGTCACCACACTTTAAGAAGGATGCAGACAAACTGGAATAGGTTCAGAAGAGAGCAACAAGGATGACCAGGGCACTGGAAACAAAGCCCTATGAAAAGAGACTGAAAGAACTGGGCATGTTTAGCCTTAAGAAGAGAAGAGGAGAAGAGAAGACTGAGGGGAGATACGATAGCACTGTTCAAGTACTTGAAAGGTTGCCACACAGAGGAGGGCCAGGACCTCTTCTCGATCACCCCAGAGTGCAGGACACAGAATAATGGGCTCAACTACAGGAAGCCGGATTTCAACTGATCATCAGAAAAAGCTTCCTAACTGTTAGCACGGTTTGACAATGGAATCAATTAGCTTGGGAGGTGCTGGGCTCTCCAACAATGGAAGCATTCAGGAGGCAGCTGGACAGCTGCCTGTCGGGTATGCTTTAATTTGAATTCCTGCATTGGACTCAGTGGCCTTATAGGCCCCTTCCAACTCTATGATTCTATTATTCTAACTAGGTCCCATTGAAATCATTGGAGCTTGCAACTAAATTATGTATTTACGATCAGGCATGCTATCGAGCCAAGACTTTGGGGCAGAATTTCAGGGTCCCACTCAGCAGACTGAACTGGAGGATCCCCAAAAGCAGCAGGGTTTGCTTAACACATTTTGAAGTAAGTGAAGTATTGCACATACCAACCTGGTTCACCCACAACATTAAACCATGATTTATTAAACTGTGGATCAGTGTTATGTGTGTCATCCCTGCCCAGCAGCTGAACTATGGTTTGTTACTGCCAACAAACCCTGATCTGAAGCTTTGGTTTTTTGTTGGGTTGCAAACCTTGCTTTGTTTTAACTATGGCTTGGCATTGCTTAATCATGGTTTGCCTGATAACCCCATCCCAGGCACTCATCCAACTACAAAGGTTTGACGCAAGAGCATCTGAGAAACAAACAAACCAAACTTTGGAGAAACAAGTCATGGCTTGTTGGATCATATGTGGAGCAATGTGTGCTTATTGCATGGTTTGTTAAACCATAACTTAATCAAACCATGTCTTAGCTTATGTGCAAACAAGGCCAATCTCTAAAGAGGGAAGCTCATGTAAGACCATTAAGCCCAGCGTACAAAACTACCTAACTGCACCATTGACCTGAGCCACATCTTTGCTTTTCATGATTAAATAGGCACTGCTGTATTGATTATAAGAGAGGGAGAGTAACTCTATTAGCCAGGCTATGGTCCCAGGGCTGGAAGTAAGTTTTATTACACAAACCAAATTCCACATGGGAAGTAAGCCTTAATTATTAATCATCATTTAGCGGTGAGAACTTTGCAGTTATGGAGTGCATGTATAAAGACATAGCTGAGGTCCTACATACAAAATCTAAACAGAGATTGAACATTAAACCATGGCACATTTCTCTTTATGAAAACATACCTTGATTAAAATACATTATGATTATCAGGATTCAGATGAAATTGTTTGGCGGGGGCAGATTTGGCCCACAAGCCACCAGATTCCTGGACTAGAAGGAAGCACTGTATCTCCTTGGCCAATGGGTCTAAAAGCTTATCCTGCTTCACTTCTAGGTGTCCATGTATTTGGCCTTTGTGCCACGGCTCTCATCACTGACATTATACAGCTGTCAACTGGGTATCAAACGCCATATTTCCTGACTGTATGCAAGCCTAACTATACATCACTCAATGTATCCTGCTCAGAAAATTCTTACATTGTGGAGGATATTTGCTCAGGATCTGATCCCGTCATCATCAATGATGGAAGGTTAGGTGCAAAAAGATCATTTGGAGGAGGGGGGATGTATCATTGTTCAATATTGATTATGTCTTGTTTAGTGAGGAAGGGCTCAGTTGTGGAGCACTGGCTTTGTATGCAGAAGGTACTAGGTGCAATCCTTGGCATTTCTAGGTAGGGCTGGGAGAGAATGCTGCCTGAAACCCTGGAAAGCTGCTGCTAGTCAGTGTAGACCAGGAATAGGGAACTTGTGGCCCTCTACAACTACAGTTCCCACCATCCCTGACCATCAACCATGTTGACTGGCGCTGATGGGAGCTGGAGTCCAACAACAGCTAGAGGGCCAAAGGTGCCCCACCCCTGGTGTAGACAATATTGATATAGAGGGACTAATGGTCTGACTCAGTATAAGAGACCTTCCTGTGTTCCTGTCAAAACTGTGTTGTCTTCTATTTTTGTCCCAATCGTTGGGCATAAATCTGTCAATAAAGTCTGTAAGCTTATGTAAGACTGAGGCATGAATGCATACATTGCTTTTTCATGATGTACATATCTCAAAGGCAGCTCCTGTGTTCCATTACACATTAGTATAATCAAAAAGTAGCATTCTGGGAGAAGAGGGGCAAGATGAAGGGGTGGAGCTTTGCAGATAGGAGCAGACTCAATTTCCATTGGTTCCCATTAGAGCCTATGGTATAAACAGGCTACAAATAGCAAAATGACTGTGGGGGGAGGAGCAAAATCTAATCCGGCCATGAATAAGGTCTCATTGACCAAAAAAAAAAAAAATGACAGCAGGATCTATAGTTGTTTCCCAGCCATCCTTGATTGACATCTGCCTTGTGTTCAGAGCAGTCAGCAGCTGCATACACGCAGTAATCATTTGAGAGAGACATGCACCTTAAATTTGCAAAGAAGATGTGTGCACTTCTCTGCCTTTTCATTAAAAACTTGTAGTAGCTTCTGTGGGAGTGATGGACACATAAAAACATAATGACCTACAAACACAAATTCAGATGAGAGGACTTGCCAGCAGCGGGCTGAAATTTGGGGCAGGAATTGCATGAATTATTCAGAGAAGACTTACATAGAATGACTAACACCGAAAATGTGGCTTGACCTCTTTTCCTAAAAATCTTGAAAACCTTTTACCAAATCCCCAGAGCCGCATAGAAGAGTGACTTCCCTCGCAATCACCTTGGCATTCTAAGGGGAAATACCTCATACCATGTGTTGCCATCTATTTATATTTCCCACATGTCAAAGATCAGTACAAATTTCACTTCTTTTCCACATGCCATGAATTGTTGTGGATGGGAGGAGGGCTAAGAAACCCCCCCAGCTGCCTCCTGAAAGCTGCCTCTACCGGTTTGCCATTATTCATCACCCAAAACAGTTTCTAGATCTCTTACATGCTTCTGAACATTAGTTCTGACTTCAGAACCACTGTGGGTTGAGCCCCATAGTATTCAGCTGACACTGTGCTTCTTGGGTTCTAATCTGGATCTCAAACAAAGACTGCAACACAGTGTTTTTGAGTTGAGATCCTGGAAGTGCACACAGTATCAAATAATCCAACATGATCAGCCAGCATTCACAACCCCCAACAATCTGAATCCTTTCCTATAGTTATCCCGTTCTGTCCACAAATATTCAAAGAAGAATGTGTTTTTCCAGGCCCAGTTGTTGCACACCAGGTTTCCTGTTTGTTATGATTTATTTATTTATTTATTGCACTTGTATACCGTCCCATAGCCGAAGCTCTCTGGGCGGTTTACAGCAATCAAAAACATTAAAACAAATATACAATTTAAAACACATATTTTAAAAACAATTTAAAACACAATTTTAAAATTTAAAACAATATAAAAACAATTTAAAACACAGGCACGTTCAAGTAGGGATGGGGGAGAAATTCAAAATAGTTCACATTTAAACTATTTAATTTCCACTTTCCAAAACAATATGCTAACCAAAAACACAGCCATCTTTCAAAATTTGCATTTATCTGAATGTTGCAATTCACCAGCCAAGTAATGTGTACAAAAAATGCATATACTAGGGCAAAGGACCTGGCCTTCAGTGTGGAGAGAGACTAGGGTTCAAATCCCCACATAGCCATGAAGCTCACTGGGTGACCTTGGGCTAGTCACTGCCTCTCAGCCTCATGAAAACCCTATTCATAGGGTCGCCATAAGTCGGAATCGACTTAAAGGCAGTACATTCACATTCATTCATGTGAAAGCCCTTGTACGTAAACCCCATTAAATTCAACAGGATTTACTTTTGACTAGACATGTTTAGGATCGCACTGTTACTCATGAGTAGTCCATGAAAGGGCATTATTGCTGTTTTTAAGGCAGTGGGCTCAAGGTTTAACTGATAGATGAATGATTTCTTCAAACCATTGTTGAAATCATTGGGTTATATCTAACATTAGTCATACTCAGAGCAGACCCATTCAGATTAATGGACATTCCTAACAGGTCCATTAATTTCAGTGAGTCTATTCTGAGCAGAATTTAGTTGGTTACAACACAATAGCTACAATTAGTCAGCATGTTCCTAGATCATTGCTCAAGACAGATTCTTTCATGTCATTGTAGAATTTTCCCATTAGAAATCAATAAATCAAAACCCAGATTATGTGAGATCAGAAGTTTAATTTGTTAATTGTGACTAAATCCCACATATTCTCCAGAATACTGAATGGGAATTTCTAAAAGCCCATTAATGTAATCATAATCGTTTCCCTGACTGCAGCTTATAAGTTAAATATGATTACTATATTTGGCCACCCAGCGCTTTGTTTATTTTTAAACCATCCCTAGCCAAATGTATTTTTAAGTGAGAAATTTAATTTGAGTGTCCTTCCTTTGCAGAAAGTCATTCCCTTCCCAACATGCCACTCTGGCAGCCTTTGCAGCTGTGTATGTTTCGGTGAGTAATTAAGCCTCGTTGTAATAATGTGTAAAGGGAAAAGTCAGGATGTCATTTCAGATCTGGTGTAAAGCAAGCTGGTTAAGACAAGAGATGTGAAGACCTCCCCTTCCCACAAAAACAGGAAAAGCTTTCTTACTTCCCCACTCCCATTTTTCCAAGTCCTGAACAGAAAAACCAGAACTCAGAGGTGAAACTGAAGGATAAAAACACCCCTCAAAAATGAAAGTTTTTCTCTTTCATTCAGAATGAGTGGAAACCTTTTTAAAGCAAAGTATTGATATGCTGCTAATTCACATTAATGCAAATAAGATCCATCCAATGAATGAAACTAAAAGGAGTTGAGAAGGTTGTTTTAATTTGTACAGACTTTCCATTTTCTGAAGCCCATGGAGTTCAAAGTGAAAGTTCAGAATAAAAAGCTACAGATCTTTCCATCCATTACTAGCTTATTAAGGCTGCATTCAAATGGCATTTCTTTACCTGATCATTTCTGCATTTTATTTGATCTTTCACATGGTGTAAAACCACTTCAGGAAAAATAGTGACTGTTTAGCATTAATTTCTGTGTTAATTGCTTCTAGAAAAAAATTGCAACCCTGTCAACCCAGAAAATAATGGGAGTAAAGGGGCAAAATTTGGGACTGTGCACTGGCATACAGTTCTTTCCCACAGTTTTCATGGGGGAATCATGGCTGAACAGAAGTATGCATAAGCGGAAAGGGTTGGGGAGTAACGACATGGTCAATGACCTTGATTTTGTGTCATACCACATCTACTGGTGTGAATGAAATTTAGTGCAACATGGCCAGATATCTGTCAAAAAACCACAGTTCCATAATAATGCAACAGGTACTGCAGTCTGAAAGGAATGTTAGAAATCAGGACAGAAGCGCTACCATTACAATCAGTAAACCTAGCGCAATAAAACCCATGTCTGAATGCAGCCCAGGTAAACAAAGAAAACCATTCCATTTGGGAAATGTTAAAAAATTATGTGTTTTTTTTAAAGATGTACTTCAATTCTACGTTAACCGACTCCTCTAAACTTCTGAAACCACTTCTAGTATTCGCTTTTATCATCTGTGGAATTATATGTGGACTGACTCGCATCACCCAGTACAAAAACCATCCAGTTGACGTTTATTGTGGCTTTTTAATTGGCAGTGGAATTGCCCTTTATTTGGTAAGTAGATACAGAGATACCTGTATTTTGGTATCTAAAAGCCTAGCAATTAACAAATCTTTCATTTCTTTTACATTTGTTACAGATTATGTTCTGTGCAGCTCTCTAAAACTTGCTTCTGAATATAAACAAATGCGCTGGAAAAGGAAGCAGCAAATAATCGATCAGGGTAGAAAATAGGTGTTTACAGCTGCACGCATGAAGTAGTGAGCCCGCATGTTAAGTCCCTATTCAGCCATTAAGCTCGCATGGGTGACTTGGAGCCAATCACCATCTCTGAGCTTGGTCTACCTCATTGAGTTGTGAGGATAACATGGAGAGGGGAATCATGAATGCTGCCTTGAGCTCCTTTGAGGATAAATGGGATATAAATGTAACAACCAAACAAGTATTTGGAGCAATAGCGGTCGGCAGGATGACACCAGTCATGGCTTCCAGTTTTTGAGAGGGGGAGGCGCGGGGAGCTCAGCACAGTGTGGGCGTGCTGACAGAAGCATTGATTGGCTATGCCACTGCGCCCATGCCATACTGAGTTCCCCGTGCCTGATCCCTTCCCTTCTCAGGAACTGGCAGAGGCACTCGGCATTGGGAAGGCAAATGAGCAATGCCACCCTACCAGTCGCTACTGATTTGGACCCATCCAGCTCTTCAATAGACTCTGACGAGCTGTTCCCAATGAAGTGCCAGGAACTATGTGCAATGGACCCAGTCCTGGATGGTGTACAGTTTCCATTCCAGGAGAGAATGATTACACATTGTGCTTTCCTGTCAACATTACCCTTGCTGAATCAGAGAGGGAACTGGGCCTACATTTTAAATGTCTCAGACAACATGTTTTAGAATAGGCTCAGAGCATATTTCATGACTGAGTTGCAGGCTCTGCCATCAGAGCCCTTCACCGCTTCTATCTCCTTCCTTTCACTAGTAGAAAGAATAGATTAAATGGTGCATAATAAGCAAATCTATGGAATTTTGCATAATTGATTCAGGTTACAGAAGTTAGGTTTTCTTGGGTTACCTTAGAACAGAATATCACTGTTCTGCATGCAGAGCAGAGAGAGCCCTGCCTAAACCTGCTCATAATGTATGTTCATATGACAGAGAGACAGTAAAATAATAACCGTATCAGCCCCATAGAACTCCTATGCTCCATCCCACCAATGCAAATCCATGTATAAAATCAGTTTTTCACATACTTAGCTCATGCAAATGTACTTCTGGATGCATACACTTCCTTCACTCGATCGTCTAGACCCCGTGGAACTGCCTTGACACATTCCTTGGTTTGATTGGAGATGTGCATCCCAATCTAGGCAAATGCTACTGTTAAAGTGGGCAAGGCCAGCTGTAGCAGCCTTAATCATGTATAAAGCCCATTTAAGAGTATATGTTTGATGGACCTGGAAAAAAGATCTTTGGCATTCTTCAAGCTTCAGATTTTTGTTTTAATTTTTATTTTTTTGCCCATAGAGAGTGCAGTGTATTTTCTTAGTAATGGACCATTGAATGTGTAAATAGAATGTCACTCAAACTCCCGCTGAGGTTCTGCACAAATTGATTTGAAATTGATGAATTTGTCTCTCACCAAGATATTGCATTGCATGGCTATTAAGCAAGAGAAAGGGCATAACCTTTGAGCAGAAATCTAATGAGGTTGAGGCCAGGATCAGTAAATCAGGCTTCTGTGACTGTAAAATTGAATGCAGAAGACAGGAATTACCTCAAAGCTGAAAATGAATAGGAAAATCAGTATTCACTATATTATACAGCCACAAGTGTGGCTGTATACTATAGCCAGCGTGGATTTTTCACATTCCGCAATGTTAAATTGAAAATACCCCCATAAGCTCATTTCAAAACAAAACCTTACAAAAATTATAGTCCTGAACTCAGAAACGCTTGCTTAACAACCCTTTCAATTTTCATGGTGATACACAAAACAGTCAGAGAGAACAGAGCGTTCAAAGTTTAAAAAGAGGGGAAAAAACCAGAGCCCTTTTGGACTTGTTCCTCTGAGAGTTCTCATAATCTGTTGAAAGTCATTAAAAATCAGCCATGTTCACAGAGTACCTGTAATCCTAATACTGACCTTGCCCCATACTCTGACCTTCATCTTCTGCAGTTTAAAAGTTTAAAAAATGCCTGGCTGATTTTTAATTAATTTAATAAATTTTGGCTGGCAGCCTATGATAACACAGGGCATGCACAGTAAGAACCAACTATCAGTGTTCTAAAAGCCTCACAGCTGCTTCGCTTGCCTAACCAGTGGGCCCCACCCACACCAGACTTTGATTTCATGTGAGACAGTCATGGCTTCCCTCAGAGAATCCTGGGAAGTGTAGTTTGTGAAGGGTGCTGATAGGAGACTCCTATTTCACTGACAGAGCTCCAGTGACCAGAGTGGTTTAACAGTCAGCCACTCTGATTGAAGGTCTGTGAGGGGAACAGGGCGTCTCCTAGCAACTCTCAGCACCCTTCGCTAACTACACTTCCCAGGATTCTTTGAGAGAAGCCATGACTCTCCAAAGTGAAATAAAGGCCTGGTGTCAATGTGGCCAGGGACAGCTTTGGTTTAAATTTGGGTGGGAGGCTACATGTGCCTGCTGTAGAATAAAAAGGTGAGGGAAATGCTGAAAAGCAATGATACTGTTCACAATGTTTTCCTTTTGGAAAGGAGAGGGTTTTCCCCTCTGCCCAGTGCCCACCCTCCCAATCTCCTCCCCTCCCCGCCCCTCCCCCAGGTCAGTGTTGGACTAGGACCTGGGAGACCAGGGTTCAAATCCCCACAGAGCCATGAAGCTGACTGCGTGACCTTGGGCCAGCCACTGCCTCTCAGCCTCAGAGGAAGGCAATGATAAAAGCACCTCTAAATACCATTTACCATTAAAACCCTATTCAAAGGGTTGCCATAAGTTCGGTCGACTCGAAGGCAGTCCATTTCCATTTTCAAACATGATTGCACAGAAATAAATCCCATTGAACTCAAAAAGTATGCAAATGATCGAACTAGGGTTGCCAGGCCCAGCATCCAAGAGGTCTTCTGCATCTTTAAAAGTTGTGCAGGGGGAAGGGAGAATTTCACCTTGTGGTTTTTCCCATTACAGTGTTGCAAGAAAACCTGCACTTGGCTGAATTTTCTCTTCTCTTAAAGATACAGAATCATTCTCAGGCCCTGAACCTGGCAACCCTAGATGAAACCCACCCTTCCTTCTCCCTCCTATCCCCTCCCTCTTGCCCCTTCCCTCCCCCTTCCTTTGCCCCTCCCTCCCCATCCCCTTCCAATCCCCCTTCCCCTTCCTTCTCCTCACCCTCCCCTTCCTTCTCCCCATGATCAGTTTTACCTATCTTAAGCATGATTGCATGGAAGTAAATACCATTGAACTCCATAAGCATGCAAATGCTCAAATCTCCCCTTTCCTTTGCCCCTCTCCAATATGCTCCTTCCTCTTCCTCCTCCCCCTCCTCCTCCCCCATGGTCAGTTTTTCCTATCCTAACCATGATTACATAGGAGTAAATCCCAATGAACTCAATAAGCATGCAAATGATCAGACCTGCTTTTCCCCTCCTTCCCCTCTCCTCTCCCTTCCTCCTTCCCCCTCTTCCTTCCTTCTCCCCTGCCCACTTCAGCCCTCCCTCCCTCCCCCTGGTCAGTTTAACCTATCCTAAGCATGATTGCACGGGAGTAAATCCCACTGAACTCAATAAACATGCAAATGATCAATCCTGTCCTTCTCCCCTCCCCCTCCTGCCTCCTCCCCTAACCCTCCTCCCCTCTGCCATTCCTCCCCTCCCTCCTCCTCCTCCTCCCCTCCCCATCCTCTGTAGTCAGTTTCAGCTATCCCAAGCATGATTGCAGAGGAGTAAATCCCACTGAACTCAATAAGCATGCAAATGATCAATCCATTCTCAGCAAGCTTGCACAGGATCCCATTTCATTAATAGGCAAAAACCCTTGCGGTTTAAGAATATACTTATAGCCCACAGATATTTCTATCAAACTTTAAAAAGCAGGGAGACTCCTATTCCCCTGACAGAGCTCCAGTGGCCAGAGTGGTTTAACAGCCAGCCGCTCTTCTAGGGATTGTAGCTCTGTGAGGGGAATTTGGGAGAAGCCATGACTGTCTAAAGGGAAATAAAGGTCTGGTGTGGATGTAGCCAGTGACAGCTTTGGCTTAAATTTGGGTGGGAGACTACATGTGCCTGCTGTAGAATAAAAAGGTGGGAAAAACCCTGAAATACAATGACATTGTTCACAATGTTTTCCTTTTGGAAAGGAAAGGGGCTTTCCCTCTGCCTAGTGCCTGCCCATCCAATCTCTCCTCATTGCCTCCCTCCCGTTTCCCCGCCCCTCCCCCAAGTCAGTTGCACTGTCCTAATCATGATAGTACAGGAGTTAGTCACACTGAACTCAGAAAGCATGCAAATGATCGAACCTGGCCTCCCCTCAGCCTCCCTCCTATCCCCTCCCTTTTGCCCCTTCCCCCCCCCTTCCTTCGCCCCTCCCTCCCCATCCCCATCCCCCTCCTTCCCCTCCTTTGCTCCTCCCCTTTCCTACCCCCCTCCTCCTCCATGGTCAGTTTCACCTATTCTAAGCATGATTGCATGGGAGTAAATACCATTGAACTCAATAAGCATGCAAATAATCAGACCTGCCTTTCCCTTCTCCTCTCTCCTCTCCTTCCCCCTTCCTCTCCCTTCCTCCTCCCTTCTTCCTCCCCTCCCCTCTTCCTTCTCCCCTGCCCACTCCAGCCCTCCCTCTCTCCTCCTCCTTCCCCATGGTCAGTGTCACCTGTCCGAAGCATGATTGCATGGGAGTAAATTTCACTGAACTCAATAACCATGCAAATGATCAAACCTGCCCTCCTTCTCCTTCTCCCCATCCCCCTCCTCCCATCTGCCCTTCCTCCTCCCCGCCTCCCCTCCCCTTGTGCTTCCTTCCCTCCCCACCCCCTAGTGGTCAGTTTCACCTATCCTAAGCATGATTGCAGGGGAGTAAATCCCATTGAACTCAATAAGCATGCAAATGATCAATCCATTCTCAGCAAACTTGCACAGGATTCCATTTCTTACACACACACACACACACACACACACACACATATATGGAATTCTTTGACATTTATGTTCAGCCATGAAGATAACTTGTCTTGGACTGATTTTTATCCTCACACATTTTCTTCTGGATTGTGAGAACCCATAACCTGACCATATACTAAAACAATAAATTATATTATTTATACCCAATTCTTGATCATTTTTTCTGATCATTTTAAGCTGCTTTGTTCTGTAAATCCAACTGGAATATCAGTTGTAAATAATGCAAAGAGGGTTTTTGATTTGGAGGTAGCCTCTTTTGAATCACATAGTGTGTGCTTCCCACTGTGGCCAAGATCCAGAAAACTGTTTGGCTAAAGCCAAGCACCAAGAAGGGCTTTGAGCCTGCATTTCTTACCCAGAAGCAGCCCATCATACTATCTGGCAAGCAACCTTTGAAACTGAGGGGTGTTTCGGAGCAATTTGTGAAGCCTACTTCACAAACAGAGAGAGACCAAAACAAGTCCCACTGGGCACGCCCAAAGTCTTGAGTGTGCTTAAAGTAGCTTGCTCATGATAACATTTTCAGAAAAGTCCTGCAATTTGCTGGCTTGCCTGTCCGGGTCTCTCTAGACAAATTAGAACCAAGACTTCATAAAGTGGATTCTCATGCTAGTTTTTGCACATACAGACTCCGAATGTCATAACTCCTACATTTTGCATGTCTGCATATACATGCAAACAACATATGAAGTGATAGATGTTGCTGGCCAGCAGCTACCAAATAAAAGACTAGTTTGGGAAGTGAGAAGAGTGTGATATTTTTTCATAAAGGCAATCCACATTTCTCCTCTGAATGAGAGAACACATGTATTTGATGCCTTTCAGCCTTTTTGAGAATCCCCAAGGATAAGACTCCCTTGCGTCAGCAGTCACAAACGGCAAGAAAAGGTGGAAAAAAAGCTCTAAGGATTGGCTTTATCCCTGGCCTTTTGCTGCATAGAGGAGGAGGAGGCAACAGGCAGAGAGAGATTCAGACATTCATTTGGAGGGCTATATGTGAATCATCCCATGAAAGAGGAGTCTCTGTGCAGATGTATTTGCAATTTTATGGTGCCATAAAAGAGCCATTGTAGTGTAGTGGGAAAGTGCCTTTCTGCACTTACCATTGTTAGTGGTATAGTTGCTGTTTGATCTGATGTTTTAAGAGTGAACTTGTAGCTGGTTGTCTGTACCTTTGGTCACATGTCACCCAAATTGAGAAAAGTTCCATGACTGTAGTCGCACCCCTTACCTACCCTCGTGTTCCTCCAGCCAGTAAATGTCGGAGTTAGGTATACGCGCACAGGGATAGCCCTACCACAGTCTTTTTATATGGGTATATCATGCCTAGTATTCTGGAATTATACTATTGTGGGAGTATATTTATTATTTTATTTATTTATTATTTAATTTGCATCTCGCCCTTCCTCCCAGCAGGAGCCCAGGGCAGCAAACAAAGCACTAAAAACACTTTAAAACATATAGGAGTATAGGAGATTAGAAGAGGTTAGATGAGAGGAACGACACATGTCTATCATTATGACTCATCATGGAACTCTATCTGCCATATCTCTTCTCTGAACTGGGCTCGCCCCAGTCAAAGGGAAGTGGCCACGCACACCAAACCCAATCCCTCCATGGGGCAATGCTTGTACATATGCCACACAAATGAAAATATTGAGGATCCGATCCAGATCCTTCACAGTAGAAGAAAATCAGTTTTTTGAGTACATAATTCTGGAATACTAACTGAATAATGACGATGCTGTGTGGCGGCATGCCAAAATAAAACCCCAGCAACTACAGCACTATAAATGGTATGTGCGGCGATGCCCTTAGAATGTTGCACTAGGACTTGGAGACGGGAGTTCAGTGAAGCTCAGGGGGTGACCTTGGGGCAGTCAGTGTCTCTTAGCCTAACCCACCTCACAGGGATGTGAGGATAAAAGAGGGAGGAGGAAAATCATATACACCACCTTGAGCTCCTTGCATGAAAGGTGGGGTCTAAAGGTAATAACAAATAAATATCTGCAACACTGAGCATAAGAACTTAGCCACCATCATTGCCATGCCTACAAATATTTATTTTCCATAAAGAGATCCTGTTTTTTCTCCCAATACCAGGGCCTGTATGCTGTGGGGAATTTTCTGCCAAGTGAAGACAACATCTTTAATCAGAACCCACACAGAGAACCATTAAGGTCTTTGACTGACCTGAGCCAAGATCCCAGTAGAATTTTACCAGGGAAAAATGGTAGCAGCAATGAGGCCATCTCCACTCACCATGCCGAGAGTATCTTAAACAGGAACCCCAGGGACACTGGCTCCCTGACCAACCTCAAAAGAGCAAATGCTGATGTGGAAATTATAACACCACGAAGTCCAATGGGAAAGGAGAACATGGTCACTTTCAGCAACACTTTGCCAAGAGCCAACACACCTGCAATGGAAGAGTCGGCTCGACGGAATGCAACAATTCATGCATCTATGGATTCTGCCCGCTCAAAACAACTTCTCTCCCAGTGGAAGAACAAGAATGAAAGTCGAAAGTTGTCCCTGCAGGTGATAGAGACAGATTCTGGACAGTCACCACCTAGAGCAATTGAAATGAGGTCAAGCTCTGAGCCATCCAGAGTGGGCGTTAATGGAGATCACCATGGGCCTAGCAATCAGTACCTGAAAATCCAGCCTGGTAGTATGCCAGGATGCAACAGTGTTGGCCTTTCTGGTGGGCCAAGAGTTTCTATTCAGTCACGGCCAGGTTCTTCACAGCTTGTGCATATTCCTGAAGAGACGCAGGAGAATGTCAATACATCTCCAAAAACTAGCTCAGCTCGAGCTAAGTGGCTGAAAGCTGCTGAGAAGACTGTTGGGTGCAGGAGCAACAGCCAGCCAAGAATCATGCAGGTCATAGCCATGTCAAAGCAACAAGGTGTACTTCAGGGCAGCCCGAAGAGCTCTGAGGGCAGCACAGTCACTTGTACCGGAGCCATCCGATACAAAACCTTGACGGATCATGAACCAAGCAGTATCATAAGAGTGGAGGCCCATCCTGAAAACAACAGGCCCATCATTCAGATGCCATCGGAAGGAGAAGGAAGTGGCTCCTGGAAATGGAAAGCTCCTGAGAAAGGAAGTCTTCGACAGACATATGAGCTTAATGATCTCAACAGAGACTCGGAGAGCTGCGAATCTTTGAAAGACACTTATGGATCTGGGGACAGAAAAAGAAGCAACATCGATAACAGTGAGCACCACCACCATGGTATGACAACAATCAGAGTCACCCCAGTGGAAGGCAGCGAAATTGGCTCAGAGACCCTGTCAGTTTCCTCTAGTCGTGACTCTACACTTCGAAGAAAAGGAAATATCATATTAATTCCTGAAAGAGGAAGCAGCCCAGAGAACACCAGGAACATCTTCTACAAGGGAACGTCTCCTACAAGAGCTTACAAAGAATGAGGCTCGGTGCTTCAGCCCAGCCATGCCACTACCAGTCATCTCCGTTTGGTACTAGCTTTGTGCTCTCTCTATTTTTGAGCTGATGCTGAAATATTCTTGATGTGCCAAAATATCGACCATCAGCCTGACCATTTTTGGATGTTGCTGATGTGTAGTGATTGTGCATGAATTTGTGGATTTCATGTTGCGGGGAGGGGGGGCCAAAAAGCACAATGCAAGAACCTAATGAACGGGATGTTTCCTAACAGATTTTTTTCCCCTAGACTCAAAATGTTTATCTATTGGGGATGATGTCAACAAAAACAGCAATCTTAACAGACACCTTATTTCCTGAATGTGCCAACTTTTTGCTTTATATATGTCCAAGGACAAATGGGAATTTTTTTGGTGTGTTTTTTTAACGGCAAAAGCTGTACTATCAGTGTTGTACTTCACCTTTGCGGGTTTTGCACCAAAATTTAATACAAGTCGGTGCTGATTCTAACTTTACTTTTTTAGTAACCTTACATACCTGTTCATTGCTACAGACACATGACGTTTTGATGTGTAATTCCTTCCAAGTGATGTTGCTGAAAATATGATGCTGGCTGAATTCATTTAGAGTAGTAAAATATTGACTGCTTTGTTATAGTGGATCTTTCACATTAAAAGATTGCAATGGTTTTGTGTAGTTCTTTGAAATGTTTACTGAAACAAAAGAAAATTGTGGGTGATCCATGAAAATAGAATCATTTTCTCCTCTGATTAGTTTTTCTTCTTCTTTTCCAGATTTGTTTAGTTACAGGTGCTGCAAACAAAGAGGTCATTTCTTAGTGAGCTAACCTGGGACTAGCTGAAATATTGTGGGTTCTTTAAAAAAAACAGAGATCTCTTACAGCGCTAATTCTTCATTTTTAACTGTTTCTCAATTTGTCTCATTACTTATCTTCCCTCCTCTTTTATTTATTGTTGACTGGCTAGTGCTTCACTCTGATAATTGCAACTGTATTGTAAAGATGGAAATAATATGACAAGTCAGACTGCCTAATCAATTAGAAGGGTGGCCTAAGGTGCAGGGACATCCTAGACAAGGCTTGGGCCTGTTTGCACACCTTCCTTCCAGAAGCTGAGCTACATTATCTGCCTTCAGAGATGACCTGAACTTGATTAGTAATATGACTGGAGAATACAAGGCAATCATAATGTGCTTATTATTACATAATATGCTCACCCTCCTTTTGGCTGGTAAAACAGCAGGGGGCTGTCCTGAAATAGCATCAATGGAGTAACTGGGTGTTCAAACTGCCAGGTCCTATCCCAGATGGGTTTTTGCCATCTTAAGCACTCAAAGGAAGGTGACATCATTAAGCAGGTACAGGGTTTTTTTTCTTACATCCCTGCACCACTGTGGAACTTTGGCCTTCCTCTGACTTCTTAACATCCCATATGGCAAACCTGTTGAAGGTAGCAGCAGTTAATGAGACATCTGGTAGCTGGACCCCTGGTGATGTCTCCAGGCCTAATGCCATAGACAAAAATCCAATCCAGTGGAGGGTCTTACCCTGTTCTTTGCAGAAAACTCCCAATGAAACTCATACTCAAGCTCACATCCAGACATTGTTCCATCACTTGTTTGATTTGGTACATAGCACCCATTAAACTACTCCTAGCCCATTCATTTGGGTTGTCTTTCTTTTGAGATTTGGAATGGCTTAAAACAGATAAATTGATATAGAAGTGCTGCATTGTACCACAAATTAAATCCAGTGGATATTCTCATTAAATGTAATTTTCAGTGAGGGATCTGACAGGCCTTTCCTTACCGTGAACTCATATCAGGAAGGTGAGATGCCACTGAGATGGTTCTCTAAGGACAAAACTAAGCAGTTTGGAATTGGTATGACAATCATAGCCTGCATGGCTAATGATCAGGGCTGACGGTAGCTGTAATACAAAGCATTTGAGGGATATCCAATTAGGAAAGGCTCCCTAAGTCACATGGAATGTAGCTAGTGATGTCTAAGGATTGACAAATCAATCTATTTCTGTTCTGAGACACTTTCACATGTGTTCACTCATAGCTCCATTCTGTCCCTTTAACCTGTGATTTCTTTTATAAAAATCCACATGAAAGTTCACATTTAAACTTGTCTTCTTAAACATATTTTCTCTCAGAACATAAATTTTAAACACATTTTGATACTTTCTGTTTTGTCAAGAACTGTATCAAAACATTCAGGAAGTGCAAAATCTGTTATGTAACTAAGTTCTAATCTGCACATTAGTCAGAATTCTCAGACATCAAATTCTGCAAACATCTCTTGCTGTAGTCAGCTAGAAATGTTGAGAGTCACAGGAGTATCTTCCAATTGGAAAACCTCCAGGCCTGTCCCAACCACCTCAAAATACTTGGATGCTAACCATTTTCTTTCTTTATAAATATTGAATTTTAAATATTTATAGACCGCCTTTATGAGTAAAACTCACTCAAGGCTGTACAGTAGCACAGTAATAGCCAATGTGGTGCCCTCCAGATGTTGGACTACAACTCCCAAAAGCTCTGGCCAGAATGGCCATTGGTCAGGGATGATGGAAGTTGTAGTCCATCTGGAGGGCACCACACTGGCTGCCATAACAAATAAAAATAGAATTGGACATAAAGGTGCAAAGTTGGCCTAATAGTGCATTCATTTACATGTGTTCTCAGACGTAAACCCCACTGAGCCTTTATTATTTTGTTATGTGATTCCCACCCTGGCACCAAGGAACTCCAAGTGGCATTTGATCCTCACAGCAACTCTTTGAAGTAAATTGCCTGAGATCACCCAGACAGTTCCATAGCTGAGCTATGAGTTTACCCCTGGGTTTCCCACATCCAAGCAGCCCCGTCTATCCTAGTCTTCAGAGTTCTTTAGGGCCTCAAGACAGAAGGCCCTTCTCAGCTCCCTTTCATGAGAGCCTTGAACTTGCCATGACTGATGGAACGGAGGTCTCATACCTGCAAAATATGTCACCTTCTATAAGAGGAGAGTGATCTTTAGATAATGGCTCAAAAATCCAATGTTAGTCTTGCACTACAATATTTTGTAGGCAATGCTTTATGCATAAACTAAAGTTCCATGCAGTGACTTCAAAGAGGAGGTTGGGTTTAACATGGATTAGATGGAAAGGCACCATTCATCTACACACGATTTTAGAGCTAATGAGAACTATATGTTGGGAATTGGGATACACATCCAGATGTATATCCACATCCGATTTCTACTGACCCTGTATTGGTCATCGTTCATGCAATTCCTAATCCAGCTCAGGAAACAAGCATATAGCCCTGACTGCTGGATGCAGGCATCCAGCCAGCAGATTTTCATGTCCAGCACTTTCTTACACCCAAAGATCCCAACTTTTGTGGAGAAATCTACCTACAGATCTACCTAGCTGGATTGGGGCGATGGTTTTCCATATACAGTATTTATAAGCATTTTTTTAAAATTTAAAACAACCCATGCAGATCTGCAAATGCTTGATATTTATCATTTGTTTCCACATTTTTAGAGAATTGCTAGCATTTGGCTTGATGGGGAATTATAACTTTGTTTAGTTGCACAAAGTAGGAATGCCTTGCAAAGAACAGGTAGGGTACTATCACTGCTGGCCTAGAAATATAATGAGAGAGTACAGAGGTGTTAATAAGCAAATAATCTAAGAAAGGAAAATGACAATTTAAGCAACTGCAATAATACAAGGACTAGAAAACAGCCCTTCTGGAAAAGCAGCTTATTCTGTACATGGGGGCGGGGTAAGTGATGGTCTATTTGTTTGCCTTGTTTTAGTTAGTTTACCACAGATAAAGGCATTGTGAGTTCTTTTTAGGTCTCTGAAATTCACTGCATTCTTTCAAGTGCAGTGTGCTATTTTTCCTATCTAAACTTTTCCTACTTACTGACAATTTTAAAAGCACTTGCAGAATCATTGTAATTGCATTCTTTACGTAAAATATTGAAAATACTCTTTTTTTACTCAGAAGTGCCAAAGGCTACTCTTTTTAATACTGGCTTCTCAGAAATATAATGACATTCAAGAACAAACAAAGTGTAATAAGCTATACATTGGAACTCTGACTTCTGCACGTATATCGTTTGTGGAGCCTTTTCTAAAATCAACCTTTGTTTACATTCCACTGATACCTTAATTTCAAACAAATCAAATAAATTGACAGGTGGCATCTTCTAGTTTTTTCTTACTTGCTAAAATGGGCACCAGTTTCTTTGTTAGGCTGTGCTTTACTAAGAAAAATAAATTGGGTAAAATATGAAATATGTTTTTAAATGAGAATTCTATATAAAGTATTGTGTTATAATAAGATGTTATGCACTGTTTTAAAATGAAAACAAAAAACTATTTGTAAATTGCTATAAATGTATTTTGTTAAATAAGTACAGAATCAATGCTACTGTGTGAGTTTATTGTGCTAATATCATTAAAATAAAGATTAAATTCCTCATTGAAGCAGAGAGATCTCATCTGTGTCCCAAGAGAGCTGAAATTATCATGTTGTCCCCTCCTGTTTTTGTATAATAGACTATGTATGTACACATCTAAAGATGAAGGGTGCAATCCTATGGTCTCTGAAAGGTCATCCCAGGGGTCATAGAATGCTATGGATGGCCCCCTCCGTGGGCAGAGCATAGGCAAATGGAATACTGCCTTATACTGAGTCAGACCAATGGTCCATCTAGCTCAGTATTATCTATACTGACTGGCAGAGGCTTTCCAGGGTTTCAGAGGGGAGACACTCTCATGCCCCATCTGGAGATGGCAGAGATTGAATCTGGGGCCTCCTGCAAACAGAGCAGGTGCTCTTACCACTCAGCTATGGGCAGAAAGAGAGGTCCACTGTGGAGATTTCCCTTGACAATAGAAAGCTTTGCCTGCAGATCAGGGACAGATCAGGGAGGCGTTGAATCAAAAGCCTCCTCATTCTCAGACATGCCCCCAGAACAGGAAAATTAATCGCACAAAGAAACGTTTACGGGCATTGCCACATTCACACCATACATTTATTCCACTTTTATTCCACTTTGAACAGTCATGGCAGAGAAGTTTAACAATCCATCTTCCTCTGGAACTCTGTGAATTGTAGCTCTGTGAGGAGAATAGGGGTCTCCTAACAACTCTCAGTATCCTTAACAAACTACATTTCCCAAGATTCTTTGGGGAAAGCCATGATTGTTTGAAGTGGAATAAATGTATGTTGTGAATCTGGCCCAAGTCAACAGAGGAAGTCTACAAAACTCTTGCTCAGGATTTAAAGCCAGCTGCAGACAGAGTTCCCAAAGTTGAGAAGCCAGATGGTGTGCAATTCATGAGCTGAGAACATTTTAAAGGATTAACAAAGATTCACAAGCTGAACAAGGTCAGAAGGATAGTTGTGTCAGTATCTTGCAGCAAAATATAAAAGGGAGAGAGTATTATGGCTCCTCAAAGACAAATTTATTGACAGAAGCTTTTGTGGAACACTGTCCTCTTCATCAGATGTATAAAGTGTTGTGTGGAGTTGCAGCAGGTGCACAGACACATGGTTGTGTGGGGATGGGATCTGTAAAAAAAAGGCCATGAGTGTAGCTAAGCATAACAACAATATGGAGAAACTAACCAAATTAGCCAAAAGGAAATCATGGCAACAGAAACATAAGCGATGGGTATACAGGATGGAATGAAAACGGCAGTTTCCTAAGCTCCGACATTTTGACAGCTATAAAAGTAAATATATATGCAGTAAATATACATACAGAGAGTTGCATCCAGTGAAGTCATCCCATTCACACAAGGACTTCCCACTTATTTATTTATTTATTATTTAATTTATATCCCACCCTTCCTCCCAGCAGGAGCCCAGGGCGGCAAACAAAGCGCTAAAAACACTTTAAAACATCATAAAAACAGATCTTAAAATACATTAAAACAAAACAGAGTTAAAAACATTTTTAAAAAGCAACTTTAAAAAGGGGTTAAAAACATTAAAAAAACATATTAAGCAATTCTAACACAGACGCAGACTGGGATAGGTCTCAGCCTAAAAGGCTTGTTGAAAGAGGAAAGTCTTCAAAAGGCGCCGAAAATATAGCAGAGATGGCGCCTGCCTAATATTCAAAGGGAGGGAATTCCACAGGGTAGGTGCTGTAACACTAAATGTCCGTTTCCTATATTGTGCAGAACGAACCTCCTGATAAGATGGTATCTGCAGGAGGCCCTCACCAGCAGAGCGCAGTGATCGACTGGGCATATAAGGGGTGAGGTCCTGGTCCCGAGCTGTATAGGGCTCTGTACACCAAAACTAGAACCTTGAACTTGGCCCGGTAGCAAAGAGGCAGCCAGTGCAATTCTTTCAGCAGCAGGATGACATGTTGGCGATACCCTGCCCCAGTGAGCAGTCTCGCAGCCACGTTTTGCACCAGCTGCAGCTTCCGGACAAACCTCAAGGGCAGCCCCACGTAGAGCGCATTACAGTAATCCAGCCTGGAGGTTACCAGTGTGTGGACAACAGTGGTCAGGCTATCCTGGTCTAGAAACTGCCTCAGCTGTCTCACCAGCCGAAGCTGGTAAAAGGCACTCCTAGCCACTGAGGCCACCTGGGCCTCTAGCAACAAAGATGGATCCAGGAGCACCCCCAGGCTACGGACCTGCTCTTTCAGAGGGAGTACGACCCTGTCCAAAGCAGGCAACTTAGGTAATGAAACGGCCTCTCCACTGTCTGTGCTCACCTCCCTCCCCCCAAAAAAAACTCCAGAGAGTTGAGGAAAACCTTAGAACAGATTTGTGAAGTGTGGGGGAGGAGCAGAGGTTCCAGTGGGGAAGCAGATGCCCTTGTGTGAACATGATGACTTTCTTGGATATAACCCATTATATACACTAGAGAATTCTAGACTTTGTATAACTGGTGGTACTTAAAGGTCTTCAACAGAGCATCCCTGTGTACCTGAACATTTGGGATAAACAAGACAATAATTTCCATCAACTTGAATTGTTCTTGGGTTTGAGTGTCGTGTCAAATAATGTATCTAGGGATGTATACCATACATTTGAAACACATTTCCTCCTCCACCACCACCACCACAAAATCCTGGGAACTGTAGTTTATCCCCTCCCAGAGCTACAATTCCCAGCACCCTAAACAAACTACAGTTTCCAGGATTCTTTGGAGAAGTGCCTTAAATGTATGGTGTGTACACAGCCCGCAAAAGGCCCCTTTCCTAATGCTCCTTTGCTGTGCACTGTGATTGACAACAAAAATTTAAAATAGGCAAAAAGATACAGTTGAGCACACAAGATACTAGGTTAGCACATCACTTAGAAATCAGTTCCTGGGATGCATATTTTTGTCAAAAGCTAGCATGATGGAACCTAGGGTGGGGTTATGCAAATAAAGGGGTTGCCTTTCAGTTCTGTAAAAGTGTTGTAAAGCTCTTACCAATGTCACACTGAGATCATTCAGATCTATAGCTGCTTACAGAATTGTCTAGACACAATCATTCTGAATGTTTCAAAATGAGTCACTGGACAAGTAAGTACCCATACTATGTATAGCTTCTCCAATGGCTTCTTCATTGTGTGTGTGCTATGTGCCTTCAAGTCAATTATGGCTTATGCAACCCTATGAATCACTGACCTCCAAGAGCATTTGTTATAAACCACCCTGTTCAGATCTTGTAAGTTCAGATCTGTGGCTTCCTTTATGGATCAATCCATCTCTTGTTTGGTCTTCCTCTTTTTCTACTCCCTTCTGTTTCCCCCAGCATTCTTGTCTTTTCTAGTGAATCATGTCTTCTCATGATGTGTCCAAAGTATGATAATCTCATTTTCATCATTTTAGCTTCTAGTGATAGTTCTGGTTTAATTTGTTCTAACACTCAATTATTTGTCTTTTTCATGGTCCATGGTATCCGCAAAGCTCTCCTCCAACACCACATTTCAAATGAGTTGATTTTTCTCTTTATCCACTTGTTCACTGTCCAACTTTCACATCCATACATAGAGATCAGTAATACCGTAGTCTGAATGATCCTGACTTTGGTGTTCAATTATACATCTTTGCATTTGAGGACCTTCTCTAGTTCTCTCATAGCTACCCTCCCCAGTCCTAGCCTTCTTCTGATTTCTTGACTATTGTCTCCATTTTGGTTAATGACCATGCCAAGGTATTGATAATCCTTGACAAGTTCAATGTCCTCATTGTCGACTTTAAAGTTACATAACTCTTCTGTTGTCATTACTTCATTACAGTATGCTTTACTTACACAGCAGGTGTTACGCACTCCTGCTCTCCTCTAAACAGGAGAATTGTATTGCTAATGGTCACACATGCCATAGCTAGGAAAATGGATTTCAAATCACAACAGCTACCAGTTGGTATTGTTTGATTTCATAAAATGAGGGGGAAATAATCCCCTCCCCCTCCCAAAAAAAAGTCTAGAGCTCACTTCATTTTTTAATTTTTTAAACAATATTAGGACAAAATTAAAACCAGTACTTCTTAACAGTTCTGTTAGGGTTGCTTGTGGATCTTTTATAGCTTAGAATTCAAGCTTTGCAACTGATTCAGTCACATGAGATTGCACGTCCATGATCAGAAGAGTCATGTACCACACTGTTCATAAAATTAATTAGTATCCTGTCTTGAGACTGCCACAAATATGAACAAATAGCTTCAGTGATGTTGACTACACAAAAAGCCAAATTAAAGTATATAATGGCAGAATTAAACCTTCTCAGAAGTTTGTTTAGTGCCTTAAGGTTGCAATCCTAACCCCATTTAACTAGGAGTAATCCCCACTGTGTTCAGTAGGGCTTACTTCTGAGCAGACATGGTTAGAATTGCACAATATTAGGTCCCAGCCAGGGAAGTCCTCATCAGAGGAAGACCAGGAGGTTCTGGCTCAGGTTCCATCTGAGGTTGAAGGGCCAGATCCTATGAGGAGGTCCAGGATGGGCCATCTGCAACCAGGGCAGGTTCTGCCTTTGACATTGAGGCTGAATAGCCAGTGAGCCCAAGGGAGAGATGTTGCCTTCAATGCCAGATGGAGACCCAGCCCATCTGGAGGAGTGCCCTACTATAGGCCCAGACTCCTCAGGACAAAGGACTCCTTGGGAGTAAAGGTCTGGCTGCAGGTGATCAATGGGAGTCTGCTGAGGTTTGAGGTGTGGTTCGGCAGCTCCAGCATAAAACCCCCAGTGCTAGGCTGGAAGGGCTGCTAGAACAATGTCTGTACTCCAACTCTGTACCTGATCTGGCTAAAGATTGCCTGTGGACCCTGGATCTGTCTCTTGCCTTGCCCCTTACCTGTGCTGCTTACAGACTGCTTTGGCCTCTGACCCTGGTTCTTGCCTGACCCCCTTGGTTTTGAGATAAACTCTGGACTCTGTCTTCAGACTGATCCTGGTTACTGCCCTTGTGCTGCCATCACTTGTGTTTCTGCTGGGGAGTCTCTCACCTCCTTAAGGAGCCTGGTGAGAACAGGACACACTGTTAGTCAGGGATGACCCAACTAGAGTCTTGAGTAGTCTGTCTTTTACTGGAATCTCCATTTTGTATAGAATCATAGAATCATAGAGTTGGAAGGGGCCTTGTAGGCCATCGAGTCCAACCCCCTGCTCACAGCAGGAAATCCACAGCTAGAGCATCTCCCGCAGATAGCTGTCCAGCCTCTGCTTGAAGACATCCAGCGAAGGGGATCCCACCACCTCCCTAGGCAGTCAGTTCCATTGCCGAACTGCCCTTACTGTCAAGAAGTTCCTTCTAATTTCCAATCTGAATCTACGCTCCTGCAACTTAAAACCATTAGACCTAGTCCTACCCTCTGGGGCAGCAGTGAACAAATCTGTACCCTCCTCTATGTGACAGCCCTTCAGGTACTTAAAGAGTGCAATCATGTTGCTCCTCAGCCTTCTCTTCACCAGACTGAACATGCCAAGTTCCTTCAACCTTTCCTCATAAGACTTGTTCTCCATACCGGCTATCATCCTCGTCGCCCTCTTTAACAAGGCAAGAAGACGTATTGCTAGCTTAACAAGGCAAGAAGACGTACTCAATGTCTCTTAGCAGTTCAGGCAAAACTAATGGCTGTTAATTTTATTTATTTATTTATTTCATTAAGCTTATAGACCGCCCCATAGCCAAAGCTCTCTGGGCGGTTCACAAGACAAGAAATAGCAAAGTACAAGACATGTATCAATATAAAACATATAAAAAAGTTAAAAATTATTAAAAATTAAAACAATGTCAGCGTAAACTAAACATAATTAATTAAGCGATCTTCAGTGCCCTGGTAGATGAGGCTAAGGCCCATGTAGTCTAGCATTCTTTGCCAGTATTCAAGCAGTATTCCAGTATTTCAGGTGGTCTACATGGAATGACTTTCAGGGCACCCTTAATTAAAGTAATTAATTGATTGGATTTGCAATGGAGATCTAGGTAAGAAAATGCTTATTGAACTCTGATACTGAATCCAGCAGATTCTTATTGCAGGATCAGGCTGTTTCAATTGGGTTTAAATAGCAGGGGTGGGGAATGGATGATGCCAGGCAGCAAAAAAGAATACAGTCCTAATACTGTTGCAGATATGCAGACTGACTGCCAAAGTGATCAGACACCTGTTGCTAGAGTGATGAGGCAAGAGTCCTGTTGCCATAGAAACAGATCCGCATTACATGAGCCTGATGTGCCCAAGGCAGCATTGCCATCTATTTAGATCAACACGGCTTAGCTTCTTCGATACCTTTACTAACTGCACATTCACCTTCAGAATCTCAAAGTGCTGATTATGGTTTGGTTGCTTAAAAGGTTGAACTGAGTTCCCCCGATTTCATGGACCAGAAAGAAACCCAAATTCTTCGGCTTGATTAAATTTGCAAACCTACTTCTCATTCCACAGTATGATTTTCTTGCTTGCTCTGCCAATGTGGATGAGAATTGGGGAGAAATGTTGGGGTTTCTACAACTCTGGATGGGAGATGGTGATAGATGTGTAATAGGGACCTATGCCTGAACAGAAGAGATCCTTTCTGGATTATGTTTGATTTTCATTCAATTTCTGCACAATATTTTCTGTTTCTATGGCAACTATGGCATTGGGCTGAAAACAACAGAATGAAATTTAAAAGGGATAAGTGCAAAGTTCTACATCTAGGAAAAAGAAACCAAATGTGTAGTTATAAGATGGGGAATACTTGACTCAGCAACACTACATGCAAGAAGAATCTTGGAGTTGTTGTTGATCACAAGCTGAATATGAGTGAACACTGATGTGGATGCAAAAAAAGACAAATGCTAATTTAGGGTACATTAACAGAAGTATAGTTTCCAAACTGCGTGAAGTATTGGTTCCCCTCTATTCAGCATTAGTTAGGCCTTACCTGGAGTACTGCATCCAGTTCTGGACACCACACTTTAAGAAGGATGCAGACACACTGTAACAGAGGAGAGCAATGAGGATGATCAGGGGACTGGAAACAAAGCCCCTTGAAGAGAGACTGAAAGAACTGGACATGTTTAGCCTTGAGAAGAGAAGACTGAGGGAAGATATGATAGTTCTCTTCAAGTACTTGAAAGAGGAGGGCCAGGATCGCTTCTCGATCGTCCCAGAGTGCAGGACATGAAATAATGCGCTCAAGTTACAAGAAGCCAGATTTTGATTGAACTTCAGGAAAAACTTCCTGTTAGAGTGGTACAACAATAGAACCAATTACCTAGAGAGGTGGTGGGCTCTCCAACACTGGAGGCATTTAAGAAGCAGCTGGACAGCCACCTGTCAAGTATGCTTTGATTTGGATTCCTGCATTGAGCAGGGGGTTGGACTCGATGGCCTTATAGACCCCTTCCAACTCTAAGATTCTGTGATTCTAATCCAGTTATCTGCTTCTAAAGAGCCATTTATAGTGCAGCTTTATGAAAATTGAATTTTATATCATCTTTCAGCATTACCAAGGAAAAGGAATGCTAGAATCAAAGGAGTCATATTCTCGAGAGGGACTTGGTAGCATGAGCAAGGAAGCTGCTGACTTGCAGAGGCCCTTGTTGACATGGACACAGGGGTAAAGAGCTGGCATGCCAAAATGGGTATGAGAAACACTTAGGGTTTTGCTCATGGATAAAATATACATGGGTCTAATAAAGAATTGCTATATTCAAGAACACAGTAGTTAAGAGAACAAGAGTAGCTGTAACCTCACACTCTCTCACTTAGGACCACTTCATAGTTATTACTATATATGTGAAGGCCTGGGGGGGAAACTGGAAAAATTCAGAAAGTGTTTGTTGTTTGTTTGTTTGTTTGTTTCCTGGGTTTTTTTCTCCGCCAAAAGAAAAAGTGGCTTTAGAGAAAATGGGGGGGGGGACATTTTAGTTTTCTGGGTTTTTCCCAGGCCTTCACATCCCTAGTTATATCCAGTGGAGGTTGGTCCTTTGGGGCTAATGAGGCACTGCCTACCAGTCTACCTGTCTTCTTATTTATGTCCAGGCCAGGGAACAGCACCACCTGCCAGCTTCCACCTCCTCGGTCTCAGTTTTGCCCTTGCAGACTTCTGCAGGGAAGAAGATGGGGACAAAACTAAATTTAGTTGGCTCTGCCTGTAGTTTTTCACCACTCCACAGCCAAAGATTCCTGTAGGAAGCAGTAGCTCGGTGGCAAGCGTTTGCTTTGCATACAGAAGGTCCCAGGTTAAATCCCTGGCATCTGCAGGTAGGGCTGCGAATATCTTCTGCCTGACACCCAAAGAGTCACTGCCAGTTCCTATATTGAGCTAGATGCACCAGGGGACCAGTATCAGGCCGCTTCCTAGGTTCCACACCATGAAAGCCCATCAACATGAAATGTATCGATTTAAGCAGCAGTTAACCCAGATTTAAAGATGACGTTGGCCAAAGCACATATCCATCTAAATGTTTCGCACAACTGTTTTGTCTTACAGTATGTGTGAGCCCATAAATATTTGCTGCCCTGGGCTCTTGCTGGGAGGAAGGGCAAGATATAAATGTAATTAATGAAGGAACGAAGGAATTACTAAAATTATTGACCCCTTATATCAGTGGCCTACCTAGCTTATTTGACACCCTGAGCGGATCATTTTTTAACACCCCCCTCCTCTATACGACAAAATTATTTTCAGTAATAATCATGACATGAAACAAATAATAATAATGGCCAGAAAAGAAATGCAGACAGCGAAAATTTTCTTTTATTGAATTTCTTATATATAATCATGCCAGAAAAAAATAAAAATAAAAATAAAAAATAAAATAAATATTACAGTACAAAAAAGGAAAAAATTAATGGATTAATACAAAACACTGGTTGCCCAAAATATGATGTATTTCTTTAGGAGGTGTTCTGCGGAACACCATTTGCCTTTCACCTCTGCTCTTTGGAGTCTGACCAGAACTGGCTGGCCAAAGTCTGGCATTCTGCCTTCCACACTGGAAAGCAAGAAGACCCACAAGGAGGGCAGGAAGGCAACAGCCCCCTCCTGTCGTGCCCGGGTTGGGACTCAAGAACAGAATCACTCGATGAAAGCAAATCAGTTTTTATTAGAGTAATTTCCAGACATAGGTTCCTCCGCCTCATGAACTCTTAACATGAACCAAAACCCGCGACATGGAAGAGAGTTGATAGAACAGAGTATCAAACATTCCCTGTCCCTTATCAAGGGGGCTTTCGGGCGCAAATTCTCTCGCTCCACCTCAAATTGCCCACATCTATGCCCCTTCCCTCCTCTTTTCTTTGGCGCCTTTTTAACTGTCTTCAGGTGCGGGGCGAAGGGGGGGCTGCTACCTCCTCCCCTTCTGATTCGGAGAGGATGGTAGGGAGTGGGGGGGGGTTGGCCCAACACTTCAGGCGATTTCTCTCTATCCTTCTCTGCAGCCAAAGGGACTTGGACTCCCTCCTCCTCCCCCTCTTTCTGTAACTGCTCCACATTCCTAGGGGGGGAGTGCGTGGGAAATGAGTCTGTTGCCTGTTCAAGGTTTTCACCCTAAGAACATAAGAACATAAGAAGAGCCTGCTGGATCAGGCCAGTGGCCCATCTAGTCCAGCATCCTGTTCTCACAGTGGCCAACCAGGTGCCTGGGGGAAGCCCGCAAGCAGGACCCGAGTGCAAGAACACTCTCCCCTCCTGAGGCTTCCGGCAACTGGTTTTCAGAAGCATGCTGCCTCTGACTAGGGTGGCAGAGCACAGCCATCATGGCTAGTAGCCGTTGATAGCCCTGTCCTCCATGAATTTGTCTAATCTTCTTTTAAAGCCATCCAAGCTGGTGGCCATTACTGCATCTTGTGGGAGCAAATTCCATAGTTTAACTATGCGCTGAGTAAAGAAGTACTTCCTTTTGTCTGTCCTGAATCTTCCAACATTCAGCTTCTTTGAATGTCCACGAGTTCTAGTATTATGAGAGAGGGAGAAGAACTTTTCTCTATCCACTTTCTCAATGCCATGCATAATTTTATACACTTCTATCATGTCTCCTCTGACCCACCTTTTCTCTAAACTAAAAAGCCCCAAATGCTGCAACCTTTCCTCGTAAGGGAGTCGCTCCATCCCCTTGATCATTCTGGTTGCCCTCTTCTGAACCTTTTCCAACTCTATAATATCCTTTTTGAGATGAGGCGACCAGAACTGTACACAGTATTCCAAATGCGGCCGCACCATAGATTTATACAACGGCATTATGATATCGGCTGTTTTATTTTCAATACCTTTCCTAATTATCGCTAGCATGGAATTTGCCTTTTTCACAGCTGCCGCACACTGGGTCAACATTTTCATCGTGCTGTCCACTACAACCCCGAGGTCTCTCTCCTGGTCGGTCACCGCCAGTTCAGACCCCATGAGCGTATATGTGAAATTAAGATTTTTTGCTCCAATATGCATAATTTTACACTTGTTTATATTGAATTGCATTTGCCATTTTTCCGCCCATTCGCTCAGTTTGGAGAGGTCTTTTTGGAGCTCTTCGCAATCCCTTTTTGTTTTAACAACCCTGAACAATTTAGTGTCGTCAGCAAACTTGGCCACTTCACTGCTCACTCCTAATTCTAGGTCATTAATGAACAAGTTGAAAAGTACAGGCCCAATACCGATCCTTGAGGGACTCCACTTTCTACAGCCCTCCATTGGGAGAACTGTCCGTTTATTCCTACTCTCTGCTTTCTGCTTCTTAACCAATTCCTTATCCACAAGAGGACCTCTCCTCTTATTCCATGACTGCTAAGCTTCCTCAGAAGCCTTTGGTGAGGTACCTTGTCAAACGCTTTTTGAAAGTCTAAGTACACTATGTCCACTGGATCACCTCTATCTATATGCTTGTTGACACTCTCAAAGAATTCTAGTAGGTTACTGAGACAGGACTTTCCCTTGCAGAAGCCATGCTGGCTCTGCTTCAGCAAGGCTTGTTCTTCTATGTGCTTAGTTAATCGAGCTTTAATAATACTTTCTACCAGTTTTCCAGGGACAGAAGTTAAGCTAACTGGCCTGTAATTTCCGGGATCCCCTCTGGATCCCTTTTTGAATATTGGCGTTACATTTGCCACTTTCCAGTCCTCAGGCACGGAGGAGGACCCGAGGGACAAGTTACATATTTTAGTTAGCAGATCAGCAATTTCACCTTTGAGTTCTTTGAGAACTCTCGGGTGGATGCCATCCGGGCCCGGTGATTTGTCAGTTTTTATATTGTCCATTAAGCTTAGAACTTCCTCTCTCGTTACCACTATTTGTCTCAGTTCCTCAGAATCCCTTCCTGCAAATGTTAGTTCAGGTTCAGGGATCTGCCCTATATCTTCCACTGTGAAGACAGATGCAAAGAATTCATTTAGCTTCTCTGCAATCTCCTTATCGTTCTTTAGTACACCTTTGACTCCCTTATCATCCAAGGGTCCAATTGTCTCCCTAGATGGTCTCCTGCTTTGAATGTATTTATAGAATTTTTTGTTGTTGGTTTTTATGTTCTTAGCAAGGTGCTCCTCAAATTCTTTTTTAGCATCCCTTATTGTCTTCTTGCATTTCTTTTGCCAGAGTTTGTGTTCTTTTTTATTTTCTTCATTCGGACAAGACTTCCATTTTCTGAAGGAAGACTTTTTGCCTCTATCTGGGAAACCTCCTCCTCCCCTCCAGACGGCTCAGCCCAACTGCCCCCCTCTCTTAGCTCATTCTCAGAAACATCAGAATCCCAACCATACATCCTGACACCTCCCCATCACTGCAGCTGGTATTTAGTGGTAGACTGCCTCTAAAACTGGAGGTTCCATAAAGCCTTTATGACTGGCAGGCACATCTGCCATCCCCCAGTGGTGGCTCCATGTCCGTGGGGCAGTGGAATCCCCTCTAGGTTTTAGTCTGTACTTTCAAGGAGCTAGCCAAGTCCCTGAACCTATTTTGGGCCTTGGTTTCAGTACCTTGGACAGCTCCTCAAAAGTCTGGATCAGAACCTGGAGTGGATTCTAGTGCCCCACTGACATCTGAGCTACCAGCCGCCCTCCTTGAGGCATTTGCCTGACTCTTTTTAAAAGCCATTTGAGCTAGTAGTCTTCATCACATCTTGAGAAGCAGGCTACATGAATTATTTTAATCCTTATGAAAAGGTCTACTTATACTACCCATGAAGAACCTCTCAGAGCAGTTTACTATAATCTGAAATCACAAAACAATAAATATATTATAATACAATGAATGCGAGAATAAAAACAAGTAAGTGACATCACATTTTAAAAAATCCATTTAAAAGCAACCACAACAGCTATCGTAAATGAGTTACATGCCATGTGAAAAAGTTCTACCTTTTGTCTATCCTAAATCTTCTTACATTAGACAAATTGATGGAGGATCATAAGGCTATAACTGGCTACTAGTCATGGTGGCTATGCTCTGCTTCCATGGTCAGAGGCAGCATGCTTCTGAATCCCAGTTGCTGGTAACTGCAGGAGGGGAGAGTGCTCTTGCACTCAGGTCCAGCTTGCGGGCTTCCCATAATGGGCATCTGGTTCTCCACTATGAGAACAGGATGTTGGACTAGAGGTGACATGATAGACGTGTATAAAATGATGCCTGGCGCAAGGAGAAAGTGGATAGATAACAGCAAACCTCTTGCAAGGGAGTTCTGGGGGGAGGGAAGCCCCCCACCTCCATCCCCCAAAGGCAAAATACCCCTTTCTATGGGGAGGGGGCCTGCCTCCTTCAAGTGCCTGCCTTTCCTTAGGGAAAGAGAAAGTCTTTCTCTTCCCCCCGCAATAAGTTTGCCCCCCATGAGCTTTGTCATGGGTATGTAACAGAAAACCTCTTCTCACCCTCCCTCCAGCCTGCTCTGCTCCCTCCTTCTTCACTTAGGATCGCTCTCACTCTCTGCAACCCCCTCCCCCCGCCACACTTAATTAACCTCTGGTGCTCTGAAGGACATCGGGGTCTCCTCTCCCCACCCCTCCTGTACCCCCCCACCTTCCCAAGCACAGCAGAAGCCGAGATGGAGGAAACCCCAATGCCACCAAGGAGACAGAGGCAGTGGCCAGTGTGCCAGTCTTAGTGGGAGCTGGAGGGGCTCTCTCTCCCTGCTGGGGGCACTTTTTCGCAGCTCCCTGGTGGCTCTTCCAAGGGTTCTCATCCCGGCTTCCCCCTCCCCCCACCCAGTCATTCTCCGGGCAATCCCTTTTTCCTTGCACCCCTTTATTGCCTGCACCCAGGGCAGACCACTCCCACCGCTTCACCCTTGGTACACCACTGCCTTATGTATGGAATGGAAAACTGAAATGGAATTGCTCAGGCCATATTGAGATAGCTTGAAAACAAATTAGATTACCTATTTGCCATTAAGCAGGATCATATGTTGAGGAACAGGGTATTTATATTTAAAATATTGATATTTTTTATTTAAATTCACATGCTCTTTTCCATTCTGTGTTTCCAATGTGAAAACTTGGATGCTCCTGCTCAAATGCTGGCCCAGTTAAAGGTGGTATTCAATGGTAGTCCAATTCTAAGTAGACCCACTGAAGCTGCTAGAAATGACTAACTTAGTTTCATTAATTTTAATGGGTCTATTCAAGGAATGGATGAGAAATTTGATTCAGTTCGCATTTCAAATACAATATGTCAAATCCGCACTTTCTGAAACAATATGAAGAACACAGCCATCCTCCCAAAACAGACATCCTTCCAAATTCACATTTACAGGCATACCCCGCTTTAACATATGTAATGGGATCAGAGCATGTATGTAAAGTGAAAATGTACTTAAAGTGAAGCAATTATCTATACATGTACTGCACTGCAATCGCCACTAGATGGCAGCAGCGTCATGCCATTAAGCATCTGTAATTGTGAAGCACGCGTACGTTAAGCAGGGTATGCCTGTATTTGAATTTTGCAGTACAGTTCAGCAACCAAACAATGTCTACAAAAATGCGTATGTTAGGGGAACGTATGCATAAAAATAGATATATGAGTGAAAATAACATACGAAAATGCATTATATGACAAGAAATGGCTTGTAAAAATGTGTGCATTAGTCAAAACTGCCTACAAAATGTGTTTATTATAAGAAATTCACATTAAAATGCTAGAGTTTCCGCCGGGAAGACTTGGCTCTTCAGGCAGGCTTTTGGGGTGGGCTAGATTTTATCTTCATTGCTTTTAGATTTTTAATGCCTAGGTATTGTATGTCTATTTTGTACGTCGCCCAGAGTGGCTGGACAGCCAGCCAGATGGGTGACTAATAAATTAAATAAATAAATAAATAGAGAATTTTCAAGAGGAGTTTTTTTAAAAAAATAAATCACAAATTGCTGCAGAAATACAGGGAACTGTATTTAAGATTGGAAAAAGGAGAAACAGAGAGAACCAAAATTGACAGAGCTTTCCATCCCTAGTCTATTCTGCATAGGATTTGAATACAACCCAAGATTATTATTTTATTCACATCTATACCACATGGTTAACAGAGCTGGGAAGATTACGTTTAAGAACAGTTACAATTACATGGCCCAAAAAAGTAGTAATTACTGTTACAATTACAATTGCTCTGAAAGTAACTGATTACTTTTTCTCAAAAGTAATCACTACAGTTACATTTCAGTTGCTTTTTTAAAAAAAACCGCCTACAAGGCGCTGGCCTTGGCTGCTGCACATCTAAGTAGCCTAAAACAAAATTAAAAATAAACACAGAGAGAGAGAGGCTAGTAGAATATTTTTTTTATCCATAAGATTAACAGAATGGCATAACAGAATCTCACATCCCCCACCCTCCCCAGCAATGATGATACCCCAACACTTGATATCAAATTTTACACTTTTATGTTGAACCATTGCAAGGAAATGCATGTATGTTGAAAACAGATCTTCGCATCATAAAAACAGACAAAAGGATGAGCATTTCAAATTACCTAAGCAATGGAAACCTATTATCGTGGTAGATAGAGAAATAAGGTTATGAATTAAATAATATTTTTGAGAGCAGCAAGGGGAGTGTTACGGAGAAAACTGCCCTTGTGGGAGGCCTAACTCTTTTAGAATCAACAAGGGTATAATGATTTGAAGTGCAGTCCTGATGTTAAAAGCTTTTTCATAACATTGCACGAACCTTTGCTTAAATATGTGAGAGCTAAAATGCTTTGATCTCATTAAGTTTAGCTCATCTCTTCCTATTACCTGTTTTTAAGAAGTCATTTTGCATTCATGCACTTACATTTAGACCTTTGACCACAAGGTTTTATGATATCCTTTTTTAGGCAGCAGCAGGAAGCTTTTGAAACCTGAGTAGCAGAGAAAGCCTTTAACAAATTCTTGGGGAGCATAACAAAAACCTATGCTCACGTGCTTTCAGCTATTAAAAAGAAAACTAAAAAAAACCCAATCCTGCCACATAGATATAGAATGGTCCCAGCTTACCATTTCCCTTCCATCTCTTCTCCCAGTGTGTATCTAGGAAACCTGGTTTTAAGGGCAAGTGAATCTGTCAATTTTGGTTTCTCATTTTTGTAATCTTAAATTCAGTTTTCTACGTTTTCATATCAGTTTGCAATCTTTTTTAGAAAAAATCCTCATCAGCATTTCAGTGCAAATTTCTCCTACTATACACATTTTTTGATGTGATTTTGCCTAATATACATGTCTTTACAAAGCAATTTGACTGGCAATGGCTCAGCAAGTTCTCAGGCATTTTCCCCCAGCTCTGCTATTTGAGGAGATGCCAGTAACTGAACGTTACTAGCAATTATTTTATTAGTTATTTATTTATTACATTTATACATAGCCCAAGCTCTCTGGGCGGTTTACAGCATTTGCACTCTTCCTGACATGTGACTAAGGAGGTCCTTGGACAAATATCAAGAGATAAGGCATTTGAACCCAGTCACCTGCCTCAGCCAGGGACAAGACAAGCAAGCAGAAAGAGCCACTGAGGGCCAATTTAATCTACACATGACATTAATCATATGGTCTGTCCTTGAGTGCACTTGTTTTTCTTTCAGAAATAGCCAGTGTGGGGGTCTGGCATGGATTGGGACCCTGGTGTGGTAGTGGAGGTATTTAGCCCTTTGGGTCCTGAACTGTATCACTCCTGCCCCTGTAGTTTGCTTGTGGGGAAGCTCCCATTTACCCCAGTGGGAGCACAACATCCCACTCACTCCCATAGGAATTATAGATATGGATGCCCAATCTGGATCAGGTTGCAAAGGCCAAAGCTCCCCTACCCTCATGCCAGGGTCCTAATCCAGATGAGATCCTCACACTGGCTATTTTTAAAAGAAACATTGTTCACTCCAGGGTGAACCCTGTGATTGACATGCAGTTTGGCCCTAACAGAATAATTAAGAAAATACCAGTAACATCTAAGCTAATTGGCCTCTAGTGTTCTCAACTTCATTTGAAAAATGTTTCCTTTTGCTTGCTCCTGAAGGTTCCTTGCTTCTGTACCACTTTCTGTCTATATGTGTGAGGGGGGTGAGCGAGCAGGTGGGGGCAAGAAAGCAGGGGTGGGGGGAGAGACTGGATGAGGGAGTGAGTAAGCTGGGGTGAGTGAGCAGGTTGGGGGTGAGAGAGCAGGGGATGGGGCAGTAGGGTGAGTGAGGGAGTGAGCAAGTGGGGGTAAGCAAGAAGCGAGGGGCGAGAGAGCAGGGGATGGGGGCGGTAAGGTGAATGAGATAGTGAGCAAGCATGGTAGGAGCAAGCAGGCGGGCCCAGTGTGAGGCACATGTCTTTCATCCACCAATCACAGGAGCAGAAGACTTCCCCTGATCCCCCCCCCACAAGTAACATCCAAAAGTAACACTGGAAATGTTATAATTGCAGCTGAAAAGTAATGAAATTACCACTTGTTCTGTTACAAGCAAAATGTAACGAAGTTACCCACTCGTTACTCAAAAAAGTAATAAATTACAAGTAACTCGTTATTTGTAATGAGTTACTTCCAAGCTCTGATGCTTAATTCATTTAAGAGTCATTCCTTCACAACCCTGGGAACTGTCACTCTTAAAAAGAAGAACACATGGGATTTTATTTTGAAATAAAGGTAACAAATAAATACAACAAAAAGAAACAAGATCACTAACAGTGGGGAAGATGAAACATTGATCACAGCAGCTGGTATAACATGAGTAGCAGGTTTGTTGGGATGCCTAGAGGAAGAGTGCTTCCTGAGGACCTGTTGATTGAGCATTCATCCTGATTTGTTTGCAGGGAAATTATACAATGTGGTGTCAAGCAAGAGTTATCCCACACTTTCTATAGCATTTTCTTGTCGCTGTCCTTATTGCAAAAAGTTCAATTTTGAGAGGAAAGCGGGGGGGGGTATGAAAGTGGCCAAATCAACTTTAATAGTGCAACCTGAATTTGCTGGCATGACTTAATCCCACCCCAAAATAATGACTGTTTGGAAGTGCCCAAAGGTAGTCTAAAGCCACTAACAATTGAGAGTTTGGACATGTAAGTTATGTAACCGTATCATTGTCAGGAAAGAGAAAGATATGCATCTGTATATGATTGTAATGTAATCAGAAGCTTGGACATAAGAAGCTTCCGCATAAGAGACAAATGGAAAATATGATGCCATAACTTTTTTTAAAAATTGTGATTCCTTCCTTGTCACACTGGCTGAGGAAACCAGTTTGCATATAATTGTGGTCTCCCAAATTTTATCAATCCATTGCTATTTCTGTGAGGGAACCTGGGACCCTCTAACAGAGAATTCTCACAACTACAGTTCCCAAAATTCTTTGAGGGAAGCCATGACAGTTAAAAAGATATAAAACTATTCATGCATTTGTATATTTGACTCACTCAGAACCATCCATGGCAGATGTTTCCTTGCTGAATGCTTTAAAATCACCAAAGACAAAACTTCCGCAACTTTGCAATGTTGGCTTCTTCGACTGCCCTCCACTAGGGCCTTTTATGTCATATATGTCCTAAATTAGTAAACCAAAAAGTACCCAGGGAATTTATAAACGCAGTTTTAGGGCTGCAAGGTAAACCCATGCATATATCTTGGCAATCTCTTTGCATTCACAGCACAATGTTAGTTGAAACCTCAAGGTATTAAGGGCTGCAAATAGAAATGTTACTAAGGTAACATAACTAAGTCGATCAATGAGGTCAATGGGGGTCCAGTTTCATAAATGAAGGCTGTAAATTAGGTCAGTGGGGAGTCCATTTTAACAAATGAAGGCACCAGGTAACTGTTCATTACAAAGGAAGAGTTTAGCTTAGCATTTGTAAGAGATAAGTAAGCAACTGATGGAACTGTAAAGTGCATCAGCTAGATACTGCCCCTGCACCTTCTTTTAAAAAACAACATTCAAGCATCCTGGGAAGTTTTACAATTTAGCAGTGAAAGGCAATGCTCATTTACTTTGTGCCAGGAAAATGATTTTTCTATACATATTTCCCATACAGAATGTAAAATTAAAGTAGAAGTTGGCGGATCCATAAGGGATCTGGGAGGAGGGTGAGGAATCAGTCACTGGGAAATCCTTCTGTAGTGCAGGAGTGCAAGATTGCTGAGTTCCAGGGCTAGCCTTCCTGCTCACCTGGCCTTAAAGTTCAGCAGTCCTAATGCTAAAACACAATCGCCTTACAGTGCTGACTCCTGAGATTCAGAGCTGGATGAACTGGAAGCAGCTTATGGGATTCCGAATCTGAACAGTGCAATGTGGGGACCAATTTTCCACCTCCTTGTGTGGCATAGCAAAGAGAGGGAACCTCAAGCCCAAGGTCTCTCTGTTTGCCCTCAGGCCACTCCTCAGGCCACTCCTCAGGCCACACTGCCTCCTCAAGATATGCCTTTCACCTTCTTCGCACCCTCCTGGAATGTTTCTGCGTGGGTGTAATGTGTCCTTGAACTCTGATAAATGCCTAGAGGAATAGGTATGTGAGAGTGCAAGTAGCAATGTAACTTTTACATTAATTGCTCCACCCACTTTTACCTCTGGCCCCATCCACCACTGGCATGTAGTTTCTGAAACGTTGGCCGGAAAGGAATGAAGCCTCATCCCTGTTGCACAGGATAGCTTAAGAACTGGAGACACATGAAATTCCAACTCTGTTTTTACCCTCCATCCCAGGATGCCTTAAATGTCGCGGCTCTGCCCCCCCCTCCTTACAATTGAAAAAGTCCTCGGTGAGTGGGATTTTATTAGCATCAAAGAAAGCAACTTTTCCTTCAGTCCTGATAACCATCCACTAGGGATGGGATCCATTGGCCAGTGCTGGTTCAAAAGCATTCCGTCAGCCTATCAGGCCAGTATCAATTCATGTTTGTTCTTTGTCGGCCGGCTGCTGCTTTTACCGATCCATTTTTTCCCTTGCAAAAAATATTGATAATAACATGGATATTTTGAAAGGAAATATCATGATTTCAAAAGGAAGTATCAATAAATGAAAGGAAATATCAATAAAATTATTATTCTTAAGATCTATGTTTTAGAGATTTTTGAAAGTAGCCATGGAAAATCACTACATAAAAATCCAATCTTCAACAATAAATGAATTAACGGGAAATCTGGTACCAAATCCAAAATGGGTGGAATTCTAACACTTCTCTACCTTCCACACACACTGTGGAATTTGTGAACTTCAAAAAGGTCATAGCCATTAAAAGAGGGATGAGGAATTTGTGGCCCTCCATGTTGTTGAACGACAACTCTCATAATCCCTGACCATTGGCCATGCTGGATGCAGCTGAGGGAGGGCCACAGGTTGCCCAGACTGGCCCTAAAAACCTATAGCCTCCAAGACTGGAGCATGTGTGAGGAAGGATAGTAATTAGTCACTTCTACTCCAAATATGCAGAAACCCGTAAGTTGTCTGTAGATAGCCCCATGTTGCTATCCTACTGATAAGCACGGAACAAAATTTGCTTTGAGATATAATGATGTAATGATGAGGATGATATCCCAGTCCAAATTTTGGAAGACAGGGAAAGGCTATTTTTAAAGTTAAATTTGACGAACCCATAAATTATTGAGATATGAATAAAGTTGACTTTTATATTCCTTCCCGGATGATAACATCATAACCTTAGCTTTCTGAAACTTGCTTTTAAAGGTTGTTTTGGTTATTGTTTTGTATTTGCATTTGCAAAACTAGTAAAAATATTAAGAGAGAAAGAGAGAGATACTGTGGAGACTGATACCCATTGGGACTGGTAGGGGATAAGGCAGAGAGGCCAACAGTAGATGGTGCTAGAGCCACTGTCAGATCGAGCCATCTAATTCTGGTTTTGCCCCCATTCTCCTTCTTGCTGAGTTCTAAAAGGGGCAACACCGAGATTAAGGAGGCAGAAGCTTACAACTGAGCCCCCCCCCATATTGGATGGAAGTAAGAAGGCAAGCAGGTGGGACTGGTGAGATTATTGGGGCAGTGAATCATTTACCCTAATGTACCAGCTACCACTGGAGATATGTCTTTGAAAGCCTGTCAATGTACAAGATGGAAGACACAGAGCTTTGAAAAGTTACTTTTTTGAACTACAACTCTCATCAGCCCAATCCAGTGGCCATGCTGGCTGGGGCTGATGGGAGTTGTAGTTTAAAAAAAGTAACTTTTCCAAGCTCTGGGAAGACATTATATTCCTCCTCCCCTCCCCCGCTGCCCCACTATTCAGCCAAAGGCCTTCAATGTATATCATAAGAGGCATCCACAAGGTGAACAATCCATTGAGCAATTCTCTTGCACAAACCCAGCTGAAGTGAATGGATGCTGGGCAGTATCACAGCAGTGCTCCTGTGTAGCTCCCATCCATTTAAATGGGATATGTGTAGGCAAACATCCTGGTCATTGTGGATTGTGCACTAGCAGGTACCATCCACGGCACACAGTATGGATACCTCCCTAATGCTTCAATGCTGTTGCACACCTCCCATTCCTTTTTGCACCAGGGGACATCCCAAGGGATTGTGCCCATTACCACTGTGTAACATCACATTATACTTTTCTGAAATGTGTTTTGTTGGTCCAAACCACTGCTTGGATTGAAATGCTACCAATGTCCTCAAGGAAAGCTTTCCTGAATAGTCCCCAGTCTTTCTTCGCAAAAACCAGGAGGCAGTCTGAGTTACTTAATCACGCTTTGCCTGTAGGAAGTGTGGGAACCTCTTTATCGTTACCTCCCTTTGTGCGGAAATCTCAAGAGATGCTTTAATGGTTTGGGAGATGAGCGGATAACACTGAGGCACTTCCTCTCATTTTAAAACAGGAATTGACCTTATCACATTCTCACAAACCGCAGATTGTCTGCACTGTGCATTAATGAAAAGGCCTTCTGTCTTTCCAGAATATGAGAATTCAATTACATTAAGAAGCTATTAATTCAAAAGTTCAGCTGTTTACTGGGTTTGCAAAGTCTCACTCTGCTGCCAAGGCTACAACACTATTTCTGCAAACAGCTGTCTCTTTCTATGAATCTCAAATCAATCATGCTCCACTGAAATAAAGACTTCAGCCAATTGCCTCATTTTATCTTGTAATCTAAGGAAAACAAAACTATAATTCTTTATTCTTCCAAGATGGAAAAAAATTCAAAGGAATGTCATGTAGATGTCTACTCCTTTGTCACTTTGAATATCTAATTAGGAGCGCTGTTCTTTTTATTCTGAATATTAGTTTATTAAGATAATTTATTAACCCATCTGTTACAAATTAGGTTCATATATTTTAAGGGTTGAGAATTAAGAAGAGCAGGTGATTTTCAGTCTTTCTACCTTCAGCAGATCTTTTCTATATCAATTTGCCTGCCAAGAAACCTCTGCACTTCTTCTCCAGAACTCTAAACATAGCACATTGCAGTGGATTCTGAGACTTGTTCTAGTTTAGGGTATACTGGATTCATATGAGATACTATGCAGTTACCCCACCCGAACAAAGTGTTCAAGAACACACCAAACACTCTCCAGTACCAGCACGTAGTAGATCCAGGGCTGGCCTAGAAGCCATGTGCCAAAGAATGTATCAGAGGTGTGTTTTTGCTTTTGTTTTCTGATTCATATATTATCTCATGAACTTGGGAAAGCAATGTTGTCAATCAGCTGTGGTTTTTCTGCTACTCTCTTCCCCACCATGTGTATTCAGTGGCTGAATGTGCTTTTATTGTGATAGTCAGTCAATCAGAAGTCACCATTCCTGGCTGCTGCCCTTACTAAGCTTCCGAACAAGCTGATCTATGACTGCATAAAGAGATGGAATTGCAACTCTGGAGGAGTCAGCAGAGTCAGCTCAGGAGATCTGAGTCTGCTGGCTCATCCACATGGCAAATTACTATGTGTTTGGTGCTACTTGCATCCCCTTTTAATTCGCATGGTTCACATGACATTGCAGGCAAGCAGAAGCTATTGCACAGTTTTCCCCTTTAAAACCGTATTAACACAATCAGCAGATAATGCAAAAAGGAAAGGAAAAACCATCTCAGCTGCACTGTGTTCCTTCTTGTAGGCATTTTACTTCGATGTTTTTTAGTGGGTGTGTGAATCGTCACTTTCAGCTGTTCCCCTTTCTCCACCCACTGTAACTCTCCCATGAATTCCATTTTGTTTCCTGCGGCTTAACCAGCAACTTCCAACTGACTGCTCTGTCCTCCCCCACAGGACTTTGCTGCAGACCTCCTTTCTTTCCCTACTTTCTTCCCCCCTAAGCTGACTTCTTTCACCTCTTGTAACCAGCAATGGGCTCTGTTTCCACAGTATCTAATCAGAATTTCCATTGTATTTCATCCTCCCAGGGAATGTGTGTCCCCATTTTTCCAGTTGCAGAATCCCCCTTTCTCTTCAGCCTTTTCCCCGGGATGCTTTCATTGCACCTGCCGCCTGCAAAAGCCACTGCAGCCACTGCCTACTTTGCCTTTCACTCACTCCCCCCCCATCCACCTTTCACTCAGGCTTGGTCAATGGAGAAGGGAAGGGTCTAGTCAGTTTCATTTATTCTAGTCAATTGCACACCGAGGAATTCTCCCAGCTTCAGCCTTGAAGCCCAGACAGTCATGGGACTGCAACTGAGGGAATTGTTGCCTTCTATCGATACTCCGGAGGAAGTAAACATGTAAAATTGGGGGTGGGGCCACAAGGAAACAGCGACACTAATCCTTCTTAGAGAAACGCCTACTTGTGTGAATGGAAAACAGTGGATTGGAAGCCAGTCAAGTATTTTATTACGGTCAAAGACCAGTCCATACAAAATTGTACAAGTACGAAATATGAAAAGTGAAATTAGTACATATTAAAACCAAGCAAACCACAATAAGAAATTTCCTTATCAAACATAAAAATATTAAGGGTTAAAATTATGAAATCATTATTTAATCCGTACTCTCCGACAATCAATACAAGCTGCAAGGAAGCTGGCCACATTCCTTGTGGCCAGGGGATTCCGCTCAGACAACAAGTATTCCAGACAAAATAAATCAGCAGATTGGAAGCTACCATTGAGCAAGAAGTGTGGACCTTGAAAATCTATTATGGTGGTAGAAGCAGCATCTTTAGTACAAATTTAGGCTCCTGTGTGGATAAGCCCTGCATGTACCAGGAGCCAGTTCAGATCTCCAGATCTCTCTTGAGGGGCACATTCTGTGAAGATTGAAGAAAGCAGCTGCTGCCATCACCATAAACAAATTGTAGACAATGAACAAGGAATGAGGAAGAAAGCAGTGAACATTGTCTGTCAGTTCCGGTGTTCTGGCATGATGCAATAAGCACTCTGGCATAGGAAGGCAAAGTTTTCCCTTCCCTCATTCACTCCCAGCCCATCATATAGATTTTTTTTAGTTGATCCTAGATAAAAAGGAAATAGCAGAATGTAAAACCAAGAAGCTTCTTTATTTATTTATTTAATTTATATCCCACCCTTCCTCTTGGTAGGAGCTCAGGGCGGCAAACAAAAACACTAAAAACACTATAAAACATCATAAAACCAGACTTTAAAATATTTTAAATCCAAAACATCTTTAAAAACATCTTTTTTAAAAAAGCTTTAAAAACATCTTTAAAAGCAATTGCAACACAGACACAGACTGGGATAACATCTCTACTTAAAAGGTTTGTTGAAGAGGAAGGTCTTCAGTAGGATCCGAAAAGATAACAGAGATGGCACCTGTCTAATATTTAAGGAAATTCCAAAGGATAGGTGCCACAACACTAAAAGTCCGCTTCCTATGTTGTGCAGAATGGATCTCCTGATAAGATGGTATCTGCAGTAGACCCTCACCTGCAAAGCGTAGTGATCGACTGGTTAAGGGGTGAGACAATATTTCCGGTATCCTGGTCTCAAGCTGTATAGGGCTTTGTACCAGAACCTTGAACTTAGCCTGGTAGCTAATGGGCAGTCATTGCAATTCTTTCAGCAGCGGGGTGACATGTTGGCGATATCCTGCTCCAGTGAGCAGTCTCACTGCTGCATTTTGCACCAGCTGCAGTTTCCGGACCAACCTCAAGGGCAGCCTCACATAGAGCACATTACAGTAATCCAGCCTGGAGGCTACCAGTACATGGACAACCGTCATCAGACTATCCTGGTCCAAAAATGGCTGCAACTGTCTTATCAGCCAAAGCTAGTAAAAGGCACTCCTACACAATGAGGTCACCTGGGCCTCTAGTGACAAAGATGGATCCAGGAGCACCCCCAGACTATGAACCTGCTCTTTCAGAGGGAGTATGACCCCATCCAAAGCAGGCAACTGACCAATTATCCGTACTACAAGTTTTAAATTGTTTTTATATTGTTTTAAATTTTAAAATTGTGTTTTAAATTGTTTTTAAAATATGTGTTTTAAATTGTATATTTGTTTTAATGTTTTTGATTACTGTAAACCACCCAGAGAGCTTCAGCTATGGGGCGGTATACAAGTGCAATAAATAAATAAATAAATAAATAAATAAATAAATACTACTCGGGAACAACCAACCCACAGCACCTCTGTTTTGCTAGGATTCAGACTCAGTTTATTGACCCTCATCAAACCCACCATCAAGTCCAGGCACCAGTCCAGGCCTTGCAAGGCCTCTCCCGATTCAGATGTTACAGAGAAATAGAGCTGGGTATCATCAGCGTACTGCTGACACCTCGCCCCAAATCTTCTGATGATAACTCCCAAGGGCTTCATATAAATGTTAAAACAGCATTGGGAACAAGATGGTACCCTGCAGCACTCCACAGCACAACTGGCAGGGAGCTAAAAGACAATCACCCAATGTTATTCTCTAAAAATGACCCTGGAAGTAAAACAGTGCCTCTGATACCCATCTCACTAAGTTGGTTCAGAAGGATACCATGGTCAATACTATCAAAAGCCATCGAGACATCAAATAAGAATAACAGGGTCGCACTCCCCCTGTCCTTTTCCCAAAAAAGGTCATCCATCACAGTGACCGAGGCTGATTCAGTCCCATAACCAGGCCTGAACCCAGACTGGAATGGGTCAACATATTCTGTTTCATCCAAGAGTCCTTCCAATTGCTGCACCATTCTACACTTCACCAGGAAGTAGTCTGACCATGACAATGTGACATCCACCCCCCTTATCTCCAGACCACCCCTTCCTCTGTCTGGAGCATAAACCAGGTCGAGGGTGTGCCCTGCCCTATGTGTTGGGCCGGTGACAACTTGAGACAGCCCCATGGTCGTCATGGAGGCCATGAAGTCCTGAGCTGGAACACTAGGGGCAGCCTCAGCATGGACACTGAAATCACCCAGGTCTATTGTTCTGGGCTCCTCTAATACCACAGCTGAGATGGCCTCTGCCAGCTCAGTCAGAAAAGCTGCTGGGCAGCAGGGTGGATGGTACACCAGCAGCAACCCTAGTTTACTGTCTCCTTGGCCAGACACCAGGTGCAGGCCCTCACAGCCAGCTCCAAGACAGAGTGGTTTCCTGGTGACAGAGATCAAAATTCTGTAGACCACAGCAACTCCTCCCTGTCCTTGCAGCCTGTGCTGGTGTTGCAGCGAGTATCTAGGTGGACAAAGCTGGAACAGATCAACTCCTCCCAGCTCAATCACCCAGGTCTTGGTAATGCACACCAATTTGGCACCCTAACCCATGATCAAATCATGGATGAGTGTGGTCTTACTGTGTACTGATCTGGTGTTAAACAACACCACACACAGGCCAGTGGGCACAGCAGATAAGCAATGAGGAGCCCATCCATGGGAGTAGTGGGAGCAAGGAGCAAGGCATAGATAGCCTTGCCCTTGTCTTCTATGGTAGTTCACCACCTCCCCATGGTTATACCTCCCTCTGTCCATGATCACTGAAACTGGGAAGGCATCGCCCATGTTTCTCCTTACTAAGACTCCTCCTAAACACCTGACAGGGACACAACAAGAGCCCACCAACAAAAACTACCTGAACCAGTTATACCAGTAGGCCTCTGAGAGAATTGGCAACAGTCAGACCCACTCAATATCTTTCACACAGGGCATATATATTGCCCCCATCAAACCCCCAGGGAGGGCCAGCCTTCTGTCAGTTGCAGACTCTCACTCTGAAAGCATCTGGTGACTTTCTGCTATCATTCAGTTCACTGCACAGGCTCTCACCCTGCACAGGAACAACACATACACCATACGCCCTCCCCAGTAGCAATCTCCTCTAGACTGGTTAAAAAAAATAGAAGGGGATAGTGCCCTCGCCCTCAGAACTTCCTAAGAGGCTCCTCACAGGACAATCTCCAAGGGCTGCCGGACTTTCATGCCCCCTGACCCAGCCAGGAGCTGATGCAAGAGGCTACAAGATTGACTGCAGCCTCTCTCTGGATTCAGGGCCAGGCAGGGTCCTTGAAGCACTTACCAGGGACCTAAGCTGTCTCGCGAGACAGCAACCCAGAGGAGCAAGCAAGCAAGCATCCAGATGCTCAAGTACTAATTCCCAGGGCAGTTTTTCTCCAGGCCTTCAGTGCTGCAGCTGTTAACATGCATCATAATATTCAACTGACCACTCCGAAAAAGCAAACCCTGCCAACTATTTTCAATCAGAGAACAATGTTCACCAGCCTGTGAAATCTGGAAAACACATTTCCTTTGCAATGTAGCAGTCCTGTAATCTGTTAATGGACAGATGCTGACCTGAATTCAAACTGCTTCAAAAACACGGTCATCAATAATATCCAGAGCTCCACACAGCTCAAAGGAATAAAATACACTCTACTTTACAAAACCACAAGGGTCAATTTCATTATATTTTTCTCTCAAAGGACACTTCTGCAAGTCATTTCACCAGTTGTTGATGCCCATGGAAACGATATCTGAATATGCTCTGGATATGGGATGCTTAATTAGGCCCAATCTGCACTATAAACTTAAAGCAGTTTCTTACCATTTTAAACTGTCATGGCTTCCCTCAAAGAATCCTGGAAACTGTAGCTTGTAAACAGGGCTGAGAGATGCTAGGAGATTCCTACTTCTAGGGCCGGCACCAGAGGGTGGCCAGATTGTGCCCTAGCTGAGGGCCCCTGAGGTGCAGAGGGGCGCCTGAAGGGCCCCTTGTGATGTTCCTATATATTAGTGTATATATGGTAAGTGCTGGTTGTTTAGAGTATACATGGTAAATAGTGAAAGAGGAGGGGGAGTGAATGGGCAATAGAATGCTTGATGATTGGCTGAATGTTTAAAACGGCTGACAGTATAAATGAAAGGATGACAGGTAAATCTGGGGGAATGTGAGGTGGTGAATTGTGGAATCTGGGGGGAGAAGAGAAAGAGGTGGATGTTGATAGGTGGATGTGGTGTGAATTGGAGAGAGTTGTTTGCCAGGAGAGAGTGAAGAAGGAGGGAGGTGGAGTTCAGATTAGTATTGAGTAAAACCATATGCTTATGTGCCTTAAGAAGAAATCTTGTTAATCTTGTTAGCTTTGTTATCTTTAATAAATACTTAATTTGGTTTACCAAAGGCCTGATCCTTGGCTGGAGTTTCACAGACCAGAAGGGAGGGTAAGGTAATGACCAAGGCTGAAGGGGAACTGTAACAAATGGTGGCAGCGGTGAAGAGAATAACAATACCAGTATTCAGAGTCTCTGGGAATACTAGTATTGGGACGTTACTGGTGGTTGCCTAGCAGGGGGATCTGTTGAGATCTGTGCTAGAGCGGATAGGTAAACCATAAGAGAGTGCAGTCCGGACTGGTGGAGTCCCTGGTGGTGCCTAGAGACAGGCAGTAACCACGAGCAGGTAGGAACCTGACAGGGAGAGCCAGGGAAGGACGCATCACACCCCTCCTTAGGGTGGGAGGGTGGTGTTCCCATTCCATGATCTGCGGCAGCATAGAGTCCTGTAACCCGACCCTGCCACAGATTGTGGAGAGGGTGCTCCCAGGCATCCCTCCAATCCAGCTTGTAGCCAGATGGGGCCAAATGAGGGCACTGCCCCTCCAGAGCTGTGCTTTGCCCCCTAGGATTTTGGGGAGAATTGTCTTCTTTTTAATTTGTGATATGACAGACAATGACAGCCTCCATTTAAAGAACGATAACTAGTTTTAAGAACAGGAGCAATTTAAGAATAGGACTGTCTGAAACATTCAGTGAATAATGCAGGGCGAGTGCACAATAAAAGCCTCATCTGGAAGAGCCCCCAAAAGTCTGCTCACTCAAGATTTTCCCTGACTGAGACTTCCAGGAAGGGTGGCTTAGCCTGTGCTGCCTCTGAGTCGAGCTCTCGTCTCAGAAGAAGCTTTTTCAGTTCTAAAATCAGTCAGAACGTTCTTTTTGACTGGTAAAGATTTTCTCCCGGGCAGGGAGAAACGTAGAGATTAACCACAAAGCCTGTTTTTGTTGGGAGGACTGGATTTCATTAATTTATGAGAGAAAGTTCAGCCAGCAATGCGGACGGACTTCCATCAAGCTCTTTCTCATTAAGCGACACGTTTATCTTTTCTTCAAAGAAAAACGGAACTTAACAGGCAAGCATCCTTCTTTCTATTTTTTTTTTTATTTGGTTTAAATTGTTGCAGCAAAAAAGATTTGTCAATGAATCAGCTATAAATAACATCTGGTGAGTTATAACTCTTCTCTTTTACTCACGAAATTAAGGAGGAAAGAAATCGAAAAAAGCTTATCTTTGTTTTTATTGCAAAAAGCTGGCCTGGAGGTGCATTCTAAAGATACTAACGGAAGAGGGATTTCTATTTCGAGGAGGGGAAAAAATAAATAAATTTGATTTATGAATTTTGGAGTATTATATGTCTGGGACTATTTTTTTTTTGGTCTATTTCATGTTGACGAATCTGCTTGTTCACGACGCCACTAACTGTTTGAAGCTAGTAACTAAATTTGTTTTGTTTTCCTGAACATTTAAGAGATAAGGCAGGCTGTACTGCCTACACTGATGTCAGCAAGCCTGGAATATTAACCCAATTGTGGCTGAAATAATTTTTTGTTTTTGTGGTTCTAAGAATGGCAACCAGGGAAGTGACTGAGACCATGGAAGAAATTATGTTTCAGAAAATAATGAGTGAGATTAAGATAACGAAACAAACCCTGAGACAGGGTAGACAGGAGATGAAAATTGAATTTAGCAAAATGACGCAGGAGTTTAAAGAAATAGGGGATTCTGTGAGAGAGGAGTTTGATGGGATTAGAGATGAGAAAAGAAAAATTAAAGGGAAGATACAAGCCCTGGAGACTGGAACAAATATGGAATTGGAAAAAGATCTGGAGTTTACGGATGTTAGAAATAAAGTTTACTGTTTGGAATTCAACGTTGTCTCCAAAGAAATTAATGAAGATATTAGTGATAAAGTTATCAATGTCTTGGATAATTTTCTTGACTGGAATGATGTGATGGGGCTTGACATAGAAAAAATCTATGGAATTAACTACATATATGTGACAATGGAAAAACTCTTAAGAGATGAGCCAGTGCATTTTGTAAAAAAGAAGAGCAGAGATGTGACTTTACAACAATATTTCAGCAACATATTCAGAATTGATGGCAAGGACATATTTGTGATGGGGGAAATTCCCATCAGACTCTTGTTATATGACTATGGCTATGACAGCAAGATCATCATGGGATACTGATAGTGGATGAATGGATACTGAAACCACTGGATTTAACAGGACTATTGAAGATGGAGGATGGAATTAATATTGATAATGGAAGAATGGTTATGGAAATTATTGGACCTAACAGATTTGACGAGATGGATTAATTGATATGTTTATTTGGACTATGGCTATGACAACAAGATTATTATGGGATACTGATAATGGAAGAATGGCTACTGAAATTACTGGACTTAACAGGATTATTGAAGATGGAAGATGGAATTAATATAGATAATGGAAGAATGGCTATTGAAATTATTGGACCTAACAGATTTGAATCAGATGGATTAAGCGACATGTTTATTTGGAGAAAAATTGAAAGATATATCTCTCAAGGAATTGAAACCTCTCTTTGACTTTTTGTGGAAAGAATAATGTAATGTTTATGAGATTTGATGATTAATTAAGATAACTACTGGAGGAAAGTGATTTTATAATATAATTTTAGAGACAGGATTGTTATATATTGTAGACCTATAACTGATCTGCGACAAATCAGAAGTCAACATTTTATTTTATTGTTTAATTGTTTTTGTTTTGTTTTGTTTTTTGTCTTTGAAAATTTGAATAAAAATTAATGATAAAAAAAAAAGATTTTCCCTGACTGAGGATGGATTTTTCATTATCATAATCACACTATAATTACTCAACCGATCCTGAAAAAAACAGTCCTTGCTCTGCTTTTCATTTTCATTTGTGTTCTCTACCCAGCCAGCAATAAAGAAGCATGTTTGCTGGCCTGCAGTGAGAAGTAAGATTGTGTTCATTCTCCAGTTATGATAATGAATAGAGCAGGACTGGGTGCTGCTCATTGCTAAAGGGTGAAATAAAGAGATAACTTAAAGTGATCTGAAAAATGGCTATCCTTCATTCTTGTAAAGCACTCACCATACTCAAAATCATAGTGTCTTTTTCTTCTTTTTCTTGATTGAAAAATGGAAATGGACAGCCTTCAAGTCGATTCCGACTTATGGCGACCCTGTGAATAGGGTTTTCATGGTAAGTGGTGTTCAGAGGGGGTTTAACACTGCCTTCCTCTGAGGCCAAGAGGCAGGGACTGGCTCAAGGTCACCTAGTGAGCTTCATGGCTGTCTGGGGATTCAAACCTTGGTCTCCCAGGTCATAGTCCAACACCTTAACCACTATACCACCCTGGCTCTCTGTTTAATAAAGCGATTCATAAATGTTGTAAATAAAATACATAAGTAACTTTTGGAGGCCCTTGAGTCTCTCTCCACTTTTAGGAACACAGGAATCTGCCTTATACTGACTCAGACCATTTGGTACCATCTAGCTCAGGACTGATGACATGGACTAGCATTGGCTCTCCAGGATTCAGGGCAATAGTCTATTCCAGAGATTGGATTTTGGACTTTTCCTTCAAACATGTGCCCTACCACTGAGCTGTAGCCATTCCCGTTTAAAAAAGTATCTTTTAAAATTGTTCTTTTCAATTCTAATGAATGCACATCATACCTAGGGCATGATGTGAGTGCACATCATACCTAGGGCAGATCCACACCATTCATTTAAAGCACATTCAACACACATTTGAAGCACATGAATAACACCACAGATCAACTTGAAGGCAGTACATTTCCATTTTATTATACAGAACCTCAAAGCGGTTTACAGAAGGAATTAAAACAATAAAATTATTGACAACAACATTTAAAGACAGGTATTTAAAAACATTCAAAATAATAAAATCAACAATCAAAAACAGATAAAAACAATAGTTTCTACATGCCTGGGTAGACTTGCCTAAACAAAAATATTTTTAGCAGGTGCTGAAAAGAGTACAGTCAAGACGCCTGCCTAATGTCAATAGGCAGGGAGTTCCAAAGCATAGGTGCTGCCACACTAAAGGACTGATTTCTTACAAGGGCAGAACAAGTACTATGTGGCACCCTCAACATGGAAACCTTGCACTTGGCCTGGTAGCAAATCAGCAACCAGTGCAGATCTCAGAGCAGAGGTATTGTGTGCTGATAGTCCCACTTATGTCAGCAATCGTGCCACAGCATTCTGCATTCTGCAGCCCCCAAGTCAGGTTGTGCTGCATGGGGATTTTTGTGACCTTGGCTGACTGGTTGCCAGGATTTTTTTAGTTTTGGTTTTTGGTTAGGAATCCTGACTAGTTGTGGGATGCTGAGTGTTCTGCCTTACTCATAGGAATTTTGTTGTGATTTATATGGTATTCCATCATGGAAATCATCACTGTCTTGTCTTTTTCTTTTTCTGTTTGCATTTCATTTACCTGGTGCCCTTGCCCTACTTCCACAGTTGCTCCCCTTGTCCAGCTGTGTGAAATGTCTACACAATCACCCTCTCTGTGTCTTGACTTCTTGATGGTAGCTACTTCCTTGTGAGTGATTTTTATATAGCTGAAATAACCCTGATGATTATTATTATTTATTAGACTTATATACCGCCCGACTAGCAATAGCTCTCTGGGCGGTGAACACAAAGAATACAATAAAATACACAATATAATACAATAAAAACATATAAAATAAGAACAATCTAAAATCAATACAACAAATATGAAAATCAGGTTAATTTAAATTAAAATGCTTTGGAAAAGAGGAAGGTTTTAACCTGGCGCCGAAAGGATATCAGTGTCGGCGCCAGGCGCACCTCCTTGAAAAGACTGTTCCGTTAACAATTATCTGAGCCTTCTGAGATGTATAAATCGATCTAATCCATTTTATAAAATTGTCTCCAAAATCCATTTGGGAGATTTAACGGATTCATGTGAAATACAAAAGGGTACAAGACAGGGATGTCCATTATCTCCCCTTTTATTTATTCTGGTCTTAGAAGTGCTGCTTAGAGATATAAGGCAAGATAAAAGGATTTCGGGATTAAAGATAAAAAAAGAAGAATATAAATTGAGAGCATTTGCTGATGATTTGATAATTGTACTAGAAAACCCTTTGGAAGGAATTAATGTATTGATGGACAAATTAAAAGAATTTGGACCGTTAGCAGGATTTAAGATCAACAATCAAAAAACAAAGATGTTGGTGAAAAATTTAACTTTAAGGGAACAGAAAGAGTTAATGGACAAGACAGATTTTACAATAGAGAAAAAGTTGAAATATTTAGGTATCATTATGACAAATAAAAATTCAAAGTTGTTTCATAATAATTATGAAAAATTATGGACAGAGATTAAGAAAGATTTGCTAAGATGGGATAAACTACAATTGTCATTAATGGGTAGAATATCTGTGATAAAAATGAATGTATTACCGAGAATGATGTTTTTGTTTCAAACAATACCTGTAATATCCTCTGATTTACCTTTTAAACAATGGCAAAAAGATATCTCTAAATTTGTATGGCAAGGAAAAAAACCAAGAGTTAAATTTAAACTACTACAAGATGCCAAAGAAAGAGGAGGACTGGGATTACCAAATCTGAGACTTTATTTTGCTGCCTGCTGTCTAGTCTGGATAAAGGAATGGATCTTATTGAGGAATAAAAGACTATTGGATTTGGAGGGCCATAATTTGAAGTGGGGATGGCATGGATATCTATGGTATGACAAAGTAAAAGTAAATGTAGACTTTAACAATCATTTTATAAGACGTCCTCTGTTGAAAATATGGAATAGATATAAACCAAGGTTTTATTCGAAAATACCATTATGTGTCTCAAGTCAAGAAGCGTTTTACAGAAGAGAAATGGCTGGAAAAGAGAAATGGTTAACTTATCAAGAACTATTAGAAAATGTACATGGAGAATATATAATGAAAGAGAGAGAACAACTGACAAAGGAAGGATATAGTTTTCAATGGTTTGCCTATTTACAATTGTTAGAAAGATATAAAATGGACAAGAAAATGTATGGGTTTGAAATAAGTAAATCTGATTTTGAAATAGGATTGTGTACAAATGATGAAAATATAATTGCGAAAATGTATAAACTCTTGCTGAAAATGGATATGGAGGAAGAACAAGTAAAAGAGTGTATGGTAAAGTGGGCAAAAAATTTTGGTTATAACATACAAATGGATCAATGGGAAAATATGTGGAAAAAAGGCTTGAGATTTACACTATGCTATAATCTTAAAGAAAATTTCTATAAAATGATGTACCGTTGGTACATGACTCCAGAAAAGTTGTCAAAAATGTATAGTAATGTTTCTAATGTTTGTTGGAAATGTAAACAACAAGAAGGATCATTTTATCATATGTGGTGGCTGTGTAAAAACGCAAAATCATTTTGGGCACAGATAGGTAGGAAGATGCAAAAAAATCTAAAGATAAATATTCAGTCAAAACCAGAATTTTTTTTATTGGGTTTTATGGATAAACAAATAGAAAAGAAATATGGAAGAATAATATTATATATGATTACGGCAGCAAGATTATTATATGCACAAAAGTGGAAAATGGAATCAACACCAACAACGGAAGAATGGCTATTGAAATTAATGGACTTAGTAGAAATGGATAAATTGACATGTCTACTTAGAGAAAAATTGACAGATACATTTCTTAAGGAATGGAAGCCTCTCTTAGACTTTTTGTTGAAAGATCAAAATAAAATGATGATATTGGGATTTGACGATTAACTAAGATAGCCTATGGAGAAAAGTGATCCTGTATGTATACATTAAGGGACAGGTTTGATGTATATTATATACTTATAGCTGATCTGCGACAAATCGGAAGTCAACTATTTTATTTTTAATTTTTTGTTGTATTGTTATGTTTTTTGACTTTGTTTTGTTTGTCTTTTGAAAAATTTGAATAAAAATTATTAAAAAAAAAAAAAGAAAAAAAAAGAAAAGACTGTTCCACAGTTCGGGGGCCACCACTGAGAAGGCCCTAGATCTTGTCACCACCCTCCGGGCCTCTTTATGAGTCAGAACCCGGAGGAGGGCCTTCATAGCAGAACGTAGTGTATGGGCCGGTTCGTATCGGGAGAGGCGTTCCAACAGGTATCGTGGTCCCGTGCCGTATAAGGCTTTATAGGTTAATACCAACACTTTGAATCTGGCCCGGAAGCATATTGGTAGCCAGTGCAAGTGAGCCAGAACAGGTGTTATGTGCTCGGACCACTTGGTCCTTGTTAGCAATCTGGCAGCCGCATTTTGCACTAGCTGTAGCTTCCGAACTGTCTTCAAAGGCAGCCCTATGTAGAGCGCATTGCAGTAGTCCAAACGCGAGGTTACCAGAGCATGTACTACTGATGTAAGGTCCTCCTTACTCAGATAAGGACGTAACTGGGCTACCAACCGAAGTTGGTAGAACGCATTCCGTGCCACCGAGGCTACTTGAGCCTCAAGTGAAAGGGAAGAGTCCAGAACGACTCCCAAGCTACGAACCCGCTCCTTTAGGGGGAGTGTAACCCCATCCAGGATAGGGTATGAATCCACCATCCGATCAGAGAAACTATCCACCAACAGCATCTCAGTCTTGTCAGGATTGAGCCTCAGTTTGTTAGCTCTCATCCAGTCCATTGTCGTGGCCAGGCAACGGTTCAGCACATCGATAGCCTCACCTGAAGAAGATGAAAAGGAGAAGTAGAGCTGCGTGTCATCAGCATACTGATGACAACGCACTCCAAAACTCCTGATGACCGCACCCAACGGCTAAATGTAGATGTTAAAAAGCATGGGAGACAAGACCAACCCCTGCGGAACTCCACACTGGAGAGCCCACGGTGTCGAGCAATGTTCCCCAAGCACTACCTTCTGGAGACGGCTAGCCAAGTAGGAGCAGAACCACTGCCAAGCAGTACCTCCAGCTCCCAACTCTGCGAGCCTCCCCAGAAGGATACCATGGTCGATGGTATCAAAAGCCGCTGAGAGATCAAGGAGAATCAACAGAGTTACACTCCCTCTGTCCCTCTCCCGACATAGGTCATCATACAGGGTGACCAAGGCCGTCTCAGTGTCAAAACCAGGCCTAAAACCCAATTGAAATGGATCTAGATAATCAGTTTCATCCAATAGCGCCTGGAGCTGGCTAGCAACCACTCGTTCCAAGACCTTGCCTAGGAATGGAACATTTGCTACTGGTCTGTAGCTGTTGAAATTTTCTGGGTCCAAGGAAGGTTTTTTCAGAAGTGGTCTCACCACCGCCTCTTTCAGACGGCCAGGGACCACTCCCTCTCGTAAAGAGGCGTTTATCACTTTCTTGGCCCAGTCAACTGTTCCATCCCTGCTAGTTTTTATTAGCCAAGAGGGGCACGGATCCAGTACCGAAGTGGTTGCACGTACCTGTCCAAGCACCTTGTCCACGTCCTCGAGCTGAACCAACTGAAACTCATCCAATAAAACATGACAAGACCATGCTCCGGACACCTCATGAGGATCAGCTGCTATAAATTGGGAGTCTAAGTCCCGGATCGTCCTCACAGCAACTTTAGAATTATATGGAATTAAGGTTTTCCTGCACATTGGACCAGGTTGCTTTGAGATACCACAGAAGCAACTTTTTTTCTGTCTCTTCTTAAACACCTTTATCTGAGGAGTGTGTTTATCTTGCTTTTCTCCTAGCAATGAAACCCTGTAAGACTTTTTTCCCATTACAAATTTATAAAGTATTATTGAAAATGAATACAGTTGCTAATTTTCTGGGTTTTTAGCAAGTGACAACAGGGTGATTACATTTTTTTCTTTTACTAGACACATTTGGTCTTCACTGCTGTTACTGAGGGCTGAAGATGTCAGAGAATTCCCACATCTGTAATGGAGGTCAATTGAGCGAATACAATTGATATTCACTATTGTTGTTGCTTTCAGTCTGCAAATGGTATTGTTGTGTGCCACCCCACTCTCCAAGCACTGCAAGACTTTCAGGGGCTGCTATGCTTACCCAGGATTTGGTTTCCTTGGAGAGAAGATCAGCAGAGATTATGGTGTCTTTTAGGAAATATGTTTTTTATTTACACATGTTAACCTGAGCTTAAGGTGGAGGGGTTCAAAGCATTATCAGTCCAATTGATTTTGCTTTTCCATCAGGCTTATAGGAGGCATCCTGAAGCCATCATGCAGGGAGCAGGCCTCTCTGCATGTCTCCCCAGTTCCCAGCTTCTCCAGACTAGACTAAAAAACACACAAGCCTTTCCTTGGCTCCAGGAAGGGGAGAGGAGGGCCCTTCACCTGAAATGATTCCAAAAGCTCCCTTTGGATATGCAGACTGACCATTCAATAAGTCCGTTAACTCATTGGCTACCTTAACAAAGGAAACTAGCCTGACCAGTAGAGCAGGTTTCTTGCTTGTGTATCCCAACTTCAGATACAAGATTACGGACTTGAAGGGGACACAAAGAAATCATCTTTCTCATCCCTCGGTCCCATAACACGATGTAATTGATTTTGTTTTCCTTCTGTTTGCATTGCATTTCCTTTGAATTGAAATGAATGGGGTGGAATAATATAAATTATGTGCGTTAGGTAATTTTACTTCAGTGGGCAGAAATATGAATAACGTAGTTTTGGGTGGGAGATGAACTGCAGTGGAATACAGTTATGCATGTGACAAATACAGTGTGGAACAGAAAACGATGTCTTCTTAAATCCCCAATAAGGACTGACCATTCAATCAGAAATCTGGGACTGATTTCACATACCAGCATTAGTTACAAAAAAATTACTGTCCTTGCCACTCTCCTTGCTATGCTTGTGTGCCCTTTCATAAGTTCAATCGTAGTGTCTAGTTTGGTGACAACCAAGAAGATAAAATATTAGAAAAACAGTTTATTTGTAATAATGGAGAGTCAAGGTTTGACTTACTGAGCTTGGACTCCCTCAAATCACTGCAGATGCAACAAGGCAATCATTTATATATCATTTTCTGAAGTCTTGAAATGGGGAGAAAATGACATTTTCACAGCAGCACTACACTTTTGGCTGTAAGATTCAGAGAGTGATGAGGTGAGAGATCGAAGATGAACAGAGGAACATTCTTACTTCTTCATGAGGCCAATTATCTTTAAGATCTCTTCTATGTGATGGACAATTTGCTGACTGTTAGATACCTATTTACAGAACCAGAAGGGACATTTGTAATACCAGAAGTGAAACTCACCCATTTCTGGTTGCGATCCTGACCCTAGTTACCTAATGAAGTTATTATCTATGCTGCCTGAATAAGTGATGGTGGGATTACGACAATATTATAAAGAAAAAAATTGGGGAAAGAAAAGGCAAGGACATGTTGAAGTTTTAATGAGGAATTAGCATGGGTACCATTGGACTGGATTTTACATAGTGGTCAATATTGATCCCCTGAGGTCAATAGGACTGTGCAAGGGGATGAATAAAGACTTAGGGTTTGAAAGGGAGTCACAAAGGATGGAAAAAGAAGTTTATGAGGTACAGTGCAAAATTTTAACTCCATTGCCAGTGAGGGACCTGTATTTAATATTTAATAGGTTATTATATTTAATAATGACCAGTATTTAATAAGATGATCCCACAATACAAGAGCATTCTTAGACCATGCTGCTTTAAAAAATTGTATGCAGGTGCAGTTTCACCTTTTAAACAATTCTTTTTTACATTGTCAAAAGAATAATCCTAACACCCCTTTTCCAAACGTCAACTTGTTTTTGTATCTTTTCTGGAGGGGAAAAATGGGTGTCATTGATATGCATATACATTTGTAATATTTATGGTGTCTTAATGATGTTGTCCTATTAATATGCATTAAACTATCTTTTTCATAATGTCAATTTCTTCTGGTATTATGCTGAGTTTTCAGTCTGCTTTGAGGATTATACACTTGGGGGTCGGGGGGACAGATATTAAAGTGTAGCAGATCAGATTTAGGCTGTTAAAAAGTTCTACAAAATATGAATGGATGACACAAACATCTAAAAACATGATATGGGACAGTACTAAAAAGATCTTCATGTTTTATAGCCTCTGTTCTATATTGCGTAGCAGCCAAATGTGTATAAATTATTTTCAAAGTTCAGCCCACCAGGTATTGTGATAGTTTTAAATGGATTACAGTATTCCTTATAAAAGAGTCTCAACAAGAATATTTTGACATTGCTATTTTAACTCTGTTACTGTTTACACTGACACATCCTGAGCTAATAAGCATAACTTCTGCAGAAAATATCATAGCAGGACAGTATCTGCATCATGTGTTCTACTCAGAAGAAGCACAAGAATAAATTAATCTGCTGAGTCTCATTTACACGCTACAGCTTTGGAGCTTTAAAATAAAAAAATGCAGTTTCTGTATATGTCTAAGCTGCAAATTTAAATCATTTTCAACATAAAGGGTCTTCCAAAGAGCACTGGGAATTGTAGTTTAGTGGAGGTGCTGACATGTTTTACTGCAAGGGTGACCAGTAGGCCAGGTCCTTATCTCCCAATACCCCATAGGTCAACTTTGGCAGGTGGGTGGGATCACCCAACTATCAATCCCCTGCCATCATAATGATGTCAGGTGATTACTACTGTCAACGTTCAAATGAGGTTGCTGTAACCACTGGTCCCTGTAACCAAACATCAGCTGATTGTCATTTACTGGGGGCCTCTTTGAAGTCTATGCAGAAGAGGAATGCTCCAAAAAATAGGACATTTTTCTCTCTGCAGAGAAAGCAGTTTGTATCCAAAGCACGTTCTCCAATCCTTTGAATACAAACTGGTTTCCCTGAAAAGAAAGAAAAATCCTCAATTTTTCAATAGGTCAGAGGTGCCAGCAACCCCCTTTTCAATCCAATTTAGAGTTTACCTGCCCCACCTGTAAGCTACCTGCCCTTATATGTAGGGTAGGTGAGCGTGGCTTGGCCAAAATGGTCTGGTGGGCCTAATTAGGCCCATGGGCCAGAGGTTCCCTACCCCTGTCTTAGTGCATCTTCCATGGAAAAGATGCACTGAAGATGCATCTTTCTTGATCTTCTCCTGCTCCCCAATAATATAAAGACATGGCAACACAAAGCTCTCAGATGATTTATTCTACGGTGTACCCTCAGTTCATGTGGGGTACTTGCCAGTCACTCTGAGCTTCATTGTCACCCTGCATCAGGAGAGGGGAACTCCAGGCCCAGGCAGTAGCTGTCAGTGGGCAGCACAGGTAGGATAGTGTTGTTCACCCTCCTTCCAAACGCCACGTATTGCTGTCGGTTCCTGAGAGGGGGAGGCATGGAGAGCAAGGCGTGCTGCAGGCTCAGTGGCAGGAGTCTTGTTCCCCGTGCCTTGTCCCTCTCGCCATCTCAGGAATAAGCAGCAATGCTCAGTGTTCAGAAGACAGGTGAGCAATGCCACCCCACCTATGCTACCTCATTCACCACTCCTGGGCCCATGTCTGAATGTGGCCCTTAGGCCTCTCTCTGTTTGGCCCTTGGGACTCTCTCCAGGCCATGGCTCCTCCCCAGGCCACACTCCCTTTTTAAGGTCATCCTGGTCAGTGGCCCTGCTCCATGCCCTCTTCCAGAGCCCTGAATTGTGATAATGCCTCTTGCTTGCTTGCCTGCGTGGATCTTTGACTGGAAAGCAACCTGCTGTACAAAGATAAGAGACTCGTCCATTGCCCATCCAGGGCACATCCTAAGATATACCGAATCTCCCTCCCCCATGGCTCCTTGTTGTACAGGTGGGCAGTCTGTCTTTCAGACCTTGCTCACCATTGCTGATCTTCTCCTTGAAGAGTTGCTGATAAGCTTCCAAGCAACCCCTGAGTCCACAGAAAAACAGCTTGGCCTCACTGTAGACCAAAATAAAGGGCGGGGGGGAAATCCTGCTAATGCTAGTTTCAGGATACACGCTTTACTATGGATTCATACCATTTGTAACAGCCGAAAGTGACTACCTGAAAATACGCGAATGACTAACAGTTCAATCCTATACATATCTACTCAGAAGTAAGCCCCACCGTGTTCGGTGGGACTTTCTCCTGGGTAAGTGTAGGACTGCAGCCTAAATCCCATTTTTTAAATTATTTTTTTAACCAAATAACTAAACCACTGAGATAGGGCATGCTATACATTTAAGCAAATCAGTAAATAAAACTGTCAGTTTCATTCAGAGATTCTACAGCCACATTTCTTGGCAAGTAAAACAGAGAAAGTAAATGGGAAAAGCTGTCAAGTTGGCTCATTTTTCGAATTTCTCCACTTGTAAGCAAACACAGGGCCAAACCTTTGCACTTGTACTCAGCATGGACAGATGAACAGAAATTAGAGTAGAGGTGGAAGGATCTGTCAATTTTAGTTCTCTCAGCGTCTCATTTTTTTCAATCTTAAATTCAGTTCTCATTTCTGCAGCAATTTGTGAATTTTTAACATAAAAAATTCTCAAGAAAATTCTTCAAAATTGTAGTGCAAATTTCTCCTTATAAACACATTTGTGAAGGCAGTTTTGACTAATGTACACATTTTTGCAAACATTTTCTGGTCATATAATGCCAATTTTTATATGTTATTTTCACTCATACATTCATTTTTATGCACATGTTCTCCTAATATATGCATTTTTGTAAACATTGGTTGGTTGGAGATCCTCATCGCAAAATTCAAATAAGTGTGAATTTTGAAGAATGGCTGTGTTTGGGTTCTCACCTATTTTCAGAAAGTGTGAATGTGATAGATTTGGCTTTCAGTGCAAACTGAATCAAATTGCTTCCCCATCCCTAACTGAAAGTGGTGCAGATGGAGGAATCCGGAGGCAGTTACGACTTCAGAACCTAAACAGTATTTGCTAACCTGATTTATATCTTTGGGGGGGGGGGATAAAGTCCCATCACAAAAGGATTTTTGTAGCCAACATAGGAGAAGGAATAATTGCTCCCTGATTATCAAAAGTAATTGTAGTGTTCATTGACTGCCAGACTCCACCCCCACCCCACCCCAAAAAGGTGATTTCCTTGGGTTGACCTGCAAAACAGTATTTACCAACTCCAATTTGCTGTTAAGCGATTAGTTGGCTGAAGACTGTTGTGACTCATGGAACCCAGAAATAAACAACATGTGGAAAAACAGAATGTGACTGAGGAACAGAGGAAGCCATCAGAAGGGAATTTTCAAGGCAAGAGAGCATGAAAAAGCCAAAAGAGCACTGAAGGGGTGAAATGAACCTTTCAGAACAGAATATGAGCACTTAAAATTTCTGCACCAAAAACAATCCCTGATTGCTGCAATACATTAGAAATTTATCTTGTACAATGGTAATAATTGGTGTTTCACAGTTCAACTGTGGGCTGTACTGACAGTGACTGCCTTTCACCTCAGAGAACAGAACAGGACACATTACAGCCAATTGCATGCAGGGTCTCTTGTCTTCCTCCCTGCTGAGTTCTACAAGAGGCAACACTGAGACTAAGAAGGAAGAAACAGAGAGGAAGTTCCACACCCTGGGCAGGTTGCAAGTAAGACAGTAGTCAGGTGAGGGCTGGCTAAAGGCAGATTTTGCCCAAATGGACCAGCCTCCACCGGACTAGGTGGCTTGGGCCTTGCTACATCACAGCACCTACCTGACTGAATGACAGACAAGCAGCCCAGAAGAAATCAGGTGACTTGAGGAGCGAAACGCTTCTGTAGAACCTCTCCAAGGCTTGGTTCCTCAGTCTGATTAACTTAAAGGGCTTGGCCGGCCTACTTCTGAGTCTCACCACCTACCCATTAGATCACACCTTTTGCCTCTTGCCTTTTGAATCCTCATCTGCCTATACCAGAACCACTGGCCTGTCTGGACCATGCTGTTTGCTTTGGATGCCACTGGGCACTGATAGCAGCAAGCTCAAAAATGTCTATTAGGATTCGGTAGAACAGCTCGCATCAATAGCAGTTAGCTCCAAAATCATTTGAAAACACAATGAGCCACCTAGCATATAACAAGCACTCACCTATCAAATTATAAATTAAAATATTATAAAAACCCTGACACATAAAACACAAGTACATCATGCACTAGGGTTGCCAGGTCTCTGGTTTTCTGCCGGAGTCTCCAGCAAAAGGGGGCCATCTCCGGCCTCCGGCAATACTTCCTTTAAACTGGAGAATCTCCGGCTTTTCATTGGCCCCCTCAGCCACGCATGCGTGATTGACACACGCATACATTGGGCTGTGGCTGGCCGCTTTCCCGCCCTTTCTCAGTCAGGCAGCCGCAGGCAGGGACTAGAGACGAGGACTGAGTAGCCGCCGCCCCTGCAGGAACCCCTCCAGCAGCAGTCCCTGCCCGCTTCCGCCACCCACAGAAGTACAGGTGAGGGTGATGGGTGGAGGCGAGCGGTGGCAGTGGAGGCCAGGCTGGGCCGGCTCCTTCTTAGCCCCGGTCTGGAGCCAGTTCCCCTGGGGCTCAGCAGTCTCTGGCTGGGGGGGCCCATTGCGGCCGCTGCCACCCAGTGGCGCCCACAGCAGGAGGGGTGAAGCCACTGGCCGTCCTTTCCTGAGCAGGGGAACCGGCTCCCGGGCTAAGAAGGAGCTGGCCCTGGCCGGTCTCCACTCCTGCTGAGGCTGCCCGGCCACGTGGGCCCCGTCTCCTAGCAACCGCGGCCGAGACAGGGCCCACGCGGCCGGGCAGCCTCAGCAGGAGCCGTGGAGGGTAGGCCGGGCCGGCTCCTTCTTAGCCCCGGAGCTCCTGCTCTGGAAAGGACGGCCGGTGGCTTCACCCCTCCTCCCTCTGGCTGGGGGGACCCATCGCGGCCGCAGCCGCCCAGCGGCGCCCACAGCAGGAGGGGTGAAGCGGCCAGGCGTCCTCGGGGCTAAGAAGGAGCTGGCCCCGTCCGGCGTCCACTGCTGCTATGGGTGGCAGGCTGGAGAGAGAGAGAGAAAGAGAGAGGCTGGAGAGAAAGAGAGACTAACTGTACATAGATGGGAGTAAAGCAGGTACATCGGGCTAGTTCTAATGACTTGGCCATCTAAAATCTGTTTAGAGATGTTCTGTAAGTATTGCCATAAGCCTTTCCTCTCTCCTAGTTCTAGAGTAATGCTTAGAATAGTTTTTTAAACCTGCATTTCCATTCATTCCTGTGCTTTGCAGTGTATTGGAGGAAGGCTATAGGTAACTTCTAAACTAGATTATTGTTGGCCACAGACTAAACCTTCAAATGCCAATAAAAACGCAGTATAATATAATAATTTGGGATTAAGATGTTGTGTTGAATACCTGTTGAATGGGGAAGCTGATCCCAAAACTTGGCATTTCTATAACATCTAAAGCAAGTTGATGGCAATATAGTTGGTGTAAAAAGGTGACTTGCTGTTTTTAAACTTCCTGTAAGTGTATTCATTGGCCTGTTCTGTAAAAGTCTAAATAAAGGTAGCTTTATATACTATTTTCTGTATTCTGCATTTACTGTTAAATAAAAAGCCCTTTATACCTGTTATTCGCCTACCAAAACCAAATGGTCTGACACAAACTAGAATTTTCACTCCCAGCCATAATCATACATTGAAAAGACACCAGAAATCTCATGTTGTGTTTATTTACCCCTCAAAACATTTTAGTTGACCTCTCATACCTAACAGTGGAGTCATTAATCTATAGTATGTATCCTGAATGAGGCTTGGGAAGCGTTTGTGTGAAGGGGTATAGTTTTAAATGTGCAAAAATATTTTAACACTGATCTCCAATAAGGTGGTTTATTTGTTTTTTACCAGTGCCTTTTGAAAGTGTACAAGTTTCTTTATAGGTAGGGCTGCAAACATATTGGAAATCTTAATTTAATCATAGTTCCTAGGAAGCTGCCATTTGTCCATCTAACTCCTGTCTACAGCAGTGTTCTTCAACCTTGGGTCCCCAGATGTTTGTTTATTTATTATTTGATTTATATCCTGCCCTTCCTCCTAGCAGGAGCCCGCCAGATGTTGTAGGACTACAGCTCTCATCATCCCCAGCCAACTTGCTAATGGGTATGGATGATGGGACTTGTAGTCCAACAACATCTGCAGACTCAAGGCTTCAGACCCAACAAGTAGTTGATGGCAGTTTTCCAGTGTTTCAAATAGGTTCTTAGCTGTACTGAGAGATACTGGAAACTGAACCTGGGCCCTTCTGCATTTAAAACGTGCTCTTGCTGAGCTTACAGCCCTACTCACCACCCCATCAGATTTTGCATATGGGTAAAAAACTTTCTGAAGCAAGAAGTCTCCTTTTTAGGGGAAGCATATGTGTTGGAGTAGGCAGCCAGTCCCTTAATTGTCTCCCTGGGCTCCTGCGGGAGGAAGGGCAGGGTATAAATTAAGTAAATAATAGTTCATGGTAAGAAAAGGGGAATGTCTCTAAAGACTGCACTTGTCATCTTCAGTTTTTAGGTACTTGCATTAAATCTCTTAATCTGCTCATCTAGTTGGGTCACCTTTTTTAAGAAGTCAAACTGCATAGTCATGTAAAGAGAACAAGGCCAACTTTGTACAGTGGTGCTTATTCCCAGTAAGTGGGTGTAGAGTTGCAGGCTGAAGTATTTTTGCTGCATTAAACTTGAAAATACAATTTATTTTATTTATGTGTATTGTATCCCACTCATCATAGACCTCTAAGCAGCAACCAAATCTTAAAATCCATTAAGAGCAATTAAAACATATCCAGCAATGAGAACAGACAAAACAGCAGTAAACGTCATATACTCATAAAAGCCTGAGCAAAGAGGTGTGGTTTTTCCTGGTGCTGAAATGCCAATGTACTCTTGGATGTGGCTTAGTTTCCATTGGACAATGAGCCCCCAGTTCTCTAAGCTGTTTGGATGCACTATTCAAATGTTTTAAATGTACAAAGTAGAAAAAGAAATCCAAATAAAACTAAAGGATCAAAATTAGTTTTTAAAATTTGGGGGGATGTTTCACCTAAAAGGTGGCAGAAGGCAGGCCTTCCTAAAGTGGACTTTCCAAAGGCAGGGAACCACCACTACACAAAAAGCTTTCTTCATTTGCTACCTGCTGCACTACAAGCAGCAGAGGGATATGTGAAGAGGGAGGTGGATGGGCAGATGTCTCCAAGAGCATCTAACATGTTCTAGGTTGGATTTGGAGAGGGGGAAGGGCAGATAGTCTTATCAGCTTCAACTGGTGAGCATCAAACTTGTATGCCCACACCAGTATTAAGCTGGCAAATTCTAAGGTGTCCTTACAACAGACTGTTAAGATAGATTTGTTCTCATACTTTAAAGAGTGAATGCAGAAACACTGAGGTGATATTTTAGCCAGGAACTTTACTCCTCACACTTAGTCACTATGCTACCTTGTTCATCCCCCTCTTCACCCCTTTTCTGTCTTACTTTGGAAGTAGTCCTTACTTCCTTATTCCTCAGGCCCAATTTGCTACAGTAGGTTTTACTTCATCAGGAATGAGTTGCACACTGTTCAGTAGCGTCGGAATAACAGTTATAAAGCTGACTGATTGATTCCACATAAATACCAACCACCACCACCCATGAGAGTATGCTGCTGTCATTAAAATGACCAACAGGGTCCAGTCACAGGCATAGGTAGTTTTATATTAAAAGAAATTGTTATGTGCCTTCAAGTCAATTATGACTTATGGCGACCCTATGAATTAGTGACCAACAGCATCTGTCATGAACCACCCTATTCAGATCTTCTAAGTTCAGGTCTGTGGCTTCCTTTATGGAATCAATCCATCTCTTAGTTTTTCCCAGCATTATTGTCTTTTCTAGTGAATCATGTCTTCTCATGATGTGTCCAAAGTATGATAACCCCAGTTTCATCATTTTAGCTTCTAGTGATAGTTCTGGTTTAATTTGTTCTGACACCCAATTATTTGTCTGTTTTGCCTAGAATGCCCTCCCTTGTCCTTAACATGGCTGCAACCATATCTACTCAGAAGTAACTCCTATTGAGTTCTATGGGGCTTAGTTCCTTAATAAACATGCTTACAGTTGCTGCCTTCAGGGGCATCCATCTGTGCTCCCATCTAACATCTCTGCAACACTAAGCTCCTTTCTTCCAATAATGGCCTGGCCTGAGGGTACGTAAACCCTTCTTGCCAGAAGCAAGTAAGCTAGATTAAATGTTCCCTAAAGGCGTTGAACTGTGACCTGGCAGACCAGGGTTCGAATCCCCACACAGCCATGAAGCTCACTGGGTGACCTTGGGCCAGTCACTGCCTCTCAGACTCGGAGGAAGGCAATAGTAAACCACCTCCGTCTGAATACTGCTTACCATGAAGACCCTATCTGGGATCAACTTGAAGGCAGTCCATTTCCATTTTGCATCACCCTAAGCTTGTGAGAAAGAATGACCTTGTCACTTCAGATGGACCTAGGAACACCCTATTTTAGGTAAGATTTCTATTTTAATCTCCAGAGAATTTTTTTTTGAATGGTATGCTCCAAGCAACTGTGGTTGATACAATGTATCATGTTTAATGATGTCACTAGGGCCCGCCCCATGATGTCATTAGGGTCCGCCCTGTGATGTCACTAGGGCCCGCCCCATGATGTCACTAGGGCCCGCCCCATGACATCACCAGGGCTCACCCCGTGACATCGCCAGGGCCCGCCCCCATTTTCTCAGGTTTTTGGATGGTTCCGACCTGGCAACCCTATCATGCACATAAGCATCAACAGATCCATCTATATTTGAAATAAGGAATTCAGGAAATGCATCATGCTGGATGCAACTGTAACAGCAATAGAGAAGAAAATATGCCAATAAACCCATTAACTGTACCTGCAAATGTGTAATGTTGGGAACTGGAGGGCTTGTCATACTGTAGCATCATATTTATTATTCACTTCACTCATGAACTTTACTTTATTATGAATTATTTCTGTACCTTCGGTTTGACTGTAGTTTGCTATTTTCGCACAACTTGGTTCAAGTGAACGAAATAAGTTAAACAGTACTCAGCTTCTACAGACGAACATTAAATGATTTAATTTTGAAAGTCTAAGTCATTTTTACCTAATACTGTACCAACTTAAACTAGGTTTTCTTTCTGTTATTACTAGCTGAACATATGATTCAGCTGTCTATAGCTGCCAGGAGTCAAGCTATCGAAACAGAATTTGTCTGCTCAAAATCGAATCTGACTATGCAAATACTAAATGTCCTTAGTTAAAAGATCTCTGGAAACATGAGAGCATGCTTTATTTTCAGGGTTTATTCCTGTAAGCTCCCATGCATAAGAAATGTTGCTGGTCTTCTGGGATTCTGTATGCTCGTGATATTATTTGGCACCAGGGCAGCCATGTTGCCCTATTAAATTACTGAGGACTATCAGAAGGACCCCATTTGAAGGAGTTCTCTATTTGAAGGACATTCTGTCCAATCCAAGTCCAGCTTAAAGACAGAGAAACGCAAGGGTGAGCAAGCACCTTCAAGTTGCCCATCTACTGAGCACCTGGAGAGCAGACCGAGCAGGCGCACAGGTCACCCGGTCACAGTCTTTCCTATTATGGTGAGATGCACGGTATTTCTATTTAAATTACATAGAAATGCAGTATATCTCTCCATAGTGGGAAAAACTGTGACTTGGTGGCCCTTGTGGCTGCTATCCCAGTGCTAACTGTTGATTGGCAACTTCAAGGGCCCTCCTCCCCTCTTTATGGTACTTCTGGATCTGGACCAGACAGCCAATAGAGAATACCTTCAAATAGAGGACTGTCCTCTGTAAATTAGGTCATATGACCACCCTAGAAATGAGGCACTGCAACCCTACCACCATCCAGAAACTAGGAGTTAGGGTGGGCATGACCAGGCCTTCACCTGTATGTGTGGTGAAGCAAATCTAACTGACCGCTAGGAAAAACACAGAAATACTTTGTCTGGAGCAGCAAAATTCCTGGGAGTGATCAGAAGCAGCTGGCAGGGAGGGGTGTATGTGCACCTGGCCTCCTAGCAGTAGTATTACTGCAGCTCACCAGGAGGGGGAGGGAGAGGGATGCGGCGACAGGGAAGTTGATGCTGGGGAGACACACTGGCACAGCCAATCTGACACTCCCATTGGTGTGCTCGCACATCACCAACCTACCTGCCCCCTCCCCCTTTCCCAGTTGGCAAGCTGTAGTGACATCACCACTAGTAGGCCAGATGTGTGCCACCAACCTTTTCCACCGGTCGCTCCTGTAACTTCCATTTTCCCACAGATATGAACATTTCAGTCCAGCTATCAGTCTTCCAAATCAAAACAAGGATATTGTGTTTGTTTAAAAAAAGTTAAGATGCTTTAAATTTATTTTCTTAAAAAATGAGGCCAGGCCTAAAAATAAAGTTCTGTGACTACACTTGTTATGGCCCCACCACCTCCAAAATAGCATTTTACAGTGATGCACTTACTTACATCCTTCAATATTAATAAAGGCTGGCACCGAAAACTAATAAACTTGGTTTCCTCTGAGAGTTGTTACCTAATCCAAGAAGCTCGGTATCAAATCATTGGCTTCAAATGCAGCTTCATAACTACCCTTGCTAATTAATTAAGGTCAGGCAATATCGAACTTCAAGGCTGGTCACTAGCCTCAGTCATCGCCAAAACTGGGTACTGAACTCAGCATGACAGATGTCACCGTGAGCACTGTGTCCTCTTTCACATTCCCCTAGGAAGCATCCTTTTGCACACCAGGATCACTACCTAACCTGACCTACTTCTATGACCCACACATCAAGAGACAAATCAAGGCTGGAACTAGGCTATTTATGAGCTGTGTTCGTCTGTGTCATGGTGTGTACTGAACTGAAGGAAAGGATAATTAACGCGTTTCTGGGGCATTTATGCTTGGCTGGGAGCACGCTGATAGCCTAGAGTGCAGCTGACATACCTGAATGGTCCAAGTGAATGATCAATGGATTTCTTGGGACTGTTCTTCATCAGAGCTGGGGGTGCAAACAAGTCATTTACAGTAAATCTCACCTGGAGGGGTCACTTGGATGGATGATTTATTTTTGGCTGACATTGGTGGAGAATGCACTGAAGCAGCAGCACTACAGAACAATCATTTTAATGATGCTGGAAGCGGTTGTCAGGTGTTAAGTCACTGGGTCTGTGTCAAAGCCAGACCTTACGCAGTTATCCAGACAAAGGGGCAATGCCCAGAGTCAAATATATATCAATGCCAAAGATCAGACAAAGAGCACTGTTAGGCAAATACCAAGGTTTATTATTAATTTATTTATTAAATTTATATCCCACCCTTCCTCCCAGAAGGAGCCCAGGGCGGCAAACAAAACACTAAAAACACTCTATAACATCTTTAAAACAGACTTTAAAATGTTTTTTTTTTAAGTATTTAAAACCATATTAAAACAAAATGTCTTTTAAAAGGTTAAGAGGGTGGGAAAATACTGACTGATGAGACCAAGCTTCCTCAAGACAAAGGGCAATCAGAAATTAAACAGGATGAAGGAACAATAAGACAGCATTAAAGTAATACACAACTGATTCAGTTAATTCAGCTAAAGAAGCCTTCTCTAATTTGGTGCCCTCCGAAGCGGTTGGACTCCAACTCCCATCGGCCTCAGGCAGCGTAGCCAATGGTCAGGGATGATGGGAGTTGTAGTCAAACAGCATGTGGAGGGCACCAGCTTGAGGAAGGCTAAATTATCTGTGTGGAATCATGGGAAAGAAGAACAGACTAAACATCTCACATTTAAAGGTAATGACAACTGTCAGATCTTCCCAATTTCAAGGAAGCGAGAGCTGTGTGAAGACCAAATCATTGGGCTTACATAACATCAGGAGTTGGCAGCCTCCAGAATGACTGCAAGGATAATTGCAGCTTGACCTAAATAATCAGAGAGGATCTTTAACACCTTCACTTCATGAATTGCTTCCCCCACTTTCTCCCCCGCTAATAGCACAGTTCAGTGCCTGTGTTTACTTGGTAGAAAGTCCAACTGTATTCACCGAGACTTACTCCTGAGTGTGCATAGAACTGCAGCTTAAAGGCTCCTCCAGACAACCTGTTTATTGAGCATTCCTCCTGATTTGCTTGCACAACGTTACACGGTGGTTAGCTTATGTCTGTCTTTATTGAGCATTTGTTCTGATATGTTTATGGGGCAATTATATGACAATGTGCATTCATACGCATTTATCCTGATTATTTTTTTAACCAAATAATTTTATTGATTTTTATACACCTTATACTTAACATCTGTCCCCACTCCACCCACCATACATTGCTCCCAATACCTATTTATCCTGATTTGATTGTGGGGTGTTTACACATCTTCCCATTAATCATTAGTTCATCCCACACTTTTTAATGCATTTCCCCATCACTTTCCAAACCGCAAAAAGTCCAGTTTGTTAACATGGATTTGTTGTGCTACAGCAACAGAGTGCTTTAATCCACTTTAATTGTGTAAACCTAAAGTTCCAGTATGTGCTTGAATCCCTCCTGCAAAAGCGTGACAGCCTGGAGACATCCTAAATGTAATGAAAAAGACAGATTAGTGGGCCAAAAGTTACATTAAACAGGGCATTAAATCATGCCCTGAGATGATTCAGCAACCAAGGAGCCTTGCCGGGTGATTGTTGTAGTTTGCTTCTGTCTCCAGTCTATATCCATATGAGAATACAGGGTAACTGACCAAGCCCCATACATTAGCCTGAGAGAGAGCTGTTGGGAGTTTGCTTTCTCCCTCCACCTGTAAGAAAGGAGACTCTGCTCCAACTGCCAGTTGCCCTAGGACTGCAGAACCAAAGAGAGGCATACTCAGGCCCATGCACCAAGGACTGGGAGGCTGCATGCCTTGGCTCCCAGGTAGACCATAATGGCAAGGGGAAGGGCATCCATTGGCCAGTGAAGTCCTCCCGGCTCCAATGCTTGCTTTCCTCTTCCCTTCCCATTCCTTTTTTCTTTTGTATCATGTCTATTAGATTCTGAACCTCCTACTCTGCACCATCTTCCCAAGAGAAAGAGAGAGGATGAGGCATGTGGAGGTTACTACTTGCTTCTTTGGAGTGGTGGGGTAGATGAACAGGCAGGCAGCAACAGCAAAGAGGAGAAGGGGAGACAGGAGGCTCCAGGGAGGAGGCAGTGGCTCCCTACTTGACCGTGGACCTCATCAAGTGCCTAACGGTGCTGACCCTTGGAGCCAGTCCCTCCCTCTGCCGCTCAGAGACACGTTTATGCCTTCAGGAAAAGAGACGCAAGTCCTGGCACAGGTTTCTCCTCCCTGCCTACTGTCCACTTCACTTTTGCAGGATTTTGTCAGAGTTCAAACAGCTGGAAAACCCACTGTGTCCAACCCATTGCCAGACCAAAGGCATACTGCAGGCAACAGTTCCTCTGTCATGCCAACTTCAATGTCCTTTAAAACTTTTTCCAGTCCTAGAGGTTGCCGCTCCTGCCTTCCACATGACCTTGCTGAAAATCAAGGTATCATCATTGATAGAAGTGGAAGTTTCCCTCTCAAATGACATTCTTGATTGTCTAAAATCTTGTAGAACACGGAGAAGCAGCCCTTTTCTCATCAGCATCGCATGGAACATCTACCTGTGTGCACATTACAGACCTCAAACTTGAAATGAAGTGCAATATTTTAATGTTGCTTGTTGTTGCTCTCCCATCTTATATAGTTAGGCACAAGCCCAAAAAGCATAGTTCTTGGTGCTTGGCATCTTTGATGTACTTTTTGGTATCTGACTGATCTCCTTCTCAAAAAGCATTTGCAACAAGGCTCTAGCCACAGCAGAAGGGAGCTTATGGGCTTGCACTCTTAACTTTCCATTTTTATTGCAAAAAGTAAACCTCTGACCTTTTCCTTAGGGAGCAATAAGGAAAAACAGACAGGCGACATTCTGCCTAGTCACAATCCTTAGTAGTCAATCTGCTCTTGCATTCCAGTACTTGTGGGCAACCAGTGCAAAGGCACTTAGATAACTGATTGCCCTTAATGTGAAAATGCAGGACATTAACTTTTGTTTCGTTAATATTTAATACTTTTAAATAATGTCTAGTGTACTGTAATAATTCCCAGCCCCCATAGTGATGGAGGCTGGTCCATTAAGGCAAATGGGGCATTTTCTCACCAACTTAGCCAGTCCTCACCTACCTGCTGCCTTACTTACAACCAGTCAGGGGATGGCTGTGCCTGCATTGGATCTGGCATGTTAAGCCTTTTTGTTTCCTCTGCCAAACAGATTTAAGAGAGAACGCAAATATTCATGCCTCTTTCCATTTCCTGGTACGTAATGAATTAATTCTTTCCACATAATGCGTCATGAAGACTCCAAAATACACGCCAAAGGGCGGGGGGGGGGAGGTATCCCTTCATCACAAAGCTTTTATTTGTTTTTCCCTGGATGCCAAATCCTTCCATGCCATTTGTGCCAATGAAAACAGGGTGCCATAAAATTAATTATTTTCAGTTAAAGTATGTCAAATCAGTTATGGAGAAAAAGTGTATATAAAGTGGCATTCCTAGGAAACATTGTTGCAGTCCACTGTAATCAAATCAGTTACTTAATTTGGACAAACCAGGCAACCAAATGTCTTTCATAACAGAATTTGACAAACTGTTGAAATTTAGGGGATTGTCTTTTCTTTTTTTAAAGCAGCTTAGCTTTTAAATGATGAGTCTGTTAACGACTGAAGAATCTGGTCTGTTGGTTAAATGTGCATGTAAGGAACTGAAGAAGATGAACACAGTGGCCTATTCTAGTCTCCCATGCAATTAGGACCTCATTTAGAAAGGCCAGACATCCATCACCACCACCACCCCATTTCAGCCCTTGTTTTTCAGACAGACCAGAGCTTGGAAAAGTTACTTTTTTGAATTACAACTCCCATCAGCCCAATCCAGTGGCCATGTTGGCTGGGGCTGATGGGAGTTGTAGTGCCTCTGTTTTTAGCCTACGGTCCCATTTGCCTCCTGCCCATGGCAATGCACATACATAGACTTAAATTGGTTTTAGGTATTTTTAGGTGATGTTTAATTGTTTTAATGCTGTAATGAGTTTAATTCTATTTTAAATGTAGATTTTTAAATGTCCAAATTATATGTACCCATTTTTAGTTGTAAGCCGCCCTGAGTTCCAGTCTTGGAAAAAGGGCGGGGTATAAATAAAGATAATAATAATAATAATAATAATAATAATAATAATAATAATAATAATAATAATAATAATAATAATAATAATAATAGACTTGCCTGTGAGATGGGAGGGGGTCAGCAGGCAAGAGGTGTCAGGGGAATCGTGAGCACAGATCATGTACAAACACATACATGTGGCAAAGGTCTGAATCATCCCCTCAGTCAGAGCTGGGGGATATTGTCAGACTCCAACTCCCATCAGCCCCAGCCAGCATGACTAATGGTCAGAGTTGTAGTCCAGCAATATCTAGGCGCCTTCTGGGAGGAAGGGCAGGATATAAATTTAATGAATAAATAATAAATAAATAAGGCCACAGGTTCCTCACTCCTCACCTAATTGACTACTACATAGTTAGTGATGGGCACCAACTTGGATGGTTTAAAAAACAAGACTAATTCATGGAGAAATGGAGGCTATCAATAGCTACTAGTCATTATGGATACAGTATGTAGTACCTCCACTGTTGCTTGCACTGTTGCCTCTGAATACCAGTTGCTTGGCATCACCAGTGAGGAGAGTGCTGTTGTGCTTGCAGGCTTCCCATAGCATCTGGTTGGCCACTGCGAGAAGTAGATGCTGGACTGGACTAGATGGACCTTTGTCCTGATTCAGCAGGTGCCATACAGAATTTAAAAAGACATCACTTTGTCCACAGGATGAAGATTATGGCACATGGGTCCCGAGCTCATGAGCATTTGTCCCCACTGCTATATCTTTCATTAATCATTTCCAATTTTTCCATTTTGTCAGCAGGAGCTTTTCCTATCCCCACACTCGTATAAGACACCCGCACACACACTTGCCTAAGAACAAGCTTACCCAAGCATCCATAATACTAATTTTAAATATTTTTGAGTATGTACATAGTAATAAGAAAGCATTGCTAACTTCTTGTTTTCAATAGAAATGGGTAATTGCACATGATGAAACATTGCTGTTAGTGATTTATTGGAGGCTTTAATTTTGAAAAAGAGCCTTAAAATGTATTTTATTATGAGTGATCTTCGGAAGATCTGCCACGTACCTGTATTTATCTTATATAGCACTGTGGCCACATCTACACTACACATTTAAAGCAGTATCATATAACTTTAAATAGTCATGGCTTCCTCCAAAGAATCCTGGGAACTATAGTTCGTGAAGGGTGCTGAGAGTTGTTAGGACATCCCTATTCCCCTCACAGAGCTACAGTTCCCAGAGTTCCCTAGGAAGAGGGATTGACTGTTAAACCACTCTGGGAATTATAGCTCTCCAGGGGAATAGGGATCTCCTAACAACTCACAACATCCTTAATAAACTACAGTTCCCAGGATTCTTTTAAGGGATATAAAACCACGTGTGGAGTTCATTGCTTGATGTTATACTCTTGTACAGAGTATCACACGTGTGTGTGACAAGACCTAGGGTGCTTTCAGACAGCAGCTTAATCTGTTGGTTGCTTACCTCATAATTTTATTTTTTCTTTTTTCTTTTGGTCTTTCACACAACATAAAAGCCAGTTCTGGAAATCTAATAGAATATAGCAGAAGTTTAGTGCTTGTTTCCATGATAAATGATTCCAGAAATATTCTGTTTGCAAGCCCTAAAATCTGGTGAAGTGCAGGTGTCATTTTCCTGCCCCCCCGCTTTTATACCTCATGAAAATTGTCCCGGTGTTCCAGCATATTCCAGCACAGGCCCAGGTAGCAGTTCACCTCACCCCACCAAAATCTCAGAAGCGAAAGAAAGAGGGGTCTCGTGATGTGATATACTTGTGCAGTGAATTATAGGGAAATTGCAGTGCACATGTGTATAACGGGTAGGGATGGGGTTCGCTATCTGATTCTGTTCTATTTTTTAATTCATCAAATGGGCTGCCAGTTCCTATTCTCTATAAATTGTGTTCTGCTAGTTGTCATGATTCCCAGCTCTCCCTTTCCCCCCCCAATTACATCAATTTCTCCGTTATTCCTTATGCTGCTGTATATTTATATAACATATAGAGCAGCAGCAGATCACAAAAATAATTACGTAAATAATTACGTAATTCTCGCTGCAGAGTTTTTTTAAAAAATTATGGTGTCTCTAACAGCCGCAAACACAGAGAGAGAGTGCGAGCCTGTTCTATGATGAGACGAACGTGTGGTTTATCCCAGAATTCGATACCAAATCTAATTCTGCGAATATACTAACCATCCCTAATAATGGGTGAGCGATGGAAACAAGTCATCGTTGAAAGGCATTTAGCCCAACATGGAGGTATATCGTCAAATAGCCACAATTTCTGGTGCTGCAGTGTGAAAGGAATTTTAGAAATTGGGACAGCATTACCATTATAACCCATAAAACTAACGCAATTAGCCCCATGTCTGAAGGCAGCCCTATTTGTATTTCCCCCAGACAGCATATAATTACATAGGAATATCGGAAGCTGGAACAGCTGATATAGGACAGTGGCTTCTGCAAGGGAAAGTCCTGTCTCAGTAACCTACTAGAATTCTTTGAGAGTGTCAACAAGCATATAGATAGAGGTGATCCAGTGGACATAGTGTACTTAGACTTTCAAAAAGCGTTTGACAAGGTACCTCACCAAAGACTTCTGAGGAAGCTTAGCAGTCATGGAATAAGAGGAGAGGTCCTCTTGTGGATAAGAAATTGGTTAAGAAGCAGAAAGCAGAGAGTAGGAATAAACGGACAGTTCTCCCAATGGAAGGCTGTAGAAAGTGGAGTCCCTCAAGGATCGGTATTGGGACCTGTACTTTTCAACTTGTTCATTAATGACCTAGAATTAGGAGTGAGCAGTGAAGTGGCCAAGTTTGCTGACGACACTAAATTGTTCAGGGTTGTTAAAACAAAAAGGGATTGTGAAGAGCTCCAAAAAGATCTCTCCAAACTGAGTGAATGGGCGGAAAAATGGCAAATGCAATTCAATATAAACAAGTGTAAAATTATGCATATTGGAGCAAAAAATCTTAATTTCACATATACGCTCATGGGGTCTGAACTGGCGGTGACCGACCAGGAGAGAGACCTCGGGGTTGTAGTGGACAGCACGATGAAAATGTCGGCCCAGTGTGCGGCAGCTGTGAAAAAGGCAAATTCCATGCTAGCGATAATTAGGAAAGGTATTGAAAATAAAACAGCCGATATCATAATTGTTGGTCAGTGAAGCATGCTGTGAGCCTCACAGACAGGGTTTTTAGCAGAGAGAGTGAAACCTGAAGCAGAAGGGTTAAGCTGTGAGAACAGAGCGCCAGGTTTGCCAAGGTCAGAAGCTGGCTGGGAAGTAGATAAGGGAACATCTTGTTGAGGCTCAGAGTGGGGGAAACGCTGTCTGTGAAATGAACTGTGTCTAATGTCTTTGCCTAGTAAAGACTCTTACAAGAAACTTGCCTGGCCTGGCTTATTCCTGTTCTATGCAACTCTTGGATTCCTTCCTTGTATGATCTATACACGCACACGCGCAACAGGGGTTCTGGGCCCAGCTTATCATACATGGTAGCGGGTTCGAGAGCTGTTGACGTGACGTTGGTGCTGAGAGAAACAAAGTGCAAGTGAGAGGCAAGTAAGAGTGGGCAACATGGCTGGAAACCTGTTATCCGGGATGCCGATGGAGAGACTGAGTGCTGTAAACTACTCCAGCTGGAAATGGAGAATGAGAGCAGTTCTGATTAAAGAAGAGTTGAATGATGTTGTAGAAAAAACCCCTCCGGCAGCTCCTTCAGCAGCGTGGTTGAAGAAAGATGAGAAAGCGAAGGCTTTTATTACTCTGGGGCTGTCTGATTCTCAACTGTTGCTGGTGAGTAATGAGCCGGCAGCTAATCAGATGTGGGAGAAACTAAGAGCCGCTCATGTACAACAAACTGCGGGGAGCAGGCTGTGTTTAGCACGGAAACTTTATCAGACGCGTTTTACAGATGAAGTGACTATGACAGAGCATCTGGCTGAATTTCGTAGATTAAATGCTGAGCTGCAAGATAGAGGAGTGCATCATAGTGACATTCAGATGGTCTATATCCTGTTATCTTCATTTGATCAAAAATGGGGTGTCCTGGTATCGAGTCTGGAAACTTTACCTGACGGACATCTGAATTTGGACTTTGTAGAACAGAAACTTCAACGAGAGTGGAATAGAAGACAAGAGATAAAAGAGACTGTGGCTGTACAACAACAACAAACTCAAAGAAGCAGGCAAGAGACTAAAATATGTTACTTTTGTGGGTCACGTGGACATATACAGAGACATTGTTTAAAGAAGAGGAATAACAGGGGCTTTGAAAGTCAAAGAACATGCGTGAACTTTGTTTCTAAGGAGGGCAATAAATCCATTAACTCTAATGGCTTCTCGACAGTGGAGCGTCTAATTGCCTAATCACAGACTCTAGTTTATTTTACACTTCAAAGCCGACGCAGCAGAAGCTTTATCTGTCTGACGGATCGACTCAGGACGCGATTGCAACAGGCACGCTCAAGTTGGGTAATTTGGGAACTATTTTGACAGATGTATTATTAGTTTCTGGTTTAAAATATAACATTCTATCAGTAAGAAAATTGGCTCAAATAGGTTGTAAAGTTACATTTGAAGGGGATAGATGTTTTGTGAGAAAAGATGGTGAAATATGCATGCAAGGGAAATTACAGAACCAAATGTTTATGGTTGAGTGCAATCTTGATAAACACACGTGTGCTTGGATAGCAGTTAATAAAGATAAACATGATAATTGTTTCCATGAATGGCAGAAAACTGGCACACGCACATTATGAGAAAGTTATAAACACCCCAAAGCATAGTCAAGATTTGAAATTAACACATTGTGAGCATGTGGATGCATGTGAGGTATGCTATAAAACAAAAATGACTGTGACTCCGGTAAATAAGAGCTGTGAAAGCACAACCACTGAACTCTATCAGCTCATACATGTGGATTTGGCTGGTCCTTTCCAGTGCTCAAAAGGTGGAGCAAGGTTTTATTTAGTGATTGTGGATGATTTCTCCAGATTTACACATGTGTTCTTATCGAAAAAGAAAAGTGAAGCAGAAGAGAAATTGAAGGCATTTATACAGAGAACAGAGACACAATATGGGGTTGTTATCAAAAATATCAGATCAGATAGAGGTGGAGAATTTACCAGTAATTCATTTAAAACATATTTGGAAAAGAAGGGAATAATACAGAGTCTCACTGCTCCCTTCAGCCCATCCTCCAACAGAACTGCAGAGAGGAGGAACCGGTCATTGCAGGATTCAATGAGAGCAATGCTAGCAGATGCCGATATGAATAACACTTATTGGGGTGAATGTATTCTGTACACTGTTTATATTCAGAACCGTCTCATGCACAGAACAATAGGCATGTCTCCCTATGAGAAACTGACTGGAAGAAAACCCAGGGTGAAACACATAGAACGTTTTGGGGCAAAATGCTGGGTACATGTTGCAAAACAGTCAAGAGCTCAGGCAGGGCGCATTTTGGGATTTCAGAATTCATATTATAGAGTTTGGTTGCCTGAGAAACAACAAGTCGTGTTAAGCAGAAGCATAAAGGTGATAGATAAACCTTGGAGAGACAGTCAAACAGTGATACTTGAGAGTGCAAACAAGCAGGAAGCAACAGATGTTCCTTTTGGACAGCAAATTCCATTAAAAACTGCATTGACTGATCTGATACACGGTGGCAAACGTACTGTAAAAAGGCTGAGAGGTGAAGACATGACAATGCAAGATACAGAAATGCCAAGTACCAGTGCAGGTCCAAGTAAAATTGAAAGTGAGGAAGAAATGGAAATAGATAATGTCAGGAGATCAGAAAGAAAAATGAAAGGTCAACCACCTCAGAGATTCACATTTAATGTTACACAACAAAATAATGAAACAGATACATATCCAGTAGAATGGGAAAAAGAAGGACCAATAGACAAAGAAACAATGGATCTAATGTGGCAATTTTGTGTTGAAGAATGAAATGTAAATGTATTATCAAATAAAGTGAACAAAATGAATCTGTGAAACTTGTGTGAATAAAGAAATAAAGAGACAAGAACTGAACTGAAAATGTAAATAGAAACTGTAAGAAAACAAACCATGTACTGATATGTGTTGTAATGAATAGTTAATATTGTAGAAATGTAAGTTTTGTAATCTGTGAGCCTCAGGTGGGGGCTGTTGGTCAGTGAAGCATGCTGTGAGCCTCACAGACAGGGTTTTTAGCAGAGAGAGTGAAACCTGAAGCAGAAGGGTTGAGCTGTGAGAACAGAGCGCCAGGTTTGCCAAGGTCAGAAGCTGGCTGGGAAGTAGATAAGGGAACATCTTGTTGAGGCTCAGAGTGGGGGAAACGCTGTCTGTGAAATGAACTGTGTCTAATGTCTTTGCCTAGTAAAGACTCTTACAAGAAACTTGCCTGGCCTGGCTTATTCCTGTTCTATGCAACTCTTGGATTCCTTCCTTGTATGATCTATACACGCACACGCGCAACAATAATGCCATTGTATAAATCTATGGTGCGGCCGCATTTGGAATACTGTGTACAGTTCTGGTCGCCTCATCTCAAAAAGGATATTCTAGAGTTGGAAAAGGTTCAGAAGAGGGCAACCAGAATGATCAAGGGGATGGAGCGACTCCCTTACGAGGAAAGGTTGCAGCATTTGGGGCTTTTTAGTTTAGAGAAAAGGCGGGTCAGAGGAGACATGATAGAAGTGTATAAAATTATGCATGGCATTGAGAAAGTGGATAGAGAAAAGTTCTTCTCCCTCTCTCATAATACTAGAACTCGTGGACATTCAAAGAAGCTGAATGTTGGAAGATTCAGGACAGACAAAAGGAAGTACTTCTTTACTCAGCGCATAGTTAAACTATGGAATTTGCTCCCACAAGATGCAGTAATGGCCACCAGCTTGGACGGCTTTAAAAGAAGATTAGACAAATTCATGGAGGACAGGGCTATCAATGGCTACTAGCCGTGATGGCTGTGCTGTGCCACCCTAGTCAGAGGCAGCATGCTTCTGAAAACCAGTTGCCGGAAGCCTCAGGAGGGGAGAGTGTTCTTGCACTCGGGTCCTGCTTGCGGGCTTCCCCCAGGCACCTGGTTGGCCACTGTGAGAACAGGATGCTGGACTAGATGGGCCACTGGCCTGATCCAGCAGGCTCTTCTTATGTTCTTATGAGAGCCTGGCTGGGAGTCCAGAATCTGTGAGTTCAAATCCCCGCTCGTGTCTCCTGGGTGTCAAGGGCCAGCTAAAGATCACCCCCACAGGGAGTGGCTCAGGGGTTATGTGCCCTGCCACCTGTGCAGCCGTGGGCAAGCTGCATAGTCCCAAGGAGCCCAGTTGCCCCCTAACTGGCAGCTGCAGACAAGGAAGGGGCTGGCTTGTGCAGCTGTGGCCAGCTGAGCAGGCCCTAGCCAGCTGGGGAGGACTAGCCTCAGAGGGAGGCAATGGTAAACCCCCTCTGAATACCGCTTACCATGAAAACCCTATACATGGGGTCGCCGTAAGTCGGGATCAACTTGAAGGTAATCCATTTCCATTTCAGAGGAAGCTGTCTTCTACCAGGTCAGACGGTCCATTGGTCCATCTTGCTTAGTGTTGTCTAGGCTTACTGGCAGTGGTTCTGCAGGATTTCAGGCAGGGTTTTCTCCCAGCCCTACCTTGAGACACCTGGACTTTCTGCATGCAAAGCATGTGGTCTGCCACTGAGCTACAAGCTCTTTTCTTGAACCACAGCAACCAGGATTGGAAAAGATGAGATTTGATCCTGTTGTTGTTGTTGCTGCTGCTGTTATTATTAAGTCATCACTGGCCCTTTGCAAAAAGTTTCTAGTATCCACTTCTTTTTCTTTTCTTCAAGAACATCTTTGCCAATATGGTGGTCCTTCAGAAAACAGTCAGACTCAGAGCACAGGCATGGGGGTGGTGGAGTAGGTGGACAGGGAATGTGACAATCAGCCAGGCAGTCCTCCAGCCTTTATAGAATGTCATGCATGAAAATTATTATTTTTGAAAAGGCATTTTTAATATGTTGTCAAAAACATTTCAAACTGCTAGAAAACAGCACAGTTATAATAAACATGCTATATTTTGGATGCCTTTTGGAAAAGGCGCGGAGCCAGTCAGAAGGGATATTTCTGCCAGCTTCTCCTACACGGGCAAAACCTTCCACCCACCCGCCCCTGCCATCCACTCCTGCCTTCCTTTGCAACCAGGGTATTTATTGGAGCTCAAGTAATGTCGTATTAGGCTGAGTTGTACTAGATGTCTTGACTCTTCCTTCCAAACAGAAAACAAGAATCAGTGTGTTATTGTTGATGGTTGTTTTTTTTTTCCTCTAACAAGCTGTCAGCCTTTTATTTACACTGAAGAACAAAATGTTTTGTTCCTTGGCCATTTTCCTGTGAATGTGTTAATTAGAAAGCTTCTAAGTGCCATGGAAACTAGGTAGAGTAAGCATGAAATGGCACCAGAAAAATCCCCTAATTGAAGGAAAAGGTCAAAGCTCGGAGCACATACAGCTCGCAGATCCTCTGAAAGGTGCCAATATCCCTCAGCACCCACACAGAATGAGCTACTGGAGGATGCTCTGTGAAACAAATGCTTATTGGGAATATTCCAATGGATGGGGAGGAGAGGGGAAATTGATCACTCAACAGATACCTGATAGATCAATTTTGATAGGGGGGAATAGGAGGAGGACTGTTGGTTAGCTTCAAAAAATACTTTTTGCCATCCAACCTGAGCATGTGGTCTTTTCATACCTCGTCAGCCTAAATCCAGTCACTGTATCACCATTGCCCAAATAACTCCCTCCCTCACCCCAGAGCCTAAACACCATTCTCCAACGTGTGGTGTAGTGGTTAGAGTGCTGGCCTAGGACATGGGAAACCAAGTTCAAATCCCAACTTAGCCATGAATCTTGTGGGGGTGACCCCTGGGCCTGTCATTCCATCTGCAGGTAATATTACAAGACATCTGCCTCTTAAATGTTTTGCCCAAAGCATTTGCCTAGTTCAGTCATTCCCAACCTGCTGCCCTCCAGATGTTTTGGACCACAAATCCACCATCTCTGATCACACTGATCAAGCTGGCTGGGGCTGATGGGAGTTGTAGTCCAAAGCATCTGGAAGATACTAGATTGGGGAAGAGTGACTTAGCAGTTGAGCCAGCCCTAGTTTTATATAGTCTTCTTAAAGGTGCAGTTCAAAGCAAACTTACCAGGAAGTTCCATTGAACTGATTGGTACTTACACCTCATTTAATATGTTTCGGATCAGGGTATAAAAATATTGCAATAAAAAATATATGAATCTAGGAGAGATGCCAAGTCAGTGACTGAACAGTCTGCCTGCTCTCTGATGCGCTGCCCCCAGCCAACCTGCTGGGGCTCTCAATGGAGCTACCAGCTCAGGTCCCTACTGTGGCACAGGCCAAGCATACAGTGTTCAGCCAGTAACCCGTATGAGCAGCACAGTGCCTGCCTGCCCCCCCCACGCTAGGGCCAAGGCCTATGCACCTACCCCAAGAACCCATAAAAGGATCCTTTTCCTACCCTATATAACCTGGCAAAAAAAACACCTAATACATACAATTACCCTTGCTGAAAGATGAAAATCTCATTACCAAAGCCCAATCAGGTATGAGCAAAATTCCTTCCTGGCCCTGGTGGCCATTAAATTTCCAACAAGATGTTTAATTCCAAGTGATAGTGGGTGGACCATCATGATTGGAAGAGGCCTGGTCTTATGCTGTGTGTGTGTGGGGGGGAGGGTGCTTTAAAGCAGGGCAGCCCTGCCTTCCCCAAGAATCCTGCACCACCATCAAGATTTCCAGGGAAGCTCTTGAGACCGCACCAGGGCCAGAGGATTACCGCTGCTTTCTGGAGCTCATTGCAAATACAAAATCTACAATTTTCCGTTTGGTGGAACAATCACAATAGCTCCATAGGAAGAGAGGGGAAGTACCCTGAATATATAGTTTAAAAAAAGGTTTCTCTTTGCCAGGAGGTGACATGGCTGTGGGTTATTTTGTGCAACAGGCAATCTAAATTGTTTCTCTTTTGTGGGTGTGTAAAATGCACAATCCTTGGAGAGAGGCCAAGAGGGATAATGATGGGCAATCTAAATATATAGTGGTTGGCAAGAAAGGTTCCCTTCCAAATCCAGGGTGTTTGGCAGAAGGCAACTTTGAAGACACGCATATCCTAGCTATAGTTTAGACTGGGAGCCTAAGAGACGGTCTGCTGGGATTAAGCAGCACCCTTTCAATTCAAGCAACAACCTCACAACAATCCTGTGAGGCAGGTTACGCTGAGAAGCAGCCAATGGCATTGTTGTTCCTTGCAACAGCACCATCAACCATTTTAAAATCCTTTTCATTACAGTATTATTGTGCTGTTTGTTTCCTCCCTCTGAGCTATTTGGAGACTGATATAGACACACCATTAGATTAAAGTTAGATGCAGAGTATGCTGGCTCCTTTGGGGCTGTTCTAAGATATGGAGAAAAAGTGGAGGGGAGAGCACTGAAAACATAAGGTGAAAGAAGGAGGACAGAAATAAAGAAGGCCAGGCCAGGGAGCTAATGCCAGCAGCTCCTGAGAATATTTTGTACCATTTGCTTATTATATTTTAATTGTACACTGCCTTGGCTGCCTTGTCAGAAATGTGGTCTATAAATGCAGTAGGTAGGTAGCTAGGACAAACAAAACAGCTGTGCATAGAAACTGGGGATACTTGCAGGCAACCTGTTTATTGAGCATTCATTCCGATTTATTTGTGGGGAGGTTAGATGACCCAAGCAAGTGTTGTTCCACGGGATTGTATTCAACAAAGTCATGCCAAGAGCCAGTGTGGCAAAGTGATTAGAGTGTTAGACTATTACCTAGGAGGTCAGGGTTGAAATTCCTGCTCGGGCATGAAGCTCACTGGGTGACCTTGGTCCAGTCACTGCCTCTCAGCCTAACCTACCTCACAGGGTTGTTGTGAGGATAAAATCGGGAGGGGGAGAATTATGTTTGTATGCCACCTTCCGCTTCTTGGAGGAAAGGCAGGATAGAAATGCAATAACAAATAAATAAAAATAAAAGATTTATGTAACTTTAAAGTTGACAACGAGGACATTGAACTTGTCAAGGATTATCAACACCCTGGCATGGTCATTAACCAAAATGGAGACAATGGTCAAGAAATCAGAAAAAAGGCTAGGACTGGGGAGGGCGGCTATGAGAGAACTAGAAAAGGTCCTCAAATGCAATGATGTATCACTGAACACTAAAGTCAGGATCATTCAGACCATGGTTTTCCTGATCTCTATGTATGGGTGTGAAAGTTGGACAGTGAAAAAAGTGGATAAGAGAAAAATCAACTCATTTGAAATGTGGTGGTGAAGAGTTTTGCAAATACCATCAACTGCGAAAAAGACCAATAATTGAGTGTCAGAACAAATTAAACCAGAACTATCACTAGAAACTAAAATGATGAAACTGAGGTTATCATACTTTGGACACATAATGAGAAGACATGATTCACTAGAAAATACAATAATGCTGGGAAAAATTGAAGGGAGTAGGACAGGGGTGTCACCATGGAGGGGGTGACACCAGAGCCTCCTGGCCCCGCCCCTAGGCTGCGGCACCAGGTCCAGGAAGAAGCGGGACAGGCAGACGCCGCTGATGGCGGGCGGAGAGCTGAGCTGCCCAGCCCGTGCGGTGTGGTGCGGCGCAGCACACGCACTAAGACGTCGTCGGAGGTGCTGCGTGATGGAAGGGCGCCAGCGGCCTGGATGATCTCCCGCGGGGTGGGGCTTCAGGGTCCGGACTCCAGGATTTAATCACTGGGAGAGAACACCGAGAGAACGCCGAGGCCCTGCCCTTTTTCTGCAAGGCTGTTAGGACTTGTGACCAAGCTGAGAGGGGTTTGGAATAGGTGTAAGTTTGCCTGTCCCACATCCACTATGCCCCTGGAGTACCCCCTTTTTGGCTTATGTTCCGCCTGCTGAGCGCTGACTGAGCTGGGGTGAAGGACTTATGTTGCATAGCCCCAGCTGAGCCTGGACAGCCCAAGTTCTGTTGAATCCCGACTCTTAACTGGCAGAACTTAGGTCTGACTTGCGCTGTTAATCAATGCCCATTGTTCACTCCACTGGCAAAAATCACCATCCCCAAGGGGCTAAATGGACCGGAATCTGCCTGTTGGTATTCTACTTACTGGGATTCAGTGTAGCCTAGTATCTTTTTTTTTTAAGAATGCCTCTCCAAATCTAATTGGCTGTTACAGTAGATGTGGGAAGTTCATCAGGGCTATGCATTCTGTACCAGAATGAGGGGAGCATTTCATCCACAGTGATCAAGCATCAAGGTGGCCAGTGAGTTGAGAAGCTGTGCAAATTTAGCAGGAGGGTGAATACACCAGGGCAGTCTGCCCCCCCCCATTGTATTGATCTCACAAACCCCAACTTCCCAAGTAAAGGAACCATTTCCTTTGTGCTGATATACACCATGACTGCTGACTCCTCCCCATCTCTATCTACCTGACATTTTGGACAGTGCATGGCATCCATAACCATAACACCAGACAGGAAAGTGACAGCTACCTATGCCTCCCATGGTCGAGTTGCCAATTACCAAGGCCCCCATCCTTAAAGACATTTCCTTGGCACAGGAATATATCAGGTTGTCTCAAAAGGAATGGGTCATTTCCTTTCATTCTCTCTTTCCCTAAGACCCACATTTTTAAAAGGGTTTTGCACTATGCTGTGCTCAGTGGTTTTGTGTGTGCGCATCCCTTATTGTTTGCCTTTTCCCTCTTTCTTTTGCCAAATTTCACACTTCTTTTCCCCCCCTCCTTAATTGGGTAAGACTCCCTCTTTGTGAAAGAATCCCTGTTGCCTCAAAGAGGCCTTTTGACACTGGTTGCTAACCAGTAGAATAGTGGCAAATTGAGAAGTGCAGGGTCCCTTCACGTTTGTCACAGCTCATCCTTTTTTTGCTTCTGGGTTGAGGATGAGAACCTTGTTAACACCTTCTCCCACAAAAACAGATGTCCCTGGGAGCCAATGAAAGGGGAGAGTGTTAGCTGCTGAGAAGAAACTTCTCAATGGCTGACACCTCCTTTCGCTCTGATTGGCTCCAATCAGCAGGAAAGGACAAGGAAGCATGTTAGAAGACTCTTCTCAGTGGCTAACACACTCCCCCTTTCATGCTTATTGTCTCATAGGATGCTGAAGACACTGCTGGGATTCTGCTCCCAAAAGTGTAAGAGGTCTAAGACCCCCTAAGACCCTGTCCCATGTCCCCAAACCACACAAAATCTTTACGCAAACTGAGAACATCCCTTGGTTTAGGGGTACAGAGCTAGCAAGCACCCGTGAGCTTTGGCACTTTTTTTTAATAGAATTTACCATTGCTGTTGGGCTTGGTGCAATATGATCCTCAGTGCTTAATTTCTAAAAAAAAGATAGGTTTCAGTTCAATTCTGTGTGGAAATGACATTGCCTCTTCTGTCCCTGTAATCCTTGATTTGGAGATACTCTGAAGCCAAAACAAAACTGCGCAGACTTGGGAAGGGGACCTATTGAATCAGGATTTCTGCACCCCCTGCCCTGTTTCACTTGTGGCTGCTCATTTGAAGGGGGGGGAGGATAGCTCAGGCCCAGGGACCAAATGTGGCCCTCCAAGCCTCTCTAACTGGCCCTCAGAATTATCCCCAGGCCACTCTTTTTACTGGCCCTACTTCACACCTTGAGCATCCTGGCTGGGACATGTCTGTGAACTCTAATGCCTCTTGGTTGCCTGGACAGAGAGGGGTACTTCGAATTCTATTGTTTTCTTACAGAATTTTCGCTTTAACCACATGAGACTATGTATAAATGCAAATACATTTAGGCTGTGCGTATAAAGGTGTAATTTTAATTTTGCTAGTTGTTTATGTCACTACTATTGCTATTACATTCAGTGATATACGGGAATTACGATTTACGAGTAACATTAGTACAGAAAACATTACTAAGGATTCTGTATGGTCTGGTACGGGAGGAGGTCCATGGGGGTGACACCATGAGTTACCGCACCGGGTGACACCAACCCTAGTGACACCACTGGAGTAGGAAAAGAGGAAGGCCAAACAAGAGATGGATTGATTCCATAAAGGAAGCCACAGACCTGAACTTGGGTGTTTATAACAGATGCTATTGGAGGTCGCTGATTCATTGGGTCACCATAAGTCGCAATCGACTTGAGGGCATATAACAACAAAATTAGTGGAAGAACTTCTGCCTGCACAGTGAGACTTCCTCTCCCTCTCCTCTCCCCACACAACCTTACTCCCTCCAAATCTGCTCCAGAGCATTGGTGGAAAACCCAGAACAGATTGGGGTGAGGAGAGGAAGAGAAAATCCCATTGCATATCCTTTCATATTGTCCAATTTCTAGTCAAGCGTTTGCCTGCTCAGAGGTAGTTCAACACTCTCCAGATGTCCCCACCTGGATGGGGGGGAGGTCATGTGTCCTATTTTACAGTCCTTAATCTGAAGGTCAAACTGGTCTATATGCAGTTTAAAGATAAAAGAGCCGTAAGAAGGGAGCCCTTGGGGGCCTTGAAGTCACTCATCAACAGTTAGCATCTGGACAGTAGACTAAGCAGCCACACAAGTCACCTGGTACAGTCTTCCTCCTTGTGGCAAGATGTATTGCATAGCTATTGAAATTATAGTCATTATTTCTAAATTTGCACCTATTATTTATTTTTTAAAAATATTTTTATTCCACCCTTCTAACCCACAATGGAGCACTCAAGGCGGCTCAATACCGTTCATAATTCAATAGTAAACAGTAAATAAAAACACAATAAAACATTAAATTAGATAAAAATATGTAAGATATAGTTAATAATTCAAAGGGAGTGATATTAAAAGGGAGCTAAAGAGGCAAAACTAAAAGGGGGAGAGAATAAAATCAGTTTCAGGCTATACCTTCAGTCCCTCCCAAAGGCTCTCCAGAAAAAGATGGTTTTCAGAAGTCTCCAAAACACCATTAGGGAGGGAGCAGAGCGGGCTTAGGCATTCCAAGCCCAGGGGCCACAGCTGAAAGGGCCCTCTCCCATATACCTGCCAATCTAACATCTTTCATTCCAGGTAACCAGAGAAGACCAGAGCCAGAGGTTTCATGTAAATGTTAAAGAGCATGGAGACAGAATGGAAGCCTATGGGGGCCTGTCCTTCTCAGACCTGTCCACCAGGTAGGACTGGATCCATTGTAAAATAGTGCCTCCTAGGGTTGCCAGGTTGGAACCATTCAAAAACCTGAGAAAATGGGGGCGGGCCCTAGTGACGTGACGGGGCGGGCCCTAGTGACGTCATGGGGCGGGCCCTAGTGATATCATTAAACATGATACATTGTATCAACCACAGTTGCTTGGAGCATACCATTCAAAAAAAATTCTCTGGAGATTAAAATAGAAATCTTACCTAAAATAGGGTGTTCCTAGGTCCATCTGAAGTGACAAAGTCATTCTTTCTCACAAGCTTATGGTGATGCAAAATGGAAATGGACTGCTTTCAAGTTGATCCCAGATAGGGTCTTCATGGTAAGCAGTATTCAGACGGAGGTGGTTTACTATTGCCTTCCTCTGAGTCTAAGAGGCAGTGACTGGCCCAAGGTCACCCGGTGAGCTTCATGGCTGTGTGGGGATTCCAACCCTGGTCTGCCAGGTCACAGTTCAATGCCTTTAGGGAACATTTAATCTAGCTTACTTGCTTCTGGCAAGAAGGGTTTACGTGCCCTCAAGCCAGGCCATTATTGGAAGAAAGAAGCTCAGTGTTGCAGAGATGTTAGATGGGAGCACAGATGGATGCCCCTGAAGGCAACAACTGTAAACATGCTTATTAAGGAACTAAGCCCCATAGAACTCAATAGGACTTACTTCTGAGTAGATATGGTTGCAGCCATGTTAAGGACAAGGGAGGGCATTCTAGGCAAACAGTTGGCAACTGCCTGTCAGCATTGTGCTGTTGCTAAGACTTGACTGGGGATCATCCACAAAGTTATCCATAAGGCACTGCAACTTTATGTGTTGGCTGGCTACTGCAGTGGGTGTCCCCTAATATTTATGGCCATACAAGCAGGGTGAGTGTAGGCAGCAATTGCCTTTCTACATTACGAGGCCTTATATAGGACCGACAGGCAGCAGGAGAGAGGGGAGGACCAGAAAAAGAACAAAAATAAAAATAAAGGAAGAGAGCGCCTCCTCCTAAGCAATAAGCATGTGCACTGTGCAGAGCGCCTGCCTCCGTTTCCCCCCAAAGCCGCCCCACCCAGCCTCGACGCCAGCGCCTTCTGGGCCAGGCAACCTTGGTGATCTCTGGGCCGCTTCAGCCGCGGCACCTCTCTGCCCTCCCCCCCCGAGAAAAATCAACTCATTTGAAATGTGGTGTTGGAGGAGAGCTTTGCGGATACCATGGTCTGCAAAACAGACAAATAATTGGGTGTCAGAACAAATTAAACCAGAACTATCACTAGAAGCTAAAATGATGAAACTGAGGTTATCATACTTTGGACACATAATGAGAAGACAGGATTCACTAGAAAATATAATAATGCTGGGAAAAACAGAAGGAAGTAGAAAAAGAGGAAGGCCAAACAAGAGATGGATTGATTCCATAAAGGAAGCCACAGACCTGAACTTACAAGATCTGAACAGGGTGGTTCATGACAGATGCTCTTGGAGGTCACTGATTCGTAGGGTCGCCATAAGTCGTAGTCAACTTGGAGACACATAACAACAACAAATAGCTCCCAAATAGCTCCCAAATGTGTCCCTTGCTTCTGATTGCATGGGACAAGAGAGTATGTGACCTATAGCTGTTCATTCACACAATATGCCACCATGGTTTAGCATTACATCTGAACATAACTACTCTGTCTTCAACAGCTGCCAAACAAATTACTTCAAATGCCCATAAGCAAATCAGGATGTGCCAACCAGAAGTATACAGCCTCTGAATGTAGATTCCATTTGCAGCCATGTTAAGGACAAGGGAGGGCCTTCTAGGCAAAACAGACAAATAATTGGGTGTCAGAACAAATTAAACCAGAACTATCACTAGAAGCTAAAATGGTGAAACTGAGGTTATCATACTTTGGACACATAATGAGAAGACATGAGTCATTAGAAAAGATAATAATGCTTGGAAAAACAGAAGGGAGTAGAAAAAGAGGAAGGCCAAACAAGAGATGGATTGATTCCATAAAGGAAGCCACAGACCTGAACTTACAGGATCTGGACAGGGTGGTTCATGACAGATGCTCTTGGAGGTCACTGATTCATAGGGTCACCATAAGTTATAATCGACTTGAAGGCACATAACAACAACAACAAACCTCCCTGATAGACTGTGGGAATGCTGTGGACACAATATATTTCAATTTTAGCAAAGCTTTTGACAAAATGCCACATGATATTCTGATTAGCAAGCTAGCTGAATGTGGACTGGATGGAACAGCTATTGGGTGGATCCACAGTTGGCTACACAATCATATTCAGAGTGCTAATCAATGGTTTCTTCTCAACCTGGGGGGGGGGGTAACTAGCTGGCTACTATAGGGCTTGGTCTTGGACCCAGTGCTCTTCAACATTTTTATTAATGACTTGGATGAGGAGGGGCAGGGAATGCTTATCAAACGTGTAGATGATGCAAAATTGGGAGGAATACCTAATTCTCTGGAAGACAGAAACAAAATTCAAAGGGATCTTAATAGGCTGGAGCATTGGGCTAAAAACAGCAGAATGAAATTTAACAGGGATAAGTGCAAAGTTCTACACCTAGGAAAAAGAAACCAAATGCAGTTATTAAGATGGGGGATACTTGGCTCAGCAATACTACATGCAAGAAGGATCTTGGGATTGTTGTTGATCACAAACTGAATATGAGCCAACAGTGTGATGTGGCTGCAAAAAAAGCAAATGCTATTTTAGGCTGCATTAACAAAGTAAGTGAAGTACTAGTTCTCCTTTATTCAGCACTGGTTAGGCTTCATCTTGAGTACTGCGTCCAGTTCTTGACACCACACTTTAAGAAAGATACAGCAAACTAGAATGGGTTCAGAGGAGGGTAACGAGGATAGTCAGGAGACAGGAAACAAAGTCCTATGAGGAGAGACTGAAAGAACTGGACATGTTTAGCCTGGAGAAGAGCAGACTAAGGGGAGATATGATAGCACTCTTCAAATACATGAAAGGTTGTCACACAGAGTAGGGCCGGGGTCTCTTCTTGATCGTCTCAGAGTGCAGGACATGGTATAATGGGCTCAATAATGCTGGAAGCCAGATTTCAACTAAACATCAGTGCATTAAATTGAGAGAGAGACAGTGACTGGCACAAGATCACTAAGAAACTTTTATAGCAGTGTGAAGCTTTGAACAAAAATCATCCTGGTTACTGTCCAAATTCTAGCTGATACAAGTACAGTGGCTATTTATTGTCCTGGTTCTACCCTACAGATCCTCCACCTGCCTTTCATTTCCTCTAACCTCCATAGTCTCTCCAGTCAATCCCCCTTTTTAAAAGGTCTTGTTCCTTCCCACTCTATTTTCTATATTTTGGTACATGCATTTTCTTTACTGCTTGCCTTTTTAAAAAAACCAGTACCGCTGGTTTGGACTGAGGAAAAGGTGTGTGGCTTTGCTCTAACTCCCGTCTCAATAAGAATAAACGGGCAGGCAACCTGTCAATTAGTACAGGCTCCATCTACGCAAAACAGGAACGTGTAATGATTATTTTCTTCCGCCGGCTTTTCTTGCTAGGTTACTCACTGCTCCCCCAAATCGCCCCCGTTCCCATTTCTCCCAGGTAGGGAGGAAAGAGCGCGCTGAGTCTCCCACCCGCCTGCTGGGAAGCCTCAGCTGAGGCGTCGCGTGATCCGAAAGAGCACCGGAAGTGCCCTCTCACTGACGGGAAAAATCGCCAAAATAAAATAACGTTTGATATTGTTTTTAAAATAAATAACTTTGTTTACGCTAGGCAGGATTTCATTTCTTTTTTTAAAAAAAGCAAAACGTTAAACATGTAAAGGTGAGCTATTTTACTTTTAAACCATTTAGGATGGCAGGCGGGGGGAGAGAATGGGGGTGGGGGCAGGGAGAGTGAGCGATCTGATCTCTTACTTTTAAACCATTTAGGAGGGCAGGCGGGGGGAGAGAATGGGGGTGGGGCAGGGAGAGTGAGCGATCTGATCTCTTACTTTTAAACCATTTAGGAGGGCAGGCGGGGGGAGAGAATGGGGGTGGGGGCAGGGAGAGTGAGCGATCTGATCTCTTACTTTTAAACCATTTAGGATGGCAGGCAGGGGGGAGAGAATGGGGGTGGGGGCAGGGAGAGTGAGCGATCTGATCTCTTACTTTTAAACCATTTAGGAGGGCAGGCGGGGGGAGAGAATGGGGGTGGGGGCAGGGAGAGTGAGCGATCTGATCTCTTACTTTTAAACCATTTAGGAGGGCAGGCGGGGGGAGAGAATGGGGGTGGGGGCAGGGAGAGTGAGCGATCTGATCTCTTACTTTTAAACCATTTAGGATGGCAGGCGGGGGGAGAGAATGGGGGTGGGGGCAGGGAGAGTGAGCGATCTGATCTCTTACTTTTAAACCATTTAGGAGGGCAGGCGGGGAGAGAGAATGGGGGTGGGGGCAGGGAGAGTGAGCGATCTTACTTTTAAACCATTTAGGAGGACAGGCGGGGGTAGGGAATGGGGGTGGGGGTAGGGAGAGTGAGCGATTTTACTTTTTACTGCTGGGGGAGTCCCTGCAGGGGCGGCGGCTGCTCAAGTCCTCCTGTCTGTCTGCACTGCAGTCCCTGCTGCCGGACTGAGAAACAGCGGGAAGGCGGCCAGCTACAGCCCAACAGTATGCGTGTGTCAATCATGCATGCGTGGCTGAGGGGGCCAATGAAAAGCCGGAGATCCTCCAGTTTAAACAAAATATTGCCGGAGGCCGGAGACGGCCCCCTTTTGCTGGAGACTCCGGCAGAAAAACGGAGACCTGGCAACCCTAGTGCCTCCAGTCCCATCCCAGCTAAGCAAATAAGGAGGATACCATGGTTGATAGTATTGAAAGCTGCTGAGAGGTCCAGCAGAAGTAACAGGGATGCACTTCCCGTGTCTGATGTCCAGTATTGGTCATCAAGCAGGGCGACCAAGGCAGTCTCTGTCCCATAACCAGGCCTGAAGCCTGATTGGAAAGTATCTCGATAAACTGATTCATCCAGGAAAACTTGGAGCTGAGCAGCCGCTACTACCCTTTCAGTCGCCTTGCCTAAAAAGGGGGGATTGGAGACTGGGTGGAAATTGTTAAGATCTGCAGGGTCTAACGGAGGCTTCTTTAACAAAGGACTTATCACAGCCTCCTTCAACAATGTTGGCATAGAACCTTCCCTTACCTACACATATAAATGAGCATATGCACATTTTATGCAAATCTGTGTTCTCTCTTGCCTTTTTTGGTGATGTGTCTGTCATCTGGACCGGGTGGCACCAAAACGTCCTCTCCCCCTGAACAGAACTCAGTTAGCACCATGGTACACACCACGGTTGCGAAATCTGAGACAGGTGGTGAGACGACTAGAACGCCGGTGGCGGAAATCCCGTTCCGAAGATGTCCGGACACAGGTTAGAGCAGCAGTAACTGCCTACCAAGTGGCAATAAAGGCAGAAAAGAACAGGTTCTTTGCTGCCTCTATTGCGTCAGCAGAGTGCTGTCCCAGGAGGTTGTTCCAAGTGGTCCGAAGCCTGGTCGGTCCAGTTGCTCAGGAACCCTTGGAACAGTCCAAGGCCTCCTGTGACAAATTAGCAAAGCACTTTGCTGACAAAATCGAACATTTACGGAGCTCGATCCCGTACGCCGTGGATGCAGTGAATGAATCAGAGTTGGCCAGTTGCAAGCCAGTCAAATGGGATCGATTTCAGCCTCTCCCTTCTGAGGATGTGGACAAGGTGGTCTCGACTGTGAAGCCTACCACCTGTCTAAATGATCCTTGTCCATCGTGGCTCCTCGTGAGCTGCAAAGAGAAACTGGGTGAGGGGATCAAGGTGGTGGTCAATGCATCCTTGAAGGAGGGTGTAATGCCATTAGCCCTCAAGGAGGCAATTGTAAAGCCCATCTTAAAGAAGTCCTCCTTGGATCCCCAGGTTTTGAATAACTTTCGCCCAATTTCGAATTTACCATTCTTGGGCAAGGTCATTGAGCGAGTGGTGGCTAATCAGTTGTCGACACACTTGGATGAAACGGATTATTTGGATCCATACCAATCGGGTTTCAGGACTGGACATGGAACTGAAACAGCCTTGGTCGCTCTGGTTGATGATATGAGGAGGGCATTAGATAGGGGAGAATTCACCTTTCTTGTCCTCCTCGATCTCTCAGCGGCTTTTGATACTGTTGACCACAGTATCCTTCTACATCGCCTGGAGGGATTGGGAATAGGAGGCACTGTATTGCAGTGGTTCCATTCCTTTCTCTCCGATAGGCATCAACAGGTAGCATTGGGGGAGGAGGTTTCAGACCCTTGGCCTCTCAATTGTGGTGTGCCACAGGGCTCTATCCTCTCTCCCATGCTATTTAATATCTATATGAAGCCGCTGGGGGCAATCATTAGGAGATTTGGGCTGCAGTGTCACCAATATGCGGATGACACTCAGCTCTATCTCTCGTTTAAATCTTCGCCAGAGTTGGCTGTGGAGACCATGTCCAAGTGTCTGGAATCCGTGAGTGGATGGATGGGAAGGAACAGGTTGAAGTTAAATCCCGATAAGACTGAGGTGCTGCTTGTGGGAGACAGGGGAATGTTGGGAAATGTTGACCTGATGTTCAACAGGGTGAGACTGCCCCTAAAGGACCGGGTCCGCAGCCTTGGGGTTGTTCTTGATTCCAAGCTGTCCATGGAGGCTCAGATTTCGGCAGTGAGCCGGGCAGCTTGGTATCAATTACACCTCATTCGTGGGCTGCAACCCTACCTCCCTGTTCATCAGCTCCCACTGGTAGTACATGCCCTGGTCACCTCTCGTTTAGACTACTGTAATGCGCTTTACGTGGGGTTACCCTTGAAAACGGTCCGGAAATTACAACTGATACAAAATGCTGCGGCTCGACTACTCACAAATTGTCGCCGCCGGGAACATATCACCCCAGTGTTGTTCGACCTTCACTGGCTTCCTGTTGTTTTCCGGGCTCAATTCAAGGTGTTGGTATTAACCTTTAAATCCCTACACGGTTTCGGCCCAGTTTACCTGATGGAGCGCCTCCAGCGCCACCAATTATGCCGCCCGACAAGATCAGCCACTCAGGGCCTTCTCTCAGTCCCACCAACTAAAACAGCTAGGTTGGTGGGGACTAGGGAGAGGGCATTTTCAGTGGCGGCCCCCACTCTCTGGAACTCCCTCCCATACGATCTTCGGCATGCCCCTTCCCTGAATGTATTCCGCAAAGCCTTGAAGACCTGGCTCTTCAGACAGGCCTTTGGGACTTCCGGGGAGGGTTAATTTTTTAGGACTAATCGCCTATTACTCTGAACTGCTATTGTTCTTTATTTATAGTTTTACTGTTATATGTATTTTATGTGTATTTTATTATGATGCATTTATTGCAACTAAATTGTACGTCGCCTAGAGTGGCCATCGGCCAGATAGGCGGCTTATAAATTAAATTATTATTAATTATTATTATCACCCTTCACTTACACCCCTAATTCTTTAAGGGGTGGTTCCAGCCTGATCACTTCCCATGAAGCCTTGTACCCACCCCCCCACCCCACCCCACACACACTGTTCTGTCCCAAGGAAAATACTTCACAGTAAACAGAGTACATACAAAATTGCTAAGCCAGCCTTGAATGTGTTAGTAAAAATGCTGCTTTAGGGGCTTTTAACAACTTTGGAAGGTGCGCATACTAAATCCGTATGGAGCATAACACATGCATTATATTTCCAGAGCTTTATTTCTGCTTTGTTACCTAGAGAGAGAGAAAACAGTTATGTTGGTCTTAACCTTTAAATCCCTATACGGTCTCGGCCCAGTTTACCTGAAGGAGCACCTCCAGTACCACCAACTAAGCCGCCCGACCAGATCAGCCACACAGGGCCTTCTCTCCGTCCCACCAACGAAAACAGCTAGGTTGGTGGGGACTAGAGAGAAGGCATTCTCAGTGGCGGCCCCCACTCTCTGGAACTCCCTCCCGTTCGATCTCCGCCATGCCCCTTCCCTAGATACATTTCGCCGAGCCTTGAAAACATGGCTCTTTGGACAGGCCTTTGGGATCCCCGGGGTGGGCTAATTTCTTTATATTGTTTTAAAACTGTCTATTGATGGCCCTAAACTGTTCTGTACTGCTGCTTTTAAAATGATTATTGTTGACTGCACTGTATTTTATTATGTATTTATATTGTATTTGAACTTTAATGTTGTACGTCGCCTAGAGTGGTTTCGGCCAGATAGGCGACACAAAAATTAAATTTATTATTATTATTATTATTATATGTGCTATGTTGTAGTGGGGGTGGGGTTTTTTTATTTCTTTTTTTTAAAGACAGCAACATACAATAATGTTTAATTGAGCCAGAAGTAATTAAGGCTGGGATCTGGAACATGTTTCTAATGCCAAGACTCATTTTACAAACACATGAAGAAAGATAATGGGATTTTTATCTTAATGCTTTCTGCTAGAAGAATCACACAAGGTGACCATTATCTTCCTGACAATCTTCTGAAGTAGGCTTGGCTGAATGGTTGTGGCAGGCCCAGGAGCACCCACTGAGCTTCTTAGTGGATTTGAAACTGGTCTCCTCAATCCAAATCTGACATTCTAACTCAGGGATATTGTTAAATTCTAATTCTCCATCAGCCCTATCCAGAATGGCCATTCAGCAGAGATGAATATTTTTTAATTTTATTTTATTTAGAAAATGTATAAACCTCTTGTTGGAAAATTTTCCAAGCAATGTGCAGATACAAAATTATACATAAAACATAGCTAAAATCCAAAAACCAGTTTAAAAGATATACACAAAATCAGCAAGAAAACTTTAAAACAAATCTAAGGTACTAAGTCATGTGTCTGGATAGGCTTGCTGAAACAGCAGAAGAGAGGTGGAGTCCAGCAGCACCTGGAGGGCTCTAACCACTATACTACAACGGGTCTCGAAAGCAGAAGCAAGGATTCCTATACTTTTAATCATTGCGTTGAAGAGGGACTTTCATCAAGGGCAGGTTCTCCCTTGCAAGACAAAGTGCACCTATCAATGTTCCTCTTCCGCCCAACTCTACACAAAAAGTATAGGTATCTGGTCACCCCCACATAACAGGGCTGGGAGTCTGTGGTCCTCCAGATGTTGCTAGACTCCAGTTCACATCTTCCCTGACCATTGGTCATGCTAGCTGGGGTTGATTTGAAGTCCAGTATCTACTGGATAGCCACAGGTTCCCCACCTCTGCTATATAATGCTCCGTAAGGCTGCATTGGAATGTAGACAAAATTCTGCTGCACATGTACAACATCCCTGTCCCCTCTCTGAGAAATCTGGCAAATCATATCAAAGATCTTTCTTATTCTCTCAAATTTTCTCCAGCTTGTTACTGAGTACCAATTTTTATGTAAATTCAGAGGCAACTCCAGAAGATATCCCCGGCCTATAGGCTAATCGTATCAAGTGGCACATATGTGAACCAGGCGGTTAATTTGACAGATGCAACATTTCAAGTTAGTCCTTAGACTGGTATTTCATAGGAATGCCAGCTGACTGGAAAACCCAGGCTGGCCAGCTCTTGTGCCTTTAACAGGAGCGTGATTGACCAAAATCAGCAAGCAACATTTTTCATAGCACAGAGATAAACATTAGCACCTACCATTGTCTGCAGATCTAGTCTCTGTTGATTGATTGATGATTAATAATATTTTATTACAGGAGCCAGTTAAAATATTGGCAACCTAGGTGCCAGCCTCATGGTGTGTGTTTTTCTCACAAGCCAGACCTGAACCTTCCCATATTATACATTGTATTATTCATTGGCTGAGATTATTTTTGTGCATGTGGAGGCATACTTACAGGGTGTCTCATAATAATAATAATAATAATAATAATAATAATAATAATAACAATAACAACAATAATAATAATAATTTGATTAGTTAAAAGTTTATATTCCATCATTTTCCATATCACTAGATCTGCCAGCTGATGTGGTTTCCATTATTCAAAGTGGGTTTCAGCATTTCTTTCTCTCTGTCTCTCTGGCAGTATGTACCAGATGTGCCATTTTCCTTAGGCTAATAAACGTGTTAAGGCTGCAGTGCAAACGCGCTTACCAAGAAATAAGTCCCACTGACTCACTTCCATGTAAACATGCATAGGATTGTGCTGTAAGTGATTTTTAGCAGTTATATGCACACATCCATATTGCCTATTCCCCCTTTTTTATTTCATTAATTACTCAATTAATGAAATAAAGAAAAGCCAGGATGGATTTAAGTGTTTTATCTGCCAGTCGTTTTATTATGTTTTTATTGTTCTGCCATTTAGATGAACTGCTCCGGAACCCATTTTAGTGAAGAGTAGTCTGGAAATATCTTGAATAAATAATCAAGTAACAGACAGCAACTCATATATACAGAGGTAGAGACTGGACTCTCAGTGGTTAAAATTTTGAATAGGAGACCTTTGGGCTAAAAGCCTTCCATTGTCAGATAGCCTTCTAAGATTCCCCACTGTGCTGTCTCAGTCAATGAAACTCCAGATGTGATTCTTGTTTCTTATTCCATACTTAGCTGGCTGCCATTGACCAGGTGACCTCTTTGAATGGTACAGTGCTGATCAGGTATGGTAGAATGCTGCAGTGACATATAGCGAGGGAACGCACCCATGGCTTCAGTTCTTAACACACTTTACTAGAAAGAGTAACAGGGCGAACTTAACCTACCTGTCCCCAATCTAATTTGGTCAGAGCCAAGGTATTGGGGGAGAGGGAGTTAATGCTCCCTCTGAATTGTTCTCCTGAAACTGGCATATTCCTGTGAGGAAAAACGCTTTGGGGGTAGGGCAATTGGCACTGGGAAAATGGCATGGGGGAAGGAGTTAGCCACCTTTCCTGGCACTACAGTCCAAGCCCAATTACCCTCCCCACAGCTGCTTTTATATTTTGGGGGTGGGGGAAACTGCAGGAGTTCTGATCATAGATTTTGATGTCACATTTTCTTTGTCTTTGAAACAGTCCTGGAACAGCCTAGGAGTTCCTCCGTTGCTGATGAAGTGTATCCTCTTCAATGACAGCACTTCCGCTCGTTCTAAAATGTTATGGATTAAAAATAAATATCTTGAAATAAAATATTTATATTGACTGGAAGGGGGGTGAACAGAGTCAGACATCCACCCTGTGGCCTTTTGACAAACAGCTGTATAAACACTTCATAAATAAATAAATAGAATCTGTTGACTTGCACATCATGCCTCCCTTCCATACAATAGTTCCAAATTAATCTTTTTTCCTCCAAAGTGAAACGAATGGCTAAAACAAATGGGTTCAGAAGTGTCAGCTTTCTGAATGACAGTGCAATCCTAACCATGGCTCCATCTGCACTATACAAAATAGTATAGTATCACTTTAAACAGTTATGGCTTCCCCCAAAGAATCCTGGGAACTATACTTTGTTAATGGCTCTAAGAGTTGTTAGGAGACCTGTATTTCCTTCACAGAGCTACAATTCTCAGAGTTCCCTGGGAAGGATTGACTGTTAAACCACTCTGGAAATTGTAGCTCTGTAAGGGGAATAGGGGTCTGCCCTTAAGAAACTACAGTTCCCAGGATTCTTTGGGGGAAGCCATGATGGTTTAAAGTGGAATGATACTACTTTAAATGTATGGTGCAGATGGAGCAATAAACCAGTATGTGATCTGGATGGTTGTAGCTTTCACAGGGAAGGCTGCTAGATATAGACAAAAGTTCCTGGATTCCATTTCTGTAAAGTCTCATGGAGATCTGAAGACACGAGTGTATAAAATGTATCCTGACATAATTTTCAAATGTTATTATGCTTTTATTATTTATATTTTCTGCTGTAGTAATGATTATCCGTTTTATAAGTAAAGCTTTGTTCATTTTAAGGTTATCCATACATTTTATGAATTAATTTTAATTGTGACGTTTGATTTTGTAAGACTGTTTTTAATGTTTGGTATTATGCTTTGCTCTGCTATGGTCTACAGACTTAAGCATAAACGTATTCTAGTTCCATTTAACATAGCACCATTTCTCTCCAGGGACAAATTGCTACGTAGAAGTGCTTTTGGGTGGTAATTGTAATGTCTAGACCAGTTAATGATTTGTTCCTGGTTAATCACAGAAGCGCCTTGACACTCTTGCATTTCAGCAATAGACACTCCACTCCATACAGCCATAACCAAGGCCTTCATTCAACTGGCTGCTGAAACCAAGACTTTTCAGTTGCAATGTTGTTCAATCAATCACTCCCATTAGTCTCACAGGCAACCAAAGCTAATTTGCTTTAAGTACATAATGGGTGAACATTTTCACTCCCTTTCAATGCCATACCTGGAAAATCACTGGAAGGGGTGCACTTTTAAGTGCTGCTGAAAATGTTTGCAAAATTACACAAACACACCTTTTTGCCTCGGCCCTAGACTCATATTCACAGTGACTGATTGTACCACATTAGAGCCCGAAAACTGCAAGTCTTTCACAGCAGTCATCTCTGTCTTTGCTATAATCATACACGGGACACATCAGGTGAATGGGATTTACAGTAACAACTGGCAGCTCACATTACATATGGCACAAAATTCTCTGTGGGCTTGATCTGAAATCCTTCTCCTCTCCTGCGGTGACAAGTAGCTCATTCAGACTTATTCCCTTTATGGAAAGATTACATAGCCTAGTGCCTTTGAAGAAATGCTGCAGTTTCACCATCACTTTTCCTGACTCCAGCTTCCCTGACATTTCTGATAACCCCCCATATTTTATTGTATTGTATTTATTTAACAGCCAGGCAGTGTGGTGCAGTGGTTAAGATGCTGGATTATGACCTAGGAGACCAGGGTTCGAATCCCCACACAGCCATGAAGCTCACTGGGTGACCTTGAGCCAGTCACTGCCTCTCAGCCTCAGAGGGTGGCAATGGTAAACCCCCTCTGAATACCACTGACCATGAAAACCCTATGCATAGGGTCATCATAAGTCGGGATCGACTTGAAGGCAGTCCATACTATATACATTTATTAAACACCATTTATATACTGCTTGATTATGCTAAAACCTCAAAGCGGTTTACAAAAAAGAATAAAGCATTGCAATTATCAGTAAAAGCGCATTAAAAACAGGTATTGAAGAAAACATTCTGAAGGTAATGAAAACCAACAGTAAGCTTTAAAAAAAGGGATTAAAGTGCTTGTGAACTTCCTATATGTCTGGATAGGCTTCCTCCATACTCAAATGAAAGAGAGTGGCACATGGTCCTCCTCCAACATTTCACAGATGAGAATAAGGGCAAACTGATGACATGCCAAAAATTGCTTCCTAGGCCTCACCCCGATTGCACATTGCTAAAGCAGATTTCTGTGCTCCAGCTGCTGCATGCTCTTGTAATTTGCTTGGGCTGCAATAGTCTGCCCTGCTCTATTTTTAAAGCCAAGGATGTGTCTGTCCTTTAGGTTAAACAGATAGCATTGGAATTGTGTTCATTGTCCTACAGACTTGCCATCAACAGTTCCAAATGGGGCCTCCCTAGCTGGGGAAATGGCAAACTGTGTGTGTTGAAGTCTCCTTCGGTGGTTAGCTGGCCCTGCCCCAGACCCACCCCTCTATTATCCATGCTTTGGAGCTGAAGGTCTGAAGCAGGGAGCCTGTTCTACGTGTGTAGGTTCCCCATGCAATTTAAAACCTTGCATAATTGGGGTTATAGATCACCAGGCCCCTATGCAAGCAGAGTGAGGCTCCCCACTTTAGACCTTCAGCCCAGGGAGCAGCAGGAGCAGAAGATGTGACAGTGGGATGGGACCAGTAGGCATAGTCTCACTCTCTCTCCATGCAAACTTGACAGCCTGGAGAAAAACAATTAAAAGGGGCTTTCGTTTTCATGTCCATGCACCGTTTGCACATCTGATCTGACAGCATAGCCCCAACTAATAGCTAGGCAGCCACATTTTGCATCAGCAGCAGTTTCTGAATGGTCTTCATAGGCAGACCTATCTAAAGTACATTGCAGTAGTGTAGCCTGGAAACCATCAATAAATGAATGAATAAGCATGGCTAAATACTGGACCATGCCCAATGGGTAGCTATTTGGCAATGAATCTGGGTAAATGCTGGGACCCAACAAGCTAAACTTTGGCTAAATTCCACCCAATCATTTTTCTCTCCCACTAAAATCAATGGGATTGTTTCACTAGATTGTGCCCATTGCTAGCAGAGCATTCGTACAGGATTTGTATTTAGAAGTGCCTGCATTTAATTATATGAGCAGTGCTGATAATTAAACGTTTATGGACAGCTCCTTTTATTCACTCTGCATTTACATTTTTCATGACAACAAGCAAACATAGCATAGAATATTGTCTCCAAAAAGCAGTAAGCCCAATAGTAGGCAGACAGAATCAGAAATATTAACATTAATATTCTTCATGTAAATATTTAAAATCCCAGCTGAAGATTAACCCATCCTTTTAATCATTTGTTGCCTGCAGTTAGGTTTTTCCCTGTGCAAGTTAGGGCACATAGATGAAAACAAACCCCAATCAAAGTATTTTCCTTCTATGAAATCCTGCAAAAATAAAATGAAGGGAAGGCTCCAGCAATACATCCACCTCTTGGGAAATAGCCACAAATGAGAGAATGTACTAAAGGAGAGAGAATGCAGAATACATGCCATTGGGAAGAGTCATGAAACATTGCAGCCTGTCAAAATCACTACCCACATGAGAATATTTGTATACATTCCTCACATCACAATGCAAGGGTAGTAAAAGGGAATCTCCATTGTCAAATTATTTATTAAGAAAGAGTCAAAGATGAGACACACACACATATACATTCATTCATTCATTGTGTGGAGCAAAAATCATGTCATCAATGGGGGAAAGTAAAAATGAGATACCCGATGTCATCGAGGACACTAAATCCTGTATCTGGGAGGGCATCACTTTAGGCGTGCCAATCTTGAGAAGAGTCATCCTTCATGGGGAGCTGTGCAACATGGTGAAGTCCTAACCAGCCAGATGTGCAAAAGATTCAAGCAAATCCCAAATCAAGAACTGGTACAGGACAGATTTGGACACATTTGGAATGTGATAAGCCAAAGTGGGATTTCTCCAAAGGACACTAAACCACAATGGGGGCCTGCGAAACACTTCAAGGTGTTTCAGAGATTTGGATTTTATTTTTATTTTTTTTAAATTGCAGTGTGTCTGCAAAAATTGAAATATTTTCCCCCAACTGGCTATGTAAGGAAAAAACCAGGATGGAAGAGGGGGGAGGGGGAGCTCTTCTGTGACTGAAAGGTCTCACTTCTTCAGTGACAGCACTTTGTGGAAGGGATTTTGAAGTAACATATCGCTTTGTTCTTGTCTACTAGTTCTGCTTGTTTGTAAAATGCTGGACATTCAAGTCCTTCTGCCACATGCTCACACAGCCACTCATGTCAAGTCAGCTTTGTTCTTAGATTCTGTGATTTTGATGCCAACCGAGCAAAATACAAGCCTGAAACTGAGTGGGGTTTTTTCCCCATTCATCATAGCTCCCTAACCCCTGTCCCCACGTTTCTGAAATTTTGCAGGTTTCTTACATACGGACACCTCTCTCATGTTTGTTACAAAATGTCCACAAAACAATGGGACAGATTAAGCAAATCCATTCCTTCCCACCCCAAACTGTAAATGCTGCCCCTGCAGGAAAACCAAAGCAGTTACCCTTCTGAAATTTGGCAGGATTCATCCCCCCAGGAGACTCTACTGTGGCTGAAAATTTCATCCAATTCTTTCAGAAAAAAAAGGTTATAGACTATTGTTTGAGGCGGGGGGATATAACATTTAAAGTGCCCAACACTTTGGCAGATGTTATTCACTCAGGAGGGTCTACTATGTCTGCAAACTTCTTCTACTTTTGTACTTTGCATGCAAGTACAAGCCCACCTGCAGACCATTCCCACTCAACAGGGACGTTTGAGGACTGATGCACACTAGTAAGACATGAAGGTAACATCCTTTCCCTGTTGTTTGTCTCTAAAAGAGATGTGTGCAAATGACCTCTCAAAATTCTGCAGAGATAGGGGATAGTCCTGTGACATCACTAGATGTAAATATGTAATCCTGCTTTTGCTTATGTTTATTTGCTATGTCCATATTTGGTAAGTAGAGAGGGGAGGGGTAAAATGGAATATTAGGGAAGGAGTGTTTGGCATTAATGTCCCTGATTGGATGTTGGATTCTCTGGGTGGAAGGAGGTAATGAATGAGGGTTTGTGTTTAAAATATACTGGAGATTGTGTCAGTTACGGAGTCAGTTGGTTTTATTCTGGGGCTTTGATAGTTAGATAGATTAAGAATTGGGGTAGAGGGTGGTGGTTGGCCTGGGACGGATTAAGATATAGTTAGATTGTAGTGTAGTGATATTTTGTGTCAGAGCTTATTTCTATCTGTAAGGTTTAAAAATTACCATCTGAAAATAATAAAGTATCATTTTGTTTTTTTTATTGTTCCATACTCATGCATATGCTTGGTTACAGCAAAGCATAAGTAAATATCAGTCAGGGAGGTGGTGAAAAAACAAATAGCACTGAAATCAAAGCTCTTAATATACAGCGTATCCTGGCAAATAGTATAAAGGTACTTCATTGTAAAACTGGTGGCAGCATTGTACCATAAGGGTATCCCTTGAAGGAAAGGATTGCCTCACATACAACCTAGCAATAACTATATCCACAATGGGTTTGGGGTATCGAAAATCACCCAAAGATAAGGAGGGGATGCTGTGGAGTGCCCAGGGAAAAAACTGCACGCAAAGGTTGGTAAGTGTTGAACAGCCTCTGTACATGTCTAAAGGGTAGCTAATAAGTTGTATAGAGACTGACATCTCCCTCATCTGCTGCACAAATGGGTGAGGACGTCACAGACACCATTTCAGCAAATTTCTTCAGGGGAAGGAAAAATTCTCCAACAGTTTCTTAGGGGAGACACTTACCCTTAGCAGTGGAAGTGACACTTCTTTTTTCCTGAGGTTTTGATATTATTATTTTGCTGCTTCTGCAAGTGGAACACAGAAACTGTGTTGACAGCCTCAGGGCTGCTGACACACAGGTAAAAAGGGGTCCATTTCTTGTGGGCCCAGGGCCAGTAGGAGGTCCAATCTTAGCTTTCTTTTTTTAAAAAAGTAAGTTTGTAGTAAGTGGTAAGCGGCGGTAATGCAGCCGAAGCTCTGCTCACAGCCGGAGTTCGATTAACGGAAGGAGGAAGTCGAATCTCCGGTAAAAGGGGTCAAGATCCACTCAGCCTTCCATTCATCCGTGGTTGGTAAAATGAGTACCCGGCATATGCTGGGGGGTAAAGAAAGGTCGGGGAAGGAACTGGTAAACCCACCCCATATATACAGTCTGCCTAGTAAACGTCGCAAGACGTCACCCTAAGAGTCGGAAACGACTCGCACTATAAGTGTGGGGACACCTTTACCTTTTTAGATGGTGGATTATAAGTCCTCCTCTGTCCTTTACAAACTATGCCACTGCTTTGCTAGCTCGCCAACATGCGATGTCTACTCTGGCAGGATGCATGTGCCACGCCAATGCTGCCTCTGGAGCCACCCGGATCATCCAATGGCCAGACCCCAAGGTAGGCCAGGTCAGCAGTTGCAGCCAGCTCCAAGTCAAAGCCCAGTCTATGGCATAAATCACCCAAACGTACAATGAGTAGGTAAGGGAGCCCGAAGGGACTGACTTGGCTCATTATGGCAGGGGTTCATGCCATTTCATTCTTCTTCTAGACAACCAGCTTATACTTAGGGAAGACTACAGGCCCAGGTGTGTGCCCCACAGAGTGTTCTTTGCATGATGGTATGCCCAGTGCATGATGCTGTGTTCACAAATGCACACCGATTTTAAGACCTGGGGATAAAAGGAATCATTGCATGTTAGCCAAACCACACTGAGCGCAATGAGGATGGATGTATCTCCTGAATGCCCCTGAGCACCATCGTCCAATGGCCCTTATTTGTTGTTCCTGCAAACCCAACTCTGCTTGTAGTTGCCATTTCAATGCTAAAGGAGTGGGAGCCATAGTCTCTTATGTTCAAGTCCAAGCATATTAGGCAAGCGTTCATGACACCCACAAATTGGTGTCTTGTGAGCGGTGGTGAGTCCCCATGTATAAAGAACTGGCCTTCCTTAGAAGGATGGATTAAAAAGTAGTTCTTCACATCCCTTACAGGGCAAGGGCCACCCACTGGTGCTTCCTTAGGGGCAACTGCTGTGCCCCATACTCTCTGATCCGTTTCTGAGCGACGTATCATCAGCTTAATTGATCAGGGGCCCACTGATATGTCTCGCAAACACAGGGCCAAGGGCCCTGTCAGAGGCCTTGATGTAGTTGTGCATTCCCCGACCCTTAAGGTACCGTAAAAGGCTAATGGAAAAGGTGCCAGAAACAGGAAAGTTTCAAACTCTGACCAGCATACCACATTTGCTATGCTAGTGATGCTAAACAGCATAGCATATGTGATGAACCTGCATGTATCTTGGCATGGTGCCTCCATCCCTCCAATGCCCGGTGAGCTCGGTCTGGGAAACCTAGAGCCATGTTAAAAAAAGGCAATAGCTGCCTGGTGCATAAGAAACATTTTATGAGCCTTGCCTTGCCTACACACAAAGGTTAAATAGAGTACTATAGCCTCTGTAGTAGGCCAAACTCCCGGGTAAACCTGCATTTCCGCACCTAGCGCGCTTCTCCAGGACCCCCACCCATCCGACGACCATCCCATCCCCCCGCCACAGCAGACCAGCCTCTTCTCAAGCAGAGGCCTTTCTTTACCTTGATGCCACATGATGCCCAACTGACCTTTATACGGAGAAGACCCCCTTTCATAGGCTGAGGTGCTGCCCATCTGCGAGACCCTGTGGGATCTTGCAAGAGCCTAGCACTCTCACAAGATTCAGTGGGATGCTTCCCATCCCTCACCAGGGTCAGGTGTGCAAACCTCACAACCAGGCCCAGGCATGCAGCTGCGCCCAGGATTTTGTTTATTTTGAATCTGCAATCTTGATTTATTTATTTAACAGATTTAACCTGCCTTTCAGAGTTCCTACCCTGAAGACGCATTTTACAACAGTTATAAATAGTTCAGAAACCATAATCATATCTTATTAAATAACATTTAAACATTAAAATAACATTAAAAAGAAAGGAGCAGCTAAAAAAGCACAGCTTTACTGAACCAACTCTCAGCCTAAACTACCTCACAAGGTTGTTGCCAAGATAAAAGGGGAAGAGAGGGCCCAGGAAGAAAAGTGAAGTGTCATGTTCACCAATCATGCAGAGACTGGGGGGGGGGGGGACACACAAAGGCACCCTCCCGCCAATTGCTATAACTGCAACATTCCACAGCCTTCACATTTTACAGCAAAATACCAACAACAAAAAAGCAAAATACCAACAACAAAAAAGCAAAATACCAACAACAAAAAAGCATGCCAATTCAATACAGAATAGAATAGATTTATTTATTGTTTTAGCCAATGCCCATAAAAATGTAAGTATCAATACAAAACATCTGGTAAAACATACATATGAAACATATATGGGACATTAGGAATCTATCCCATGATGCATAGATAAAACCCTGAGTTTTCAAGAACTAATTAAAATAATTATAGAAATGTTGGAATTTATTTCGTTTTTTCATATATTTAGATTAAAATGTGCTCAGGTGAATCTCCCTGTGTTGGTAGAACTCGTGTGTTTTAGGAATGCCATTCTTATCTTCGCTGTGGCTAATGCAAACAGGGCTACCCTGTAAGATGGCCAGTAGCCATCTTACCTTAAGTTCATCTGACCTGCCTTCTAATAAAGACTGAAATGGAGAGATGAAGTTCAGCCTTGGTGAGTCATATAGAGCGCAGGGTAATATATAGTGCTCCATGCCTTCTATTTGTCCTGACCCACATATGCACAGTCGATCTTCTAGTGGTTTTTTTGAATATCTGCCAACCAGCTATTCAGTGGGCATCAGTTGGAATCTGAGTCGGGTAAAGGCACTTCTTATGGGGGAAAAGGTTAACTCCCGCAGGTAGGAGGCCCTTTCATGATCTAGTTTAATTTTGCCAAACCAGATGGCAGATTTACATATTTTCAGTGTCTTTTTGGGCATCTTTGTCGTAGACAAGGTCCCTGATTATGCTTTCAGATATGTCCTGGGTTAGCATGGCAGGGGAGATCAAGTAGCTAAGCATCAAATGTCTACTACGTTGTACCCAGCCATCCCGATTCTGTAGCTCCAGGAAACATCTTTTGGCTAGGTGGTGTTTTAGCATCTTTGACAGCTTTTTCCAATATATATAGATGGATTTGTGTATGCGTGCTTTGAGAGATGGAAGTCCTGCTTCACTTCTTAGAAGTGCGCCAGGTGTGCTATGTGCTACGGACAGGAGCAGGTGCAAAAACTTGTTTTGGATAATGTCAAGTTGGTCTCCGCACTGCACACCCCAAATTGCTGCTCCATACAAAAGGTGGGACATGATCTTGGCTGCAAAAACTTTTAACATTGGTTCTATTAGGCTATGGTCCTCAGTATAGTAAAGTTTCTTTATAGGCCCTAATAAACAGGCAGCTGAGGATGTTATTATACAGCCACGAGAGTGGCTGTATACTATAGTCAGTAGGGATTTTTCGCATTCTACCATATTAAATGAAAATACTCCCCCCATCCCTTTCTGGTGCTTTCTATAGTCCCAATTCAAAACAAAAACGTACAAGTCTTATACTGTTGGATTCAGAATCACTTGCTCTACAACTCTGGAAGTTTTCTTGGTGATACACAACCCCCCCACGGAGAATCCACAGGTTAAAGTGAAAAACGGGAGAGAAAAAAACTAGAAGCCGTTTGGACTTTTTTCTTGAGAAATGGTCATAATCTGTTGTCGTTGATTACAACTCAGAGATGACTGTAAGGTATCCCTAATCAAATCCCTGAGCTTGCCCCATACACAGTACTTCATCTGAAGTTGGTTTAAATTAAAAAAACGGCATGGTTTATTTTTAATTAATTTATTAAAAAATGCATTGGAGTGGATTGTAACGTACTGCATGCACAGAAGAAAGACTTCTTTCAGTTTCACTTCAAAGGAAGCAGGGGAAGTCTCCTCCTGTGATTGGTGGGCAACAGACATGTGACTCACACTGGCCTTCTGCTGAGCTTGCTCTGTGTGAGGAAGAGAGAGCGAGAGAGCAAGAGAGAGCAAGTCTGCTCCTGTGATTGGTGACCAAGAGACATGTGACTCACACTGACCTCCTGTTGAGCTTGCTCTGTGTGAGGAAGCAAGTGAGAGAGAGACAGAAAATGGCTGACGGAGGGAGAAAGCAGCAGCAGAATGGAGGTGAGTGGGAAAGAGTAAAAAAATGGGGGGGGAGCTTTGAAGGACTCTGCATTTTTTAAAAACTCTACTCGGAAGTAAGTCCCATTGAGTTCAGTGGGGCTTACTCCCAGGTAAGTGTAGCAGAGCATGTGTGTGCTAGCAATGAGCTTCAGGGAAGGAAGGAGGAAAATTGTCTACTCAGAAGTAAATCCCATTGAGTTCAGTGGGGCTTACTCACAGGTAAGTGGAGAAGAGCTTCTGAATAGACTTTTAAAAAATTGCCAAGGTCCTTCAAAGCTCCCCCCCACACACACTTTTTGACTCTTTCCTTCCCTCAAGCTAGATTCAGCGACTGGAGAAGGCAGGCAGTGGGAGAGAGCACGGGTGGGAACACACATATACACACACATCACCAGAAGTAAGTTCCACTGAGTTTATTGCAGCTTACTCATGAAGTGAAAGTGAACATAGAATTACAGCCTTTAACTTCTAAATTCAGTCCTTTCCTTTAAATACTAGGTGATTTATCAATAAATATTATAAAATTTATGTCTGTTAAATGTTCAGTGTGTCATCATGTGACTCTTACTGTTGCTTGTTAAACACCTGCTCTTCAGGATAGTGCCACAAATAGATTCAAAAAAGTCTGCTTTAAACTTGCTCCAAACCCCCTGTGGCATGTAATGAATGTAATGAATGTTCCAGTTTGTCTGCATCCTTCTTGAAGTGCGGAGACCAGAACTGGATGCAGTATTCAAGATGAGGCCTAACCAGTGCTGAATAGAGGGGAACTAATACTTCACACGATTTGGAAACTATACTTCTGTTAATGCAGCCTAAAATTGCATTTGCGTTTTTTGCAGCCACATCACACTATTGGCTCATATTCCGCTTGTGATCAATGACAATTCCAGGATCCTTCTTGCAAGTATCCCCCATCTTATAACTGTGCATTTGATTTCTTTTTCCCAAGTGTAGAACTTTGCATTTATCCTGGTTGAATTTCATTCTATTGTTTTCAGCCCAATGCTCCAGCCTATCAAGGTCCCTTTGTTTGTCTTCCACTGTATTCACAAGGTTTTCCCAAGGTTTTCCGTTTGGAAAGGAAAGGGGCTTCCCCTCTGCCCAGTGCCCACCCACCCAATATCCTCCCCTCCCCCTCCTCTTCCCCTCCCTGCCCCTCCCCTGGGTCAGTGTTGAACTATGAACTGGGAGACCGGGGTTTGAATCCCTACACAGCCATGAAGTTGACTGGGTGACCTTGGGCCAGTCACTGCCTCTCAGCGTCAGAGGAAGGGAATGGTAAAACCACCTCTGAATACCATTTACAATGAAAACCCTATTCAAAGGGTCACCATAAGTCTGGTCGACTTGAAGGCAGTCCATTTCCATTTTCAAATATGATTGCATAGAAATAAATCCCACTGAACTCAAGAAGTATGCAAATGATCAAACCCAACCTCCCTTCTCCTCCCTCCTATCCTCTCCCTCTTGCCCCTTTGCCCCTCCCCCATTCCCATCCCCTTCCAATCCCCTCCACCCCCTCCCGTTCCTCCTCCCCATGGTCATTTATCTATCTTAAGCATGATTGCATGGAAGTAAATACCATTGAACTCTATAAGCATGCAAATGATCAAACCTGCCCTCCTCTCCCCCTTCCTTTGCCCCCCTCCAATATACTCCTTCCCCCCCTTTTTCCCCATGGTCAGTTTTTCCTATCCTAACCATGATTGCATAGGAGTAAATCCCATTGAACTCAATAAGCATGCAAATGATCAGACCTGCTTTTCCTCTCCTTCCCCTCTCCTTCCCCTCTCCTCTCCCTTCCTCCTCCCCTCCCCTCCTCCTTCTTCCTCCTCCCCTGCCCACTCCAACCCTCTCTCCCTCCCCACCTGGTCAGTTTTACCTATCCTAAGCATGATTATATGGGAGTAAATCGCACTGGATTGAATAAACATGCAAATGATCAAACCTGTCCTCCACCCCTCCCCCTCCTTCCAGCTCCCATCCCCCTCCTCCCCTCTGTGTTTCCTCCCCTCCCTCCTCCTTCCCTCCCCATCCTCTGTGGTCCGTTTCACCTATCCTAAGCATGATTGCAGGGGAGCAAATCCCATTGAACTCAATAAACATGCAAATGATCAATCCATTCTCAGCAGACTTGCACAGGAAAGGATCCCATTTCTTACCTCCCGGATTAAAAAGCAGGGAAATTCACTAATAGGCAAAAAACCTTGAGGTTTAAGAATGTACCTATAGCCCACAGCTATTTCTATCAAACTTTAAAAAGCAGGGAAATTGGGCAGCTATAGTGAATGCACCAGGGGAGCAGGAGACCTGAACTCCTCTCTGAGATATTGTACTGCCCTATAAATTGGTCAAAATGCAAACACAATTTGGATTGGTCTTTCACAGTCCAATCTACTTGCTGTGTAGCTTGGAAGAATTTGGTAACGTGTGCCTCTGAGCATATGGTGAGTGGTGGCAACACCTGCAATCAGCCCAAATAACAGAAACAAGACATGTGCTGTGCTGATCTTGTTTTAGCAGGGAGGAAGCAACATTATTAAGACAGTTGATATGGTTCAGATGGTCACTTTGAATATGTCTGATTTCCTTTGCAATTTTAGTGAAGTTTCCTATAGGAAATCATTTTCTTTTGTTTCTATTTCTGTGAATATGTGAAGTACAACAACATTTTGCAAAATTTACACTAAAAAAACTCCAAACATAATTGTGGAATAAATGGCACTGACTTCTGCAGAATAGTCTCTAGTGGACCTCAGGAGTGTCTCAATTTGCACAAGATAAAACAGTGTGAGGTGAAATATATTCTAGAAAAATGGTAGGTGTGCTCTATGTTTTTACCGTGCCCACCTTGCCTTAAATGAAATGGTTTAAACATAGCAGGCTGAAAACATGCATCCTCTTCTTTCCAACAGCTAGAGTCATTGCTGAAGTAGCAGCATATTGTAATCAGTCTGATTTTACATCAAACTGCAGTTTCAGATTCAACTGTTAATGGACCCAAAATAGAAATAGGACATAACCTCCAATTTGAAACACAAAAGGCTATCTTCACCATCATATGACACTGACCAATAAAAAGGCTTTGAAATTAATAAATATAAATTTGACACAGATTTCTGGGATGAACAGTGAGGGAAATAAAATTTTCTAGTTCACATTCTGTGTAGAAACATTAGTAACACAGGAAAGAAGCAAAGTAAGAAGAACACCAACAAACATACACAAATATAATTCTCTATCTTTGGAGATGGCAGTTGTTGCCACCACTCACCATATGCTCAGAGGCACATGTTACCAAATTCTTCCAAGCTACACAGCAAGTGGATTGGACTGTGAAAGACCAACCCAAATTTTGACCAATTTGTAGGGCAGTACAATATCTCAGAGAGGAGTTCAGGTCTCCTGCTCCCCTGGTGCATTCACTATAGCTGCCCAATTTCCCTGCTTTTTAAAGTTTGATAGAAATAGCTGTGGGCTATAGGTACATTCTTAAACCGCAAGGTTTTTTGCCTATTAGTGAATTGCCTCTAAGTGGGTGCGCCACAGAGTGTTTTCAGAAAAATGAATACCCAAATATTTAAATGAGCGGCATTGTTCTATCCTATGGCCGTCCAGCATCCAGTTGTGCTGCTCATGCCTCTTAGCAAAGACAACTACTTTGGTCTTTTCATAGTTAACAGATAGTCCTTCGTTCTTGCAATACCTTCCAAATTTAGTGAGCAGTCTTCTCAGCCCCACGCAGGTTAGTGAAATGAGGGCCATGTCGTTGGCATAAAGCAATACTGGAATCTTCTGTCCTCCAACAGCGGGGGGGGGGGAGGAGGGATTGAGAACTTCCTGCGTAACATCGTTTATGTAAAGGTTGAATAAGATCGGGGCCAGGATGCAGCCTTATTTGACACCCCTGGAGGTGGGGATTGAGTCAGAGAGATAGCCTGTCCTACCAACTCTGATCCTGATGTCTGTGTTGGAGTAAAGCTGCTGTATGAGAAATAGAAGACATTTGTCAATTGCGCTGGCCTCTAATTTTCCCCGTAGTCGCTGTCCGTCTATGGATAAACAATACAGACACACAGACACAGACACAAAATACTCTAAGCATGTGCAATTTGACTGCACCAACTCTCAGCCTAACCAACTCACAGGGATGTTGCAAAGATAAAAGGGGGATAAAAGGTCCTCATCATTGAAACTGTTTAATGTCCATGCCTATTAAGATCCTACTGCAGCAGTGCTGCGTGCACTTCCTTGATCTTCCAGACCTCGTGCTGGATGTGCGCAGAAAGAGAACAGTGGGCAGGCAGGCACGCTGCAGCACTGCTGAAAGCAGTAAGCTCACACAACTCATGCGATGTACACATGCATGCCATTACCCAGTATGCAGCTTCTGGGCTGCATGCAGCAACACATATGTGAGCAGCTCTGATGGGAGCACTCTCACTCTCTCTGGAATGGTGGGCTAGCTGCTGAGATGGCAAGGTCAGGCTTGTGGTGAGAGAGGCCCTTCTAAGAGCCTCCTGCAATTGACATTTCTGCCTTGCAATTTGCTTGCCTCGCACAACTCTTAAGTAAGAGGGTCAGCAGCAGGAATCCCTGGCGCACTGGGCACACGCAAACACTGAATAAATAAACTGGCAGCTAAATACATGATTAGGTGCTGGATCTGCCAGGATTGCCCCTTTTGCTAGGAGTGCACTATTCTTCATGTGCTGGTGGAAGCCATCAACAAGTGAGTGTGATTTACTTACTTACTCTCACTTTGGAGTGTTGGCAAGGACAGGCTTGGGGTGGGCGGGGCCCTTTTTAACCACCTCTGGCAAGCGCCTGGCCTGCTGCCTTGCACCTTCTTCCTCGCTCTACCACTCCTGGCGGTCAGGGCCCTCTAAGAGATTCCTGCTGCTGCTTACTCAAGAGCTGTGCAAGGCAAGCAAACGGATCTAGCAGTGTAGCCACAGGAATCCCTTGGAGGGTCTGGCAACCACCAGGAGTGGCCGGGTGAAGATTAAGCTGCAAGGTTCAAGGGATTCCTCCTGCTGCTGCTTCACTCATGCAAGAGTTGTGCGAGACGAGCAAGCTGAAAGGCAGGTAGGTCACTTGCAGGAGGAGCTCTGAAGGGCCCCTCACTCTGGGACTAAGACCCAGCCCACTCTCACTCCCTCTGGAGTGCTGGGCTGGCAGCTGAGATGGCAGGGTTGGGAGTGCATTGAGAGAGGCCCTCTTCCTCATTCCTCTGCTCGTCCTCACCACTGCCAGGCATAAAGCAAGGGTTGGATACCGGCTGCTGCTGCTGCTGCTGCTGGATCAGCTTGCTTGCCTCATGCAACTCATGAATAAGTGGGGCGGCAGGAGTGTAGGCCCCTCCCCAGAGCTTGGAAGATTACTTTTTAAAAGTAATAAATTACAGTTACAGTTACATGGCCCAAAAAAGTAGTAATTACTGTTACAATTACAATTGCTCTGAAAGTAACTGATTACTTTACTTTTCCTCCAAAGTAATCACTACAATTACATTTCAGTTACTTTAAAAAAAACACCTACAAGGTGCTGGCCTTAGCTGCTGCACATCTAAGTAGCCTAAAACAACATTAAAAATAAACAAACACATACAGAGGTAGTAAAATAATTGTTTTTATTCGTAAGATAGCAATGGTGGTCTCTTTACTGGTAAGGGTGGTGGAGAGGGAGGCTGAGGCCACTACTCAGATCTTTGCACATCAAACCAAGTGCAACCCCCTCCACTGAGCCAGCCAGCATAATCTCTCTCACTTAACCACCTCCCGGACCCTGCCCTGCCACCAACAAAGGGACACTCACTCAAGCAAACATTTTCCCCAGAGATGCAAAAAAGTTAAAATACTGCAAGTGCAGCACAGTAGCCAGAGAGAGGGTGGAGGCCACTTTGTGTGCCAAGTGCAAACACAGTATTCACACACACACACACCACACACACACTTGTCGTCTTTCACCTCCACAGTTCTCCATTCTGCTGCTGCCTCCTTCTCCTCCTTTATCCATGTTCTTGACCATGATTTTCATCCACAAATCAGAGGAGCAGAAGACTTCCTCTGCTCCCCCCCCAAAGTAATGCCCCAAAGTAATTCTGGAAACGTTACAATTACTCCACAAAAGTATTAAGATTACTCCTAGTTCTACATTACATTTACAATCAAAATGTAAAGGAATTACCCACTCGTTACTCAAAAAAGTAATGAATTACAAGTAATTCGTTACTTGTAACTAGTTACATCCAAGCTCTGCCCCTCCCAAGATCTAACTTGATCCCCCCTCTTTTTCTCTTGAGTGACTTTACTCATTCTTAAAAACCTGGAAGGGCAGGGACTTGGAGCAGCAGGCTAGCTCATGTAACAGGTCTATGGCTGTATAAGCACACTAGTCACTTCAAAGGCAGCAGGAATGGTTTTTCTGGCTGCATTTTGAAGCAACTCTGCCCTCTGCTGGCCACACCTCCCTTCCCCACTGCTGACTTCAGATCTTTCAGGACTGCTCACAAGCAAAGTGTTGGGCCAGTCACTATCTCTGCCTGAGACTGCCGCAAAGCATTTCCATTGGCCACACCTGGAAGACAAATGGGTTGACCTACCAATCAGTTGTGAAATCTGCGTGAAGCTGAATTTTGAAAAAAAAGCACTCAAGCAGATCCAACCAGGGTTTTAATATAAAAAGGGGTGGAGTTTGACTAGTGTCATGTACCCCCATTTTCAGAAAAGAGAGGTGGAGATGCATATCTTATTTTCAAGACCATGTACAAACTTAAAAAAGGTAAAGGTGTCCCCGCACTTATCTCTAATCCACCATCTAGCCATAAGGTATTACTGAGCAGACCTGTTCCGCCCAGATGGCATACACCTATCAGAGACTGGCAACGGCATACAGCTTGAAGAACTACGCAAGCCCATGTGCGACTGGTTGCAGCAGGAGGAGGGGTTGGTGATGAGTGTTCTGCTTCGCGGCCCCTCTTGTGGTAGAAATGCTATAGGGCAGGATAATTAACATAAGGGGAACTCCTTTAAGAAGTGCAGGGATGGCTTCAGAGAATGGCCTACCTTGGTGGTCTGGATCTAAAACTGCATAACTCTGGTTGCCAGCGGGACTCCAGATGCCTGGCAAGCACCACACAGGGTCCATTTTATGCTGGCCAACTCCCCTGGTTTCTCAGTAGGCATTCTGAGGTGGCTGTCAAACAACAGGTGCACCAAAACTAGAACCTTGAACTTGGCCTGGTAGCAAATGGGCAGCCAGTGCAATTCTTTCAGCAGCAGGATGACATGTTGGCGATACCCTGACCGAGTGAGCAGTCTCGCCGCCGCATTTTGCACCAGCTGCAGCATCCAGACCAACCTCAAGGGCAGCCCCACATAGAGCGCATTACAGTAATCCAGCCTGGAGGTTACCAGTACGTGGATGACAGTGATCAGGCTATCCCGGTCCAGAAATGGCCACAGCTGTCTTATCAGCCAAAGCTGGTAAAAGGCACTCCTAGCCACGGAGGTCACCTGGGCCTCTAGTGACAAAGGACTACGGACCTGCTCTTTCAGAGGGAGTACGACCCCCTCAAAGCAGGCAACTGACCAATTATCCGAACACGGGAACCACCAACCCACAGCGCCTCCGTCTTGCTAGGATTCAGACTCAGTTCATTGGCCCTCATCCAGCCCACCACTGACTCCAGGGAGTCCAGGACTTGCATGGCCTCTTCCGATTCAGATGTTATGGAAATGTTATGGAGAAATAGAGCTGGGTGTCGTCGCCCCAAATCTCCTGATGACTGCTCCCAAGGGCTTGATATAGATGTTAAACAGCAAGGGGGAAAAGATGGTACCCTGCGGCACCCCACACCACAACTGCCAGGGGGCCAAAAGACAGTCACCCAATGCTATTCTCTGACAGCAACCTTGGAGATAGGATCAGAACCACTGTAAAACAGTTCCTCCAATACCCATCTCACCAAGTCAGCCCAGAAGGATACCATGGTCAATGGTATCAAAAGCTGCTGAGAGATCAAGTAAGAATAACAGGGTCGCACTCTCCCTGTCCTTCTCCTGATAAAGGTCATCCATCAGGGCAACCAAGGCCAATTTAGTCCCATAACCAGGCCTGAACCCAGACTGGAATGGGTCAACATAATCTGTTTCATCCAAGAATACTTGCAATTGCTGCGCCACAACCCTCTCAATCACCTTCCCTGAAAAAGGGGGTATTTGCAAATGGTCGGTAGTTGTCACAAACCAATGGGTCCAGAGTGGGCTTTTTCAGGAGTGGTCAGATCACCGCCACTTTCAAGGCACCTGGAACCACTCCCTCCCACAATAATACATTGACCACACGCTGAATCCACTCGGTCAACCCCCCTTGGCAAGCTTTAATAAGCCAAAGAGGACAAGGGTCGAGAGGACATGTTGCTGGCCGCATCATCACAAGCACCTTGTCTACGTCATCAGGCCGCATCAACTGAAACCGTTCCCAAGTAAGTTGCAGCAGACGTTGCACTGGACACCTCATTGGGGACTACAGTAGATGCAGAGAGGCGAGCAACTTTACCCTCAAAGTGCCTTGCAAACAATTCACAGTGGGCCTCCGAGGGTCTAAAACTCCATTTCCTGGAGTTGATGTCAACAAACTCCTGACAATATGGAAAAGCTCCACCGGACGGCTACTTAAGGATGCAATGGACGCAGAGAAGTGGGCCTTCTTTGCCATCCTCAACCCCACACAGTGGGCACGGTTATGATGTTTTACTCGTGCCCAATCAGCCTCACAGCACGTCTTTCGCCACTTGTGCTCTAGCCGTCGTCCAGCCTGTTTCATTGCCCTTAGCTGACTGGTGTACCAAGGTGCAGACCAGGCTCCACAATGCTGGAGAGGGCGCTCAGGGGCAACCATGTCAAGAGCCTGACGCGCCTCACTGTTCCACAGTATGACAAGGGCTTCAACAGGGTCACCTGCTCTATATACTGGGAACTCCCCCAGGGCATTCAGGAATCCAGTGGATTCCATTAGGCTCCGGGGGCAGACCATCTTAATCTGTCCACCACCTCTGCAGGGAAGAATCGGAGCCATAAGTCTAAACTTCATCAGCAAGTGGTCTGACCATGACAATCGGAAGACATCCACCCTTCCTATCTCCAAACCACCCCTTCCTCCATCTGGAGCAAAAACCAGGTCAAGGGTGTGCCCTGCCCTATGTGTCGGGCCAGTGATGACTTGAGACAACCCCATGGTCGTCATGGAGGCCGTGAAGTCCCGAGCTGGAACACTTGAGGCAGCCTCAGCATGGACGTTGAAATCACCCAGCACTATCGTTCTGGCCTCCTCCAACACCACAGCCGAGACGGCCTCCGCCAACTCAGTCAGAGAAGCTGCTGAGCAGCAGGGTGGATGATATACCAGGAGCAACCCTAGTTTACTGTCTCCTTGGCCCGACACCAGATGCAGGCCCTCACAGCCAGCTCCAAGACAGAGTGGTTTCCTGGTGACAGAGATGGAAGTTCTGTAGACCACAGCAACTCCTCCCCCCCCGTCCCTGTAGCCTGTGCTGGTGTTGCACCGAGTATCCAGGTGTGCAAAGCTGGGTCAGATCAACTCATCCCAGCTCACCCACCCAGGTCGCAGTAATGCACACCAAATCGGCACCTTCATCCACAATCAAATCATGGATGAGAGTGGTCTTATTGTGTACCGATCTGGTGTTAAACAACAACACACACATAGGCTAGTGGGCACAGCAGATGAGCAACAAGGAACCCATCCATGAGAGGTGTGGCAGCAAGGAACAAAGCGCAGATAGCTACAAAACATATGGAGATAATTCTGCAAAAGTGGCCTTCCTCTCAGCCAGAGTGATAAGAAAAAGAACAATTTCAGAAATGTTCTCAGAAAAATGTCTCCTGAGAAATTTTGGCTCAGCTCTAGTCCCTAATATCTGATCCTTTGAAGCACACTGCCTCTGAACCTGGAGGTTCTATATGACAAATACCTATTTTGAGAGACACATCCTCCATGAATATGCGAGTAAACAAATGCGTAACCCCCAGATAGATCAAACAGCTTTAAAAAGATACTGGCTGGTCGGTGACCGAAATAAATATTGCTTGCTTGCTTGCTTGATTTAAACAGATACATTAGGATAATTTACACTGACATTTTTTGCTTAAGCTAACCTCATCCAGCAATTGTTTGTCTTTTCCTGTTTCGGTTTTACATCCCTCCCTGTGTAAATGCAGGCTGGCTCCATTCAAAGACACACACACATCCATGTGTTGCTGTCTGCTTTGGCTTAAATGGGCTGAGAGCATATTGTAGTTCTGTGTATCCATAGTATGCTCTCCCTGTAGGCATTATAAATAATTTCCATGGAAACAGGGCTGAGGAGAATTGCTGCAAACCCAGGAGAGATCTATATGGCACTCTTCATCTGACTTTTGCCCTCCTTATTTAAACATTTTCCTTAGGTAAATTGATAGTAAATGCATTTATTTTTTAAAATCACAATACAAACAGGGGTTAAATCTGATGAAAGGAAGGAAGGAATGAAGAATGAATATCTCACACAGATTAAGCCCCTGCTCAGATGTTGCTTTGAGTCTTGGGGAAGGGTTGGTTGATTATTTGGTACATGGACTTACTATACCTTGCTACACATTGGTACATTACTTTCCATCAGGGTTTCATGACTGGGGATTCAGAGAGAAAGTCAGATTCTTTCACCTTCACCTCTCTTTCCCAGTAAAACTAGGAAAGCCATTGCTGTGCCTTCCCATCTTTCTTTGTGTTGAATAAAAGAGTACAGAGAGCACTGATTTCAAAAGAACACTCTAACCAACTATTTCTGCCCAGGAGAAGAAACATAGGCCTGAATTTCATTCATAATTCTGGGCTAAGATGGCCAGTCCACACTTCATGGTCCAATCAGGATATGGATAGAATGGGTGGCTGGCATTTGTCAATTTCCTGACCTTTGTTTACAAAGATCCTAACATACAGTGCTTGAGCAACTCTGACCATGAACAGCGTTCCTTCATCCCCCAGTTAAAGTGATCTTAAGCATGTGCAAAATACCTTTCATTTCTTTGTGAACTAAACATCTCCTCACCTTCATGGAGACTGTCCTTGTGTGCTGTGCTGTTTTGCAACTCACCCTCAGCCATTAATAGGGTGGTAGTGGCCTTACAAGTGCTGACTGCATCCAGTATGGTGACAGGCAGTAATTCAACTGAGGGGGGAGAAGCTCAAGAACAGACTAGACTAAATCCAGTGCAAAAATATGGTTTGCCTGCATGTGTCTCTTGGTTTACACAAAGCAGCCACATGTCCTCCAGGACAGCAGTAGGGGGAAGAGGATTTAACCCTCTCCCTAGCAGAGCTTGGAAAAGTTACTTTTTTTGAACTACAACTCCCATCAGCCCCAGCCAGCATGGCCACTGGATTGGGCTGATGGGAGATGTAGTTCAAAAAAGTAACTTTTCCAAGCTCTGCTCCCTAGCATGATATTTTCCTGCCAATAATCTCCCCTGAAGCCACTGTTTGCCCTGATCTTAAATTTGGGCAAATAGTTACTTCAGAGAAGATAATTTTCAATGGAAAAGCAACACAAAGCAAAAGGATTAAGCCTCAGTCCCAAGTCCCAGTCCGTGTATGTGTGCACAGATGCTTCTTGTAAACGAAGACACGTGGCTAGTCTAAATGCATTTTTGAATCACATGTTAAAGTCACAGCTACTTTGTTTGGGGGTTAACTGGTTCACCTTCAGTGGGACTGAAACGTCTGTTTATGCTCAGCCCACTTCTCCAAGCAGTGAAAGGTTCCAGGGGTCACAGCACTTACCAAAGTTGGATTCCTTTGGAAGGACATCACTAAAATCTTACGGCATGTTACAACATTTGGTTTTATTAACAAATGTACAGGCTGAGCATAAGTGGAGATGCAGCTCAAACACTCCAACAGGCAACCAAAATCTACAGCTCCCACGTCAGATCTCCAAGGAAAAGCAGTCACACACACCAAAAATGCTGTTAGCATACAAAGTGCAATCTCGGCTCTCTTGAGCTCTATCCAGGCATTCATGCTCACACAGGCCCCATGTTGTAAGGGAAAGGGCGTGCCCATGCTTTCTGACCCTGGCGCCACTGTCACATGCTCATCAGACCCCTCACTTCCATCCATGTGAGGGAGACAAGACAGAACCAGGGAGCCTGCTGTACAGATGATTTCAATATGGGTGACTCTTCCCCTCACACGACGGGGAACATGCAAGTATGAATTCCCAAACAGGGCTTCTTTCTGTATCTCTCTTTGGCTACAATCCTGTACCTACTTACTTAGAAGAGCTCCATTGGACTCTGTGACTGACTTCTGAGTAGACAGGTAGAGGAGTGCACTTTGGTCTCATTTGTCTCTGACTCAAACTCAATAAACTTCAGTCTGTAGTTTCTCCTTTTGCATAGATACATAATCATTAGCTGGGAGTGGGGGAGAGAGGTCTCCTTTTGCCCCATCTGGTACACTTATGAAAGATGCCTAACAATTAGTGAGATTGCTGATCTGTTTTTAGGTTGTGTCGCGTTTGTTGTTTTAATGAGTTTGTTTGTTATAATTGGTTTTAATCTTATTGTTGTAAATCGCTTTGCGTTGCTTTGCAAGGAAAGTGCCTAATTAATATTAATATTTATTATTATTATTATTATTTAATATGTAGCCTTCCACCGAAATTTAAACCAAAGCTGTCCCTGACCACATCCACACCAGACCTTTATTTCCCTTTAGATAGTCATGGCTTCTCCCAAAGGATCCTGGGAAGTGTAGTTAATAAAGGGTGCTGAGAGTTGCTAGGAGAGGCCCTGTTCCCCTCACAGAGCTTCAATCAGAGCGGCTGACTGGTAAACCAAGAATAAAAAGGTGGGAGAAACCCTGAAAAAGAATATTGTTCACAATGTTTTCCTTTTGGAAAGGAAAGGGGCTTCTGCCCAGTGCCCACCCATCTTATCTCCTCTCCTCCCCTTCTTCTCCCCCTTCCTGCCCTCCTTTTGCCCTCCTGCCCCCTCCCTGCCCCTCCACCAGGTTAGTTTCACCTATCCTAAGCATGATTGTGCAGGAGTAAATCCCACTGAACTCAATAAGCATGCCATTGATGTCCTCCCCTCCTCCTTCCTCCTATCCCCTCCCTCTTGCCGCTTTCCTCCCTCTTCCTTCACCCCTCTCTTCCCCTCCCCATCCCCTTCCAATCCCTTCCTTACCCCTCCTCCTCCTACCCCTCTGCTCCGCCCTCCCTCTCCTCCTCCCCCATGGTCAGTTTTACCTACCTTAGGAGTACAACCTGGGAGACCATGGTTCGAATCCCCACACAGCCATGAAGATCACTGGGTGACCTTGGACCAGTCACTGCCTCTCAGCCTCAGAGGAAGGCAATGGTAAAAACCCCTCTGAATACCGCTTACCATGAAAACCCTATTCATAGGGTCGCCATAAGTCAGAATCTACTTGAAGGCAGTCCATTTCATTTTCAAGCATGATTGCATGGGAGCAAATCCCATTGAACTCAATAAGCATGCAAATTATTAAACCTGCCCTCCTCCTTCCTCCCATCACCTCCCTTTTGCCCCTTCCCTCCCCCTTCCTTCATTCCTCCCCCTCCCCTTCCAATCCCTTCCTTCCCACTCCAACTCCTTTTGTTCCCCTCTCCCCCCTTTCTCTTTCCCTCTACTCTCCCATCCCCCTCCTCCTCTCTCATGGTCAGTATTACCTATCCTTGTCATGATTGCATGGGAGTAAACCCCACTGAACTCAATAAACATGCAAATAATCAGACCTGCCTTTCCCCTCCTTCCCCTCTCCTCTCCCTTCCTCCTTCCTTCTTCCTCCCCTCCCCTCTTCCTTCTTTCTCCTCCCCTGCCCACTCCAGGCCTCCCTCCCCATGGTCAGTTTCACCTATCCTAAGCATGATTGCAGGGGAGTAAATCCCATTGAACTCAATAAGCATGCAAATGACCAATCCATTCTCAGCAGACTTGCACAGGATCCCATTTCTTACCTCCTGGATTAAAAAGCAAAGAAATTCACTAACAGGCAAAAAACCTTGCAGTTTAAGAACATACCCATAGTCCACAGATATTTCTATCAAATTTTAAAAAGCAGGGAAACTGGGCAGCTATAGTGAATGTACCAGGGGAGCAGGAGACCTGACCTCCTCTCTAAGATATTGTACTGCCCTACAAAGTTGTCAAAATGCAAACACAATTTGGGTTGGTCTTTCACAGTCCCATCCACTTGCTGTGTAGCTTGGAAGAATTTGGTAACGTGTGCCTCTGAGCATATAGTGAGTGGTGGCAACACCTGCAATCAGCCCAAATTACAGAAACAAGACATGTGCTGTGCTGATCTTGTTTTAACAGGGAGTCAGCAACAATATTAAAACAGTTGATATAGTTCAGATAGTCACTTTAAATATGCTTGATTTACTTTGCAATTTTAGTGAAGTTTCCTATAGTGAATCATTTTCTTTTGCTTCTGTTTCTGTGAATATTTGAAGTACAGCAACACTTAAAAAAGCTCCAAAAACAATTGTGGAATAATGGCACTGACTGTTCTGCAGAATAGTTTCCAATGGTCATGAGGAGTGTCTCAGTTTGCACAAGATAAACAGTGGGTGGTGAAATAGAAAGAAGCAAAGTAAGAAGCAAAGTAAGGAGAACACCAACAAACATGCAAAAATGTAATTCTCCATCTCTGAAGATGGCAGGTGTTGCCACCACTGACCATATGCTCAGAGGCTAGGGGGTTGCCAACCCTACTTGGAAATGGATATCTTTGCAGAGGATCCCTAGTCAAACTTTACCAACAACACAATCCAAACCATATCTACTGAGAAGTAAGTCCTATTGAGTTCTGTGGGGCTTAGTCCTTTAGTCTGTGTTTAGAACTGCAGCATTCAGGGGCATCCATCTTTACTCCTGAGTGCTCCCATCTAACATCACCACAACGCTAGGCTCCTTTCTTCCTACAATAGCCTTCTGGTGACTGGCCTGGCCTGAGGGCACTTAAACCCCTTTTGCTAGAAGCAAGTTGGCTAGATTAAATGTTCCCTACCCAGGCTCCATCTTTTAGCTAAAATGTCTGTCTTAATTTCCAATCAGAGAAATGCTTTTGTTTGAATTGTATGTGCCAAGCAACTGTGGTTGATGCTTAATGTATCATGCTTAATGACATCATTCGGGCCCACCCTGTGACATCACTTGGGCCAGCCCCGTGACATAACTCAGGCACACCCCTATGACATCACTCAGGCCCGCTCCAAAAATATCAGGATTTGGGATGCTTCTGACCTGGGAACCCTACTCCGATGTCAGTGGAGCAGTGAATCTGTTCCGGGTTTAACCTAACTTTCAAGGAACTGTCCAAGCTGCTGAAAGCTGAAAGCACATTCGATAGTTTCTTGAAAGTTCAGACTAAACTCTGGAGTGGATTCACTGCCCCACTGACATCAGACCAACCAGCCTTCACTAAGTATGGGGTGCTGAGAAGGCCCTGTCTCCCATCACCACCTGTCTTCACAAAAACATGAAGCAGGACCCCTAAGGCCAATCTTAATTGTTTGTCCTGTAGGTACCCTGGTCCCAAGCCACTTAGGAGTTTATCTGTCAAACCCTAGTACTTTGATTCATGTTCTCCACATGTCAAGTTCCACTCAAATATCATGTGGCTGTATCTTACACTAACTGTGGTTTCCTTAGCATCTTTAAAGGGTGCCCCACATACAGCACATTGCAAAAGTCTAAATGAGATGTTACCAGAGGGAACATCACTGTGGCCAGGCTATTTCATAATCTACCTCATCAAAGGAAGACATTCATTGAAGTATATGGTATTATGCCTATATCACCAGAAATTTGTTTGAATTTTTTCAAGTTTGCAGTGGACTATTTAATATGTGCAGGCTTGTAAACAGTCATTAGCTGATTCACCTCTGGTGAATAAGAGCCACCTCCAGGCAATCAGGCAAATAAACCTTTCTTTTTAAAATCTGATGTATACTAGTTCTCCTTTCAGGCTGATAGTATACTGTATATCTTGGCAGATGTTTATGGGTAGGTAGGGCTAATTAAAATTGTTGTAGGCTAATAAATTATATGGATTTATGTGCATGGCTTAATATGTGGATTAAATACAGAAAGGATGGAACAGGCTATCTTGAAATAACTTTCCTGTTGTAATTCCAAAATTTCACAATAAACCTCTGTGCTGGAAGGAGCTGAGCTCCCCCTAAAGGATCAGGTTCACAATTTAGGAGTGCTCATTGATCCAGCACTGTCATTAGAATCACAAGCGATTTTTCTGTGGCTTGGATTGGCTTTTATCAGCATCAATGGATATGCCAACTGTGGCTCTCCATCTGGATGAAGAAAGTGTTGCTTCAGTCATCCATGCTTTGGTAACCTGCCATTTGAATTACTGCAATGTGTCATATATCAGGCTGCCATTGAAAACTATCCAGAAAATTCAGTTAGAGTAGGGTAGCAAGACTGTGAATGGAGTCTGGAAAATTTGATCACATTTGAATACATTTGCCCAGTACTTTGACATCTGCACTGGCTTTCATTCTGTTTTCCAGGCCATTTTAAATGGCTGGTTTTAACCTTCAAATCCCTCAATGGCTTGGGAACTGGTAACCTGAAGAATTACCTCCTTCCTCATGTGCCTGTGAATCTTTGGTCTGATCCAGTACGACTGTTACCTACCTGGACCCTGAGATAAATCCCTTCCCCAGGTGGCTCCATCAAGTGAGGTGCAACAGGTGGTCTTCTCAGTGGTGACACCCCATCTATGGAAAGATCTTTCCAAAGAGGCTGGTCTGGCACTTTTTTTGTGTGTGTGTGGCCCTTTCAGTGCCAGGGTAAAGATCTTCCCCCCCCAAGCTTTTAAACTGCATTCTTTTGAATCCACTGAATTTTTTATCTATTGTATGTTTTTAGCAACAGGCAGTTTTCTTTGTGCTGTTATGTTCTCTGACATTGACATTTTTATTCTGAATTTGTATGTTGTAATCTGGATACTGTTCTTACTGCACTGCAATTATTATTGCATATTGATGATTTATGCTTTGTAACCTGCCCAGAGAACACTGTTATTGCCGTTAACACTGGTAATAAACAAATATAAAAATATAAACACAGAAAATAGATGGAGTAGAATGAAAATGACTAAATGAAACCTTATTAGCCCAGCTAAGCGCCTGTGGTTATTCACAAGGTGGTCATGCAGGGATGCTAGAATCAAAGAAGAAATTAACAAATAGCTCAGGAGTGGGGAACCTTTGTCAGCTCTAGTGCCGCATTCCCTTCTAGTCAACTTTCCAAGGCCCACATGCCGGTGGTGGGCAGGACCAGAGGCAAAAGTGGGAGGAGCAACACATGCCATTACCTTTGTACAACAGACTAGTTTCTACACACACTCACACAACCCTGTCTATCCTCTTTCCAGACAAGCAAGAGGCATTGTCAGCATTCAAGGACAGCTAGGCAAAAACACTCTGGGGGCAAAGCAGGGCCAGTGAGGGGTGTGGCATGGGGAGAGTTCTGAGGACTGGATTTGGCCCCTGGGCCTGAGGTTCTGGTTCTCCACCTGTGCAATAGTAATAGCTCCCATTTACACTGCAAGCCCCAAACACAACTGAGTCTAGAGCAGAACTTTCTAACTTGATGCAATTTTGGCAGGCCAAGAGATGGCTATATTTACTTCCAAGATGGATACAGAATCAATACACAAAACCAGCATATTCATCACTGGGCTTTAATTATGCCTTACAAAAATGTCTCAAAACCATTCACTGAGATATCGTTCACCAAGAGCCGTTTGTTTTTAATTAGCCAGTGAAAAGAGTCTTTTAAAATATCCTCATTGACCCCACTGTGTCCAGCCGCCTACAGAGCTTTTGGACAATGCATTTTATTTTTCCAGGTCCACCACCACCAACACTGTCACCGAATATTTGTCTGATTCTGCCCCCTGGTGGGGATATGTGGCTTTTGCTTAGAATGTGTTGATTTCAGAAAGAAATGCGTGGGAAAATGCAGTCACGAACCAACTAAAAATATCCAGTACATCACATCTGTAGCTTTAAAATCATTTCAGGAGGAGGAGTGAATAAACTCTTTCTATGTCAATATGTGATATAAGGGTGGGTGATTGCTATCATTCTTTCATAACATTTGTGAGTGTGTGTGTTTTACAGTACAACACTTTCATGTTAAAAATTACATTGAATAATTGGATCAAATAATACCCAGATTATCTGTTGTTAATCTAAAGAGTAATGCAGCACTTTGAGAGTGGGGGGAACCGTTCCCATGCTTTCTAAACACATGAATTTTTAAAGCCCTGATGCAAGCTTTTTCATTTAAACAAAATGACTCTAGAGATTTGAACAGGGAAGATCTACCCATGTAGGGTACTCTCTGGAGAGTGCTATTGTATAACATCTCCAACACCAAAACAGTTTTCTTTTTTAAAAAGTGTTAATGTTTGCACAATGTTCTTTATCAGGTGACCATAAATGGATGAACAGACAAATCTACGTGAACAACTGGATCAGTAGCCATACATCCTGCTTTACAGGGATCAGAAGGGCCATATGGTCCAAGGCTGGTTTAAGGATTGATTGATTGATTGATTATGTATTTATTTATTTATATCCCACCCTGGGATAAAACACTCTAAAACATCATAAAAACAGACTTTAAAATATATTAAAATAAAACATCCTTAAAAACATTAAAACAGCTTTAAAAACATTTTGAAAAGCTTTCAAAACATATTTTTTTAAAAAAACTTTAAAAACATACACTGTATTACAAAGCAAATCCAACACAGATGCAAACTGGGATAAGGTCTCTACTTAAAAGGCTTATTGAAAGCGGTAGGTCTTCAGTAGGCACTGAAAAGATAACAGAGATGGTGCCTCTCTAATATTTAAGGGAAGGGAATTCCATAGGGTAGGTGCCACTGCACTAAAGCTCCATTTCTTATGTAGTGCGGAATGGACCTCCTGATAAGACAGTATCTGTAGGAGGCCCTCACCTGCAGAGCGCAGTGATCGACTGGGTATATAAGGACGGTCTTTCAGGTATCCTGCTCGCAGACTGTATAGGGCCTTGTACACCAAAACCAGAACCTTTATCTTAGCACGGTAGCTAATAGGTGGCCAGTGCAATTCTTTTAGCAGCGAGGTGATATGTTGGCGATACCCTGCCCCAGTGAGCAGTCTCGCCGCCGCATTTTGCACCAGCTGCAGCTTCTGGATTAACCTCAACGGCAGCCCCACATAGAGCACATTACAGTAATCCATCCTGGAGGTTACCAGTGCATGGACAACAGTGGTCAGGCTATGCCGGTCCATAAATGGCCACAGCTGTCTTAACAGCTGAAGCTGGTAAAAGGCACTCCTACTCACTGAGGTGACCAGGGCCTCTAGTGACAAAAATGGATCCAGGATCACCCCCATACTATGGACCTGTTCATTCAGAGGGAGTACAACCCCATCCAAAGCAGGCAACTGACCAATTGTCCAAACTCGGGAACCACCAACCCGCAGCTCCTCCATCTTGCTAGGATTCAAATTGAGTTCCCAAGGTCTTTATATAGATGTTAAACAACATGGGGGATCCACAGCACAACTGCCAGGGGACCAAAAGACAATGCTATTCTCACCCAATGCTATTCTCTGAAAACAACCCTGGAGATAGGATCGGAACCACTGTAAAACAGTGCCTCCAATACCTATCTCACAAAGTTGACCCAGAAGGATACCATTGTCAATGGTATCAAAAGCCACTGAGAGATCAAGAATAACAGGATTGCAACCCCATGCAAAGCAAGCAATTGACCAATTATCCAAACTCAGGAACCACCAATCCACAGTGCCTCCCTCTTGTTAGGATTCAGACTCAGTTTATTGGCCCTCATCCAGCCTACCGAGTCCAAGCACCGGTCCAGGCCTTGCACAGCCTCTCCCGATTCAGATGTTAGAGAGAAATAGAGCTGGGAATCATCAGCATTTTGCTGACACCTTACCCTAAATCTCCTGATGACCACTACCAAAGGCTTCATACAGATGTTAAACAGCATGGGGGATAAGATGGTATCCTGTGGGACCACACAGCACAACTCCCAGGGATCTGAAAGACAGTGCCTCCCATCTCACCAAGTCAGCTCAGAAGGATACCATGGTCAATAGTATCAAAAGCTGCTAAGAGATCAAGAATAACAGGACTGCACGCCCCCTGTCCTTCTCTCGATAAAGGTCATCCATCAGGGCAACCGAGGCTAATTCAGTCCCATAACCAGGCCTGAACCCAGACTGGAATGGGTCAACATAATCTGTTTCATCCAAGAGTACTTGCATTTGCTGTACCACAACCCTCTCAATCACCTTCCCTGAAAAGGGGGTATTTGCGACCAGGCAGTAGTTGTCACAAACCAATAGGTCCAGGGTGGGCTTTTTCAGGAGCGTCTGGATGACCACCTCTTTCAGGGCAGCTGAAACCACTCCCTCCCACAACAATGTGTTGACCACACCCTGGATCCACTCATTCAAACCCCCTCGTCTAGCTTAATAAGCCAAGAAGGGCAAGGGTCAAGAGCACACATTGATGGCCTCATTGTTGCAAGCACCTTGTCATTGTCATCAGGCCACATAAACTGAAAACAATCCCAAGAAGTTGCAGCAAACATTGCACTAGACACCTCACTGGAGACTACCATAGAAGTGGATGGGGCATCAAGATTGCTATGGAGGCGAAGAACTTTAGCCTTAAAGTGCCTTGCAAACAATTCATAGTGGGCCTCCAAAGGGTCTAAAACTCCATTTCCTGGAGTTGTTGTCAACAGACCCCTGACAGTTTGGAAAAGCTCCACTGGATGACTACTTGAGGATGTGATGGTAGCAAAGAAGTGGGCCTTCCTCATCATCCTCACCACCACACAGTAGGCATAGTTATGATGTTTTACTTGTGCCCAATCCACCTCACAGCACGTTTTTCCCCACTTGTGCTCTAGTCGTCGTCCAGCCTGTTTCATTGCCCTTAGTTCATTGGTGTACCAAGGTGCAAACCGGGCTCCACAATGTTGGAGAGGAGCTCAGAGGCAGCCATGTAAAGAGGCCAACACCTCTCGCTGTTCCACATTGTGACAAGGGTTTCAACAGGGTCTCCTGCTCTATCTACTGGGAACTCCCCCAGGACATTCAAGAATCCTGTGGATTCCATTAGTCTCCGGAGGCAGGCCTTCTTAATATGTCCACCACCCCCACCCACCCCGCAGGGTAGGATAGGAGCAGTAAGTCTAAACTTCACCAGGAAGTGGTCTGACCATGACAATGGGGTGCCATCCATCCCCCTTATCTCCAGACCACCCTGTCCTCCATCTGGAGCAAAAATCAAAACGAGGGTGTGCCCTGCCCTAGGTGTCAGGCTCGTGACAAACTGAGACAGCGCCATGGTTGTCATTGAGGTCGTGAAGTCCCAAGCTGGAACACTTCAGGCAGCCTCAGCATGGACACTGAAATCACCCAGGACTATCATTCTGGGCTCCTTCAATATCAGAGCCAAGACAGCCTCCGCCAGCTCAGTCAGAGAAGCTGCTGGGCAGCAGGTGGATGGTACACTAGCAGCAAGCCTAGTTTACTGTCTCCTTAGCCCGACACCAGGTGCAGGCCCTCACAGCCAGCTCCAAGACTGAGTGGTTTCCTGGTGACAGAGATGGAAGTTCTGTAGACCACAGCAACTCCTCCCCTCCCCCATCCCTGCAGCCTGTGCTGGTGTCGCACCGAGTATCCAGGTGGGTCAGATGAGCTCCTCCCAGCTCACCCACCCAGGTCTCGGTAATGCACACCAAATCGGCACCCTCATCCATGATCAAATCATGGATGAGTGTGGTCTTAGTGTGCATCAATCTGGCATTAAACAACAGCACGCACAAGCCAGTGGGCACAGCAGATGAGCAAAGAGGAACCCGTCCATGAGAGGAATGGGAGTGAGGAACAAGGCGTAGATAGCCTTGCCTTTGTTTTCTATGGTCGTTCACCACCTCCCCGTGGCTATACCTCCCTCTACCCATGATTGCTGAAATTGGTGTGGCATCACCCATGTTCCTCCTTACTAAGACTCCTCCTAAACACCTGATATGGACACAACAAGAGCCCACCAACGAAACCTACCTGAACCAATTATCCCAGCAGGCCTCTGAGGGAATTGGGAACAGTCTGACGCACTCAATATCTTTCACACAGGACACATCTAATCCCCCCTCCCGTCTCACACCCAGGAAAGGCCAGCCTTCTGCTGGTTACAGACTCTCACTCTGAAGGCATCTGGTAACTTTCTCCAACCATTCAGTTCACTGCACAGGCTCAACACATGCACCATACGCCCTCCCCAGTAGCAATCTCCTCTAGATTGGTTAAAAAAAATAGAAGGGGTAGAACCTTCACCCTCAGGACTCTCTAAGGAGCTCCGCAAGGGACAACCCCCACTGCTGCCAGGCTTTTATGCCCCCTGACCCAGCCAGGAGCTGATGCAAGAGGCTACAAGATTGACTGCAGCCTCTCTCTGGAGTCAAGGTCAGGCTGGAGGTCCCAGTCCTTGCAGCACTTACCAGGGACCTTAGCTGTCTCGCGAGACAGCAATCCAGAGCAGTGAGCAAGCAAGCACCCATATGCTCAGGTACTCAGTCCCAGGGCAGGTTTTCTCTACTCCCTCAGTGCTGCAGATAAATACCCATAGGAAGGGGGATCAGGGCTGCATACGTACCATACATTTAAAGCACATTATTTCCTCCACAGCATCCTGGGAACTCTAGTTTAATAAGGGTGCTGGGAACTGTAGCTCTGGGAGGGGTAAACTACAGTTCCCAGATCCTTTGGGTTAAATAATGTGCTTTAAATGTGCTTTTAATGTATGGTGTGTATGCAGCCCACAAGCCTTCTCTGAAGTTGCCTATCAACAGTGAGCATCTGGACAGCAGACTGAGTAGGCACATGAGTCACCTGGTCTATCACACTGGGGTGAGGTATATGGCACTCCTACTTCAGTTATAGTAATTATTACTAATTTTGCATCTATACATATAAATATACGTTTTATGCAAATCTGTATCCTCTTTGGACTTTTTTTGTGGTGATGCACTTCCTCTTTGTTGGCAATGCAGAAGTGGCCACTGTCGTGATTGCATTCCTGAAGCTGACGCTCGGACCAGTGTTCCATTTGCTGGTATGACTGTCTCTCACATACAAGTTGGGAGGAAGCTGGGCTGACACTTTGCATGAAGAATAGACATTCTATCTGTCTGCAACTTTAATCTAGAAAAATGCTGACGATCATGTGCCCAAAATATAGAGGATGCATGACAGTCTAGACCGCATCCCTGATTAACTAACATGTCACCGAAAGAAATGTACATTGGGCATCGCCTTTTCCATATGCAATTTATATTCTCCCAGCAATTTTGAGAGAACAGTTGTTCTCCTTATAGCTAAAATTATCCTTCCCAGCAAAGAGAAGAAAAATACAGATAAGCCGTACGCTTCGTGACATAAAGGGTAATTTAGTCCTCAAGCTAAGGAGGTCCAGGATTTTGTAAATGCTTTGGAAATCTGCTCACATTTTCCTTCTAACGTTTTGATTCATGTTGTCATTGGTGGTGGGTTTTGAAAAAATGAATCAGGAAAGCAGACTTTTCTTTTAAAAAATTGCATTGTAGAAATAATGAGACATTTCAACCATAACCGGATCTTTATCTGTTAGGATTTATTAGAACTCCTTCTGAGAGAACCCTTTGGGCAGCTGGATGAAAAGGAGTACAGGGCTTCTGTGTGTTTCATACCTGTATTGAAGGCAGACATTCTCCAGGTACAGCTTGTCACTCAGAGGTGACCTGCCAAAACCGTCTTTCCTACACAACTGCTACAAGTGTCTCGTCATCCTTTGCATCTGGACACCAGAGGCCAAGGGCGGGAGTTAGGGCCGCATTCCCTTCTGAGGCCCCATGCCAGTGGTAGGAGGGGCCAGAGGCAAAAGTGGGCAGAGCAACAAATAGAAATTTGACAATTTAATAAACTAGTTTCTACACGCAGGTGAGCAAGAAGCGCTATCACTGTTCAATTACACATCCCAGCAAGGCAAAAACACTCAAGGAGGATGGGAAGAAGGGCTAAGGACAGCCGCCACTCACCTCAGCCATGCACCCAGTGTAGCCTATGAGGTGGGCGCCCATCCACATCCTTCCCCCTTCCGTTTCTTAAAAGACTTCATGACAATCATATGCCCTTGTTATACAGTAGGGCCCCACATACGGCGGGTTATGTTCCAGACCCCCGCCAAAAAGCGAAACCTGCCAAAAAACAGAACTCCATCAATAAAATAGCGCCTGATGCCCGAAAAATACCGTAAAAGCGGAACAAGCGCCATATGAGTGGGGCCTTACTCTAATTGAAAGCAGCCATATTAGCGGAATGCCAAAAAGTGGGCTGCCGAAAAGCTGGGCCCTACTCTACATATTGACTCAGAGCATGGGGCATCCGAATGTTCAACGAAGGTATTGCTTTATTCTACTGAGGACAGAGCGAAGTCAGATAAAACTAACTCAAGCAAGCAGGGGATTGCATCAGAGCCTCGTGTACACAGCCTCTGTACCTCCCAAAATGGTAGCCCTGTCAGTCAGTTGCAGGGCTTGTGACACCTGAAAGAGTGACAGATTGTTGTGTGACATAAGCGTTCATGAACTATCCGTGCCGTTCAACTGGCGACAGCAAAAAGATCGAGTTGTTTGGGGGTGGGGGTGTTGCTTTTTCTTTAATGCAGAGGTGAGAAACCTGTGGATCTTCCAGATATGGTATCCCAACTCCCATTAGCCCCAGCCATCTACAGCTGAAAGGATTGGGTTGCAGTTGGTAGGAAAGAACTTTGTCTGACTGAGATCCTGAAGAGCTGCTGCCAGTCAGAGCAGACCAGGGGTAGGGAATCTGTGGCCCTCTGGATGCTGTAGGACTCCCCAATCAGCATGGCCAGTCAGGGATCATGCAATGATGACATCATGGAGTTGTGCTCCAGCAACACAGGTTCCCCACCCCTGGTGTAGACAATCCTGGGCAAGATGTAATATTCCTGCATATGCAGCTTCCTGTGTTCCTAAAAAGCTTTAGTGCTCATGATGTATATGTGTGTGTATTCAGTCCAAGGCGAAGACAACATCCATTTAGTTCATTTTTAAAACATTTTTAAAACAGGGAATGCCTGTCTTGCACAGCCACATTTCAAGGGATTCTGTAGCATGAGCCTGCAGCATGCTGTGCAAAACATGTTAAAAATATTTTGATCTACCCTTAATAGAAGTGCAGTGCAGTTAATTAAATATCACACTGGCTTTAGAAAAAGGAAACACCAAGAGTGAGGCCTTGGAGAGTTGTTTGGGCTCAGTTCAGTGACCAGAAATTGACAGCTAAAAGACCTGCCAGGATTGTTGCACACAATTTCTCCCTGTTTATCATAAGTTTCCTGGTTTGGGATCTTTTCCCTTTAGATACATCTCAGTGCCACCATCTAATGTTATTTGGCTGGGATTTTATTCAAAAGTATTGGTGTAGTTTCTTTTTTTTTTACGCTATAGAGTCATTGTTTTGGCTGATGTTGTGAGTTGCCTTGAGCAATTAGGAAAAGTGGTTACAAATGAAAAGGAAAACAAATGCAATCTGCAGGGGAAAGGATGGGAATGAATTGTGCTTGAATTGTAATAGAAGACTCTCTGAGAAAATTGGCTCTTGGAGTGATGAGAATGGTAAAACAATCCAGATGAGAACTGCAGGCATGGGGTCCAAGAGCATAGTTTATAATCAGGGTGGAATAATATTGATAATGCTGCACATATGACATATATATGTAAGGGGTAATGTAGGTCGAGCAGTTAATGGGTGTAATAACCAGCCATTGTGCATATTCACCAGGCTTCATGGAGAATGTGCCTATAATCTGTTTATGAAGAGGGAACTGTGCACATTTCCTGGTCAATTATATATATAATCTCCAACAGGTCTTGGGGAATGTGCATATCTCAGCAGCATTTTGTACATTCTCCGGGCAATGTGCACATATTGGGAAACCTTTTCCTGATCATTTTCGCAAGCCCTGAAAGTGGGTGGAATCTGTGGCTTAAATCCCAAAAATGCTGCTCATGAAACAAGGCTCCTTTTCCTTTTTCCTCCCACTGCAACTTTTCACACAATCCAAAAAGGGACAACCTTCCACAACAGCAGCTACAGCGAAGAATCAATGCAAATCCCAGATTCCTGCATCGAGCAGGGGGTTGGACTTAAATGTCTTATAGGCCCCTTCCAACTCTACTATTCTATGATTCTATGAAACACACACAGGGGACTCCACACCCAAGTGGACACACTTTCCTCCCATGCCAGTGTTCCATTAGACCAAGGATGGGGATCCTGTGGCCCACCAGATATTGTTGGACCCCAATTCCCATCAGCCCCAGCTAGCACAGCCAATGGTTGCACGGGGCAGGGAAGGGAGCTGTAGTCCAACAGCATCTGGAGGTTCAATGGCTTCCCTCCTTTTTTATTTTCACCGCTCTGAATTCTGAGTTTTTCTGAACTAGAGCGGTATATAAATCTTTAAAATAAAAAAATAAAATAAAATAAATGTATCAACCACTCTACATTTACGGAAAACCTGAGCAGTGTCTGGCAAGGTTTAAGTAAAAAGAGAAGTTTTTAACATACATTGAAAACATAAAATGTAGGGGTTTGATTCGCTCTTAAGGGAAGAGAAATCCCGAGACCTGGTGCCACAACACTAGAAGCATGTGCTGGAGTCATTGCACTAAACCCAGTTTATGTGCGGTGTGGTCTAATAATTGCAACAATCAGTCCTATATGCACTGACCCTGTTCAAATGCCATAATATGTTCACATGAGATGGACTGGAAGTAGATCACATTGCCTGGGGCCAAAAGGTTATATACACACACTGTGGACTTGTAAGAAGAAAGCATTCATATTCTGCTGATTGGTAAAGGATATAACATATATTGCTACTGAAATCAGTGAGAGAGTCAACAGGAAAGAGACTCCAGGGGCACAAATATGAGTATTTTTTAAAATCACAATGACCAGTTCCACATTGCTCCCTTACCTCCAGTAAAGAACTGGGGTGGGGGCGGGGGTTTAAAATAATTAATAAGGTCTTTGGAGGTTTCCCTAGTAAGATTTGTAATTGCTTTTCTCCTTCCATCTGGACCTGACTTGACTTGCATTAGCAGTCAGTTGGTCTTCTCTCAGAAGGCTCAATGTGTAGGTTTTGTTTTCAAACCAGGGTCTAACTCAGGGATGGCCCTTTACTGTCCTGAGCTATGCTAGGTGGCCCACCAGACACTCAATAAACCTTCTGACTTTGCTGGGTGTCTTGCACTGGAAAGCTAGCAAGGTGGCTGAGCTGTTCATGGGTAGGCTGCATTAACATTGCAGAGCTTGATGGTACAATCCGTGCTCCACATGCAGAAGATCCTAGACTCAATTCCTGGCATCTCCTCAACACCATAAAATCTCCACAGAAAATATCTCTTTCTGAGATAGGAAATCACCAGTCAGTATTGACCAGCCTTCCCCAAGGCCCACGGTGACTATGGCTAGAGTGTCACTATATAGTTTCATTCCTAGGTGACACTGGATTTAGGCTGCATATTCACACCACACATTTAAAGCACATTTTCTCCCAAAGAATCCTGGGAACTGTAGTTTATTAATGGTGCTGGGAATTATGCTTTTCTAGGGGGGGGGAGTTGTTTTGTGTTTTTGAGAGTGGGAGGGAATAAAATACTTATCCAGCTTCCTGACTAGTGGGCCATCCAAGCCTTTCATCACAGTGAGAAATGGCCTCCCAAACATGCATATAAGCATTTTGAGTAAGTCTGCCCATTTATTTATTTATTTGATTTATATCCCACCCTTCCTCCCAGTAGGAGCCCAGAATGGCAAACAAAGGCACTAAAAACACTTTATACATCATAAAAAAAATCTTTAAAATATATTACAACAGAACATCTTTAAAAACGTATTGAAACCAAACATGTCTAAAAACATATTTTTAAAAAGCTTGAAAAACATCTTTAAAAGCAATTCCTCCACAGATGCAGACTGGGATAAGGTCTGTATTTTAAAAGCTCATTGAAAGAGAAAGGTCTTCAGTAGATACTGAAAAGATAAAAGAGATGGTGCCATTACACTAAAGGTCCACATCCAATGTTGTGCGGAACGGACCTCCTGATAAGATGGTATCTGCAGGATGCCCTCACTTGCAGAGCGTAGTGAACAATTGGGTATATAAGGGGTAAGACAATCTTTCAGGTATCCTGGTCCCAAGCTGTGTAGGGCTTTATATACCAAAACCAGAACCTTGAACTTAGCCCAGTAGGTAATAGGCAGCCAGTGCAATTCTTTCAGCAGAAGGGTGACATATTGGTGATACCCTGCCCCAGTGAGCAGTCACGCTGCCGCATTTTGCACCAGCTGCAGCTTCCAGACCAACCTCAAGGGTAGCCTCACATAGCACACATTACAGTAATGCAGCCTGGAGGTTACCAGTGCATGGACAACAGTGGTCAGGCTATCCCGGTCCAGAAATGTCCACAGCTGTCTCACCGGCCAAAGCTGGTAAAAGGCACCCGTAGCCACTGAGGTCACCTGGGCCTCTAGTGACAAAGATGGATCCAGGAGCACCCCCAGACTCCAGACATGTCCTTTCAGAGGGAGTACAATCCCATGCACAGCAGGCAACTGACCAGTTATCTGAATTTGGTAACCACCAACCCACAGTGCTTCTTTATTGCTAGGATTGAGACTCAATTTATTGGCCCTCATCCAGCCCACCGAGTCCAGGCACCAGTCCAGGCCTTGCTCAGCCTCTCCCAATTCAGATGTTAGAGAGAAATAGAGCTGGGTATCATCAGCATTCTGCTGACACCTTGCCCTAAATCTCCTGTTGACCATTCCCAAAGGCTTCATACAGATGTTAAACAGCATGGGGGACAAGATGGTATCCTGCGGTACCACACAGCACAACTGCCAGGGAGCTGAAAGATAGTGCCTCCGATACCCATCTCACCAAGTCAGCTCAGAAGGATACCATGGTGAATAGTATCAAAAGCCGCTGAGAGATCAAGAATAACAGGACTGCACGCCCCCTGTCCTTCTCTCGATAAAGGTCATCCATCAGGGCAACCAAGGCTAATTCAGTCCCATAACCAGGCCTGAACCCAGACTGGAATGAGTCAACATAATCTGTTTCATCCAAGAGTACTTGCATTTGCTGTACCACAACCCTCTCAATCACCTTCCCTGAAAAGGGGGTATTTGCGACCAGGCAGTAGTTGTCACAAACCAATGGGTCCAGGGTGGGCTTTTACAGGAGCGTCTGGATGACCACCTCTTTCAGGGCAGCTGGAACCACTCCCTCTCACAACAATGTGTTGACCACACCCTGGATCCACTCATTCAAACCCCCTCGTCCAGCTTTAATAAGCCAAGAAGGGCAAGGGCCAAGATCACACATTGATGGCCTCACTGTTGCAAGCACCTTGTCCTTGTCATCAGGCCACATAAACTGAAAACAATCCCAAGAAGTTGCAGCAAACGTTGCACTGGACACCTCACTGGAGACTACCATAGAAGTGGATGGGGCATCAAGATTGCTATGGAGGCGAAGAACTTTAGCCTTAAAGTGCCAAGGCTAATTCAGTCCCATAACCAGGCCTGAACCCAGACTGGAATGGGTCAAGATAATCTGTTTCATCCAAGAGTCCTTGAAATTGCAGCGACACGACTCTCTCAATCACCCTCCCTAAAAAGGGGGTATTTGCGACCAGGCGGTAGTTCCATGGTGGGTTTCTTCAAGATCAGTTGAATCACTGCCTTTTTCAGGGTGGCTGGAACCACTCCCTCCCACAATGATGTGTTGACCGCACCCTGGATCCACTTGGTCAAACCCTCCCGGCAAGCTTTAATAAGCCAAGAAGGGAAGGGTTGAGAGGACACATTGCTGGCCGCATCATCAAGCACGGTCACTTTGAAGACATCTTTACTCTGAGTCATGGCCATCCAACTCGTGGATTCGTGTCTTCCAGATTTGAAAGTCTTTCAGTACTGAGCATAGCTATAGCTCAGCTTTGTGTCTGATCCCTTGGTGACAAAACGCTGTGGAAGGAGTGACCATGGACAAAACCTCCTGTGTGGCGGATGAGTCAGCAGCCAGCACACTTCTGCTGTCATGTATTTAAATCAAATCCCAGAGTGCATGTAAGCAGCAAAAAGCTTACCTGTCTGACCAAGTCAGTTTTAAATCTGCTAAATCTGCCTTTTATGAGAGTTCCTTGTAATGTACCTAAGAACATAAGAAGAGCCTGCCGGATCAGGCCAGTGGCCCATCTAGTCCAGCATCCTGTTCTCACAGTGGCCAACCAGGTGCCTGGGGGAAGCCCGCAAGCAGGACCCGAGTGCAAGAACATTCTCCCCTCCTGAGGCTTCCAGCAACTGGTTTTCAGAAGCATGCTGCCTCTGACTAGGGTGGCACAGCACAGCCATCACGGCTAGTAGCCATTGATAGCCCTGTCCTCCATGAATTTGTCTAATCTTCTTTTAAAGCCGTCCAAGCTGGTGGCCATTACTGCATCTTGTGGGAGCAAATTCCATAGTTTAACTATGCGCTGAGTAAAGAAGTACTTCCTTTTGTCTGTCCTGAATCTTCCAACATTCAGCTTCTTTGAATGTCCACGAGTTCTAGTATTATGAGAGAGGGAGAAGAACTTTTCTCTATCCACTTTCTCAATGCCATGCATAATTTTATACACTTCTATCATGTCTCCTCTGACCCGCCTTTTCTCTAAACTAAAAAGCCCCAAATGCTGCAACCTTTCCTCGTAAGGGAGTCGCTCCATCCCCTTGATCATTCTGGTTGCCCTCCTCTGAACCTTTTTCAACTCTATAATATCCTTTTTGAGATGAGGCGACCAGAACTGTACACAGTATTCCAAATGCAGCTGCACCATAGATTTATACAATGGCATTATGATATCGGCTGTTTTATTTTCAATACCTTTCCTAATTATCCCTAGCATGGAATTTGCCTTTTTCACAGCTGCCACACACTGGGTCAACATTTTCATTGTGCTGTCCACTACAACCCCGAGGTCTCTCTCCTGGTCGGTCACCGCCAGTTCAGACCCCATGAGCGTATATGTGAAATTAAGATTTTTTGCTCCAATATGCATAATTTTACACTTGTTTATATTGAATTGCATCTGCCATTTTTCTGCCCATTCACTCAGTTTGGAGAGGTCTTTTTGGAGCTCTTCACAATCCCTTTTTGTTTTAACAACCCTGAACAATTTAGTGTCGTCAGCAAACCTGGCCACTTCACTGCTCACTCCTAATTCTAGGTCATTAATGAACAAGTTGAAAAGTACAGGTCCCAATACCGATCCTTGAGGGACTCCACTTTCTACAGCCCTCCATTGGGAGAACTGTCCGTTTATTCCTACTCTCTGCTTTCTGCTTCTTAACCAATTCCTTATCCACAAGAGGACCTCTCCTCTTATTCCATGACTGCTAAGCTTCCTCAGAAGCCTTTGGTGAGGTACCTTGTCAAACACTTTTTGAAAGTCTAAGTACACTATGTCCACTGGATCACCTCTATCTATATGCTTGTTGACACTCTCAAAGAATTCTAGTAGGTTACTGAGACAGGACTTTCCCTTGCAGAAGCCATGCTGGCTCTGCTTCAGCAAGGCTTGTTCTTCTATGTGCTTAGTTAATCTGGCTTTAATAATAATTTCTACCAGTTTCCCAGGGACAGAGGTTAAGCTAACTGGCCTGTAATTTCCGGGATCCCCTCTGGATCCCCTTTTGAAGATTGGCGTTACATTTGCCACTTTCCAGTCCTCAGGCACAGAAGAGGACCCGAGGGACAAGTTACAATTTTAGTTAGCAGATCAGCAATTTCACATTTGAGTTCTTTGAGAACTCTTGGGTGGATGCCATCCGGGCCTGGTGATTTGTCAGTTTTTATATTGTCCATTAAGCCTAGAACTTCCTCTCTCATTACCACTATTTGTCTCAGTTCCTCAGAATCCCTTCCTGCATATGTTAGTTCAGGTTCAGGGATCTGCCCTATATCTTCCACTGTGAAGACAGATGCAAAGAATTCATTCATACAGGAATTCTCCTTGTGTTTTGAAGGACTGTATTCCATCCTAAGTGTTAACAGAGGCATGAATTAAGCTTCATTATATGATGCAGTAAACTAACATCCACAACAAAACCATATGCTTCCAAGGAGAGAGAGAAAAATCAGTTAAGCCCGGCACAAAAGGGCATGATCAATATTTCATGAATGAATATAGACACATGGTTGTAAACCCCACATCATCATGCTAAGGATCTCCCTTCCACTATTATTGCTGAAGCCATGTAATGAATATTCATTTATTCCACACCTGCCTATTTTTCACAAGTTTAACAACCAGACAGATGTTTGTTCTTACTAAAAATGTGCTAGACAGAAAAACACAGGTGGAATTGCAGCAAAAAGTTGCAGTGTGGAGTGTCCCCTGGATTGGATCCTCTCCTCTCCCCCCAGGTTTTCAATTTTCCCTCCAGCATCCAGGCCACATTCACACCCTACATTTATTCCACTATTATTCCACTTTAAACATCAACAGCTTCCCTCCAAAGAATCCTGGGAAATGTAGTTTGTGAAGGGTGCTGAGAGTTGCTAGGAGACTCCTCCTCACAGAACTATAATTCCCAGAGTTCTCTGGGAAGAGAAAGGGACTGCCTGTCAAATCACTCTGGAAATTGCACCTCTGTGAGGGGAATAGGAGTCTCCTAACAACTCTCAGCACCCTTCACAAAATGCCCTCAGCATTGACTACACTTGCCTATTTTGGGGAGACGGATCCTTCTTTTACAGTTTTTTCCCCTAAAGATTTTCCATATTTCTGCAAGTCTCAGTGTTCTCCCTAGTCTGCTTCCACATCCCTCTTGTGCACATATGGTCTGAAGGCACATAAAGTCAGCTCCCTGCTGAAGTTAAGTAGGATCAGGTCTGGTCAGTGCCTGGATGGGAGACCGTCCAGGAACCATATGTAAGCCGCCTTGCTTTTCTATCATGAAAAGAAGGTGGGGTATAAATGTAATAAATAAATAATTCTAACAGCCAGAACATCAGAAATATAGGGAATGATAAGTGTCCTAATAGATATCAATGTTTTGAAAAATACCTCAGCAGTGACAGTGTGTGAAATGGCACTGCTTGGTGGTTCCCAATGCAATCCTATACATCAGTGATTCCCAAACTGTGTTCCAAACGGGGGCCGAATAATCCGCCAGTTTCCATTTCTTTCAGTTTCTCATTTTTCCAATTTTAATTTCAGTTCTCCACATTTCTGCACCAATTTGCAATTTTTTATTTAAAAAATCAGACTGAAAATTCTCCAGCACTTTAGTGCAAATTTCTCCATTCGTTTTGACTAATGCACACATTTTGCCAGCATTTTCTCATTATATAATGCATTTTTATATGTTATTTGCACTTATATATTCAATTTTATGGACTTTTCCTCTTAGATGCATTTTTGTAAACATTGATTGGTGAACTGTATAACTGAAGAAGTACAAATTTTGAAGGATGGCTATGTTTCCGTTCCCATTTTGTTTCAGAAATTGTGGATTTGATAGATTTGGCTTCAGATGTGAACTGAATAGAAATTCTTGTCCATCCCTAGTTTGAGTTGTGTTTTTAAGTCCTCATGAAAATTCGTCAGCATTTTAGTGTGCATTTCTCCTTATACACACATTTTTGCAAGCAAATTTCCCTAACAGAATGCATTTTTCTATGTTATTTTCACTAATATATGCATTTTTTATGCACATTGTCCTAGTATATGCATTTTTGTACACAGTTTTGGTTGGACAACTGCATCTCATAATTTGGAAAAGTGTGAGTGTTCCATTTCATGCATTGTTTTAAAAAGTGCAAATTAGGTAGGTTCGCATTAAAATTGAACTGAACCAAATTTCTCCCCATCCCTAAGTGTGCACAGGATTGCCACCCATGATGTTAGGCTGAGGTTAATCCAACAGAAAATACACTCCGGGCCTACTGAACACCAGCATGCCTTCAGTGAGGGGCACTACACCTACGGACAAATGCTGGAGAATGCAATAAGCCACCAGCAGATCTAATTCATCTACTATAGAACTGTCCAGTAATCAAACCCTTCTGAAAAGAAGTACAGGCTAGAATTAACTTGGTTCTGGACAAATCTCTATTAATAGGAGATACCAACACAGTAATTGGCTACATTCCTGTCAGACTGGGGCTATCAAAGGGCAGAAAGGATGGTTTCACTGAGCCATGCTAACACCAAAACAAATTGTCCTTCAACATTGAAAAGCCTAGACCACACCAAGCACAGAAAGCTGGATATAAGACCTTCTGCAACTAGCAAATGCGCTCTACGTAGGGCTGCCTCTGAAGACAGTTCGGAAGCTACAGCTAGTGCAAAACGCGGCTGCCAGATTGATAACAAGGACCAAACGGTCCGAACACATAACACCTGTTGTGGCCCGCTTGCACTGGCTTCCAATTTGCTTCCGGGCCAGATTCAAAGTGCTGGTTTTGACCTATAAAGCCTTATACGGCGCGGGACCACAATACCTGTTGGAACGCCTCTCCCTATATGAACCTGCCCATACACTGCGTTCTACATCGAAGGCCCTCCTCCGAGCTCCGACCCACAGAGAGGCTCGGAGGGTGGTAACAAGAACTAGGGCCTTCTCTGTGGTGGCCCCCGAACTGTGGAATAGTCTCTCCAATGAGGTGCGCCTGGCGCTGACGCTGCTGTCTTTTCAGCGCCAGGTTAAAACCTTCCTCTTTTCTAGGGCTTTTAATTTAACTTAATTTAATTTTAAAATGTGCTGTAATTGTTTTTAGATCTTTTATTCTCTGTACTTCGCTGTATGTTTTATTGGATTTTATTGTATATTGTATTGATTTGTTGTTCACCGCCCACAGAGCTATACTAGTGGGGCGGTATAAAAATTTAATAAATAATAAATAATAATAATAGCAGCCCATGAGGCAATTCTGCTCTATTAAACTACACAAAAAGTCAAACTTCCAAGAAATTTGAAGTAAATTTTTGGAACTTTTCACTGAATAAAACCTACAACCAAAAGAAGTGAGGGGACAATACAATGGAAGGGAGGACACTTCTCCAACTCAGTGGTTGTTAATCTGGGACCCCAGAAGAACACTGACACTCATTTATCTTAATCCTTATCTGAGCATATGAAGCTGGACACTGCATAACAAGTCAAACAACTGAACATCAGAAATGAAATGTATGTAAAGAAAAAGAAAAGGGCACAAGGGCCAAAGGAGGTAGGGGAGGAAATAAGGGATTGTATTGTTTTATTGTAATCATGTGAAATCCCTAATAAACTATACATTAAAAAAAAAAGAACTGCACCTTTAGCACTACACAACACCAAGACTGGAAATGTCAAGGATACCTATCCTTATTTGCTTTTCAAGCAGAAACAAAGTCAGTATTTTCAGCTGAGCAGATAAGGAGCAGATGATGATATGGATGATGCTGTTTTTTTCTGTCTATGTAAAATCTATTTTTACCTCTATTGAATGAACATTTGCCAAGCTGTCTAGTACATTCTATACTGCCACCATCTGGCCTTTGGAAAATATATGCATTTCCTAAATCCTGGATTCAATAGCAGTGACTTAACTCATGAAATTCTATGGGATTTTAAAGGCTCCCCTATGCAAATGACTCCACCGTAGCAAACCTGAGACCGAACTCCAAGCCTTGAAAGAAGTGCATGTTCTCTGTCAATAGCTATTGCTCTGCGTATTTCACAGAAATATAAGATGTAACTTCTGTATCCAGGCCTATAAAAAGTTCAGCGATTTCATCAAAATTAAATGTTGCTTTGATGATTTAAATATAGACATTAACAATGCAGCCAAACTAATAATAATTTCATTTTTTATCACAGGCATGCTAAACGTTACATATATTTTTGATACAAGCAATGTTTCAAGGTGTTTTGGGGTATGCTATGAAACAGACTTCATCAGGGCCTTATCCACAAAGGCATTATGGAAGGAATGAGTTGTAATTACTGATGTGGTCAATGATCTGCAAAGCTGACAAGACTAGGGGCTGCAGCAGATACAGAAAGAGCAGGCAGAAGAACCATTACAATGCGGAGGGCCTTGATCCCCTTGATATCTGTGAAGTACCCAACACTGACACCAAACATGCTTTTCATTCCTTGTAAAATTCAAAATAAAAGCATCACGAGTTCAGCTATATAGGAGCAACACTGCATGCAGCTACAAAGTAGGCCTCTTAAGTAGGGTTGCCATATTGCCCGGTTAGCCGGGTTTTGCCCAGTTTCTATGCATGCCACCCGGCGCCCGGCTAGCCCCTTAGGTGGCCCGGATTCTCAGCTTTAATTTAAAAAAAAAATTAAGTTTCTAGGTGGTTCGGTTCTCGAGATATGCATAAAAACGTCAGCCGCCCCCCCCGACTGTTAAATCTTTCTTTAAACAGTACTGTATGCACTTCCTAGCTTTAACACCGCCCGTTCAGGATTGCAGCCAATCAGGGATTGTGTTTCAGTTTCATTGATCTGAGGCAGTGTCTAGAAAACAAAATGGTGGTTTCACCCCCTGTTTATCTGAAAATCTCATAAATTGGGTAAGTATATACATTTCAGTTTTTTTTCCTCTTGTGTGCAGGAGTCAGATCTTGGGCAGTGTTTTGAAAACCTTCCCAATGCTTGCTTTTTGTAAGAGCAATAGTAATCCCATATGCCCAGAGTAAATCCCATTGAATTCAATAGGACTTACTTTTGAGTAGACATGGTTATGAATGTGCTCAAAATCAATGGGACTTTGGAGTGAATGTAAAAAAGAATTGTGTTTGTGTTCTAACTCTTTCTGCCCCCTTCTCCAGTCCTATTTTAAAGCAAGTAGGCAGGGCTTACTTAGGTATTACAGTTTTTATTCTGTAGGAAAGTAATACTGATTTTTTTAAAACTAATACTGATTTTTCTGCAATGACCAACTGGTTTGACAATAAACTATTATATGGGCTGTATGTATTTATACATCTGCAGTGTGTGCGTGTGTGTGTATGGAGTCTTTCCAACACCCCTGTGAGGTAGGGTTGGAAACCAAGGCAGCTCACAACAAGAAATAAAGCCATTTAAAATCCAATAACCATAAAAACAAGTATAAACAGTTGCAAAACAGCGTAAAGTGGCATGATTCGGAATTTTGGGTTGTGTGAATGAAGTTGCTTATCACTTGAAGTTGCAGTTCTGTCCCTGTTTGAGTAAGCCCCACTGAATACACTGGGACTTGCTTCTGAATAAATAAACCTAGGATTGCACTATAAATATCTTTACAGTTTGTGTAAATAATAAATATATTTGATAGTCATGCTTATATAAATACTTCTTCATTTATCATATTTTTGGTTTTTCGTTAGGAATCCTGACTGAGATGCTTAGTTTTTTGCCTTACTCATAGGAATCTTGTTGTGGTTGGTATGGTATTACATTTAGGAAAGTGTTACTGCCTTCTGTGTTTTTTTTTCCTATTTGCATTTCACTTATCTTTAACCTCACTCCGTTACAGCCATAGAAGCAACAGCAGCATATGCAAGATAATTAACTCCCATTAGTGATAAGAACAAGAATTTATAATTATTATTTCAATTAAAACAAGAGGCTTATCAATACTTTGAAGAGGACCAGATATTTATTTTGTTTCTGAGCCCAGGACTGGGTCTTTCATGATGCCCGGGGGGGGGAGCAGGAGAGTAGTCGATAAGACAGACATCCTGGCATTGATAATTTAATTAGCAAGGTATGTGTGGGGTTGTTGCACACTTCCAGGCCCAGTTTCATTTTGAGTATGGAGGTGGAACCTGTGTAGATGTGGTTGATCAAACGGAGAAGAAATTTTGAGTTAAGCAAAGCTCTGCTTTTATAAAACCTAAGAAACATACAGATACTTTGAATGTCTGAGTGCCTGCACCAGTGGAATACTGGAGGAACTTGTAAAACTTGCTGCAACAGTATTTAGAACTGAGCATGTGGTGTGAAAGACTCCTTTTCCTAACATTTTGGCTTCTTGTTTTTCTCCACCCACTGCATCTTTGAAATATATCGTATATGGTTAACCGTACTGCTGCCCTGACTTACTTTATGTTTGTTGCTATTTTGTGTTTTTATTATGTTTTTATATTGATTGTGTATTTTTATTGTTTTTATTATATTTGTAAGCTGTGCTGAGCTCTGTTTTTAACAGCAAAAGGGCAGGATATAAATTCTCTTAATCAATCAATCAATACTCCATAGTGTTGGAAACTAGAGTCTAGGCATTTAAGGCTGAAAATGTTGCTTTTAAAAAAAAGATTTCTCACATCTTTCCCCAGCTTTTGGTGGTAATTCCTAGGCACAAAAACAAAACAACTGGACAATCCAAATATTAATATGCAGATATTGTGCATAATATGCAAATAATATGCAGATATTTGCATAATATGCAAATACTTTACATAATATGCAAATTAAACTGCCCAGATTTGTGGAATTGGAATATGGCAACCCTACTCTTAAGTCCATCCTTGTCACTCTGTTGGCTATGTGTTAAAATCAGTGAATTCAAGCAACACAAAGAAAGAGCTCCTTCTACAAAATGAGAATGAGCTCTGATTTTCATATGATAATAGCATTTGCTCTGCAAGGAATCAATTGTCTCAGAGCTCATTTGCATACTATACAGAAGCAAAGCATGGAAGAAGAGAGATTTCTATTTGCATCTTAAACACCTTCACATGATGTCAAAGCAATTCCCCCCCACTAATTAATCTTTAGTGGAAGGAATTGGCCTTGTAACGAGCCACATCTTGGGCAAGTTAGCCAAGGCAACTGAACGGTTGTAGCTAATGAATCCCAACTGGAAATTCTTTGTTGGTCTCCAACCAACCACATGAGATTTCTAATTGTGGTTATATTTGCAGTAGCTTTCTTAATGGAGCATAATTCTGAAATATCAATGTGCCTAACACAGTTGCATTTTTAAAGCTCTATTTAAACTGTTTAGCTATCTCCCAAATTCTTCCAAGGTTATAAAAGATTTCTACCATTTAGAATACTGTCACCACCATTTATGGCAGAATCAAGAGGCAGAAATCAAGATGATATATATATCAAAATGAAGCATCTTTTATTTTACAGTATTGGGCAAGCCTAATGACTTTAAACTAGGCATCAGATAGTAGTTCAGGGGTTGCCAACACAGTTCCTGAGAACACCAGTGTGTACTCCAATACCTCCTATCAGGAGATTTGTGCTGCAGTGTCACCAATATGCAGATGACACGCAGCTCTATCTCTCATTTAAATCTTCACCAAGGTTGGCTGTAGAAACCGTATCCAAGTGCCTGGAATCGGTGAGTGGCTGGATGGGAAGGAATAAGCTGAAGCTGAACCCTGACAAAACCGAGGTACTGTTCGTGGGAGACAAGGGAAGGTTAAGGGATTTGGACCTGGTGCTCAATGGGGTACAATTGCCCCTGAAAGACCAGGTCCATAGACTCGGGGTCATTCTTGACTCCCAACTGTCCGTGGAAGCTCAGGTTTCGGCTGTGAGCCGGGCAGCGCTGTATCAACTCCATCTGATACGGAGGCTATGCCCCTACCTTCTCAATCATCTGCTCCCATCGGCAGTACATGCCCTGGTCTCCTCTCGCCTAGACTACTGTAATGCACTCTACGTGGGGCTACCCTTGAAAGTGGTCCAGAAGTTGCAACTGGTACAGAACGCGGCGGCGCGCCTGATTAAAGGCAGCCGCCAGCAAGATCTTATCACTCCAGTGCTAAAAGAGTTGCACTGGTTACCAGTTGCTTACTGGGCCTAATTCAAGGTGTTGGGTTTGACCTTTAAATCCCTATATGGTTTCGGCCCAGTCTATCTAAAGGAGTGCCTCCAGCATCATCAGCTATGCCGCCCAACAAGATCAGCCTCAAAAGACCTTCTCTCCATCCCATCAGTCAAAACAGCCAAACTGGTGAGGACTAGAGAGAGGGCTTTTTCAGTTGTGGCCCCCACCCTGTGGAACTCCCTCCCAAATGATCTCTGCCATGCCCCTTCCATGATGAGTTTCCGCCAGGCCTTGAAGACCTGGCTCTTCAGGCAGGCTTTTGGGGTTGGCTAGATTTTATCTTCATTGTTTTTAGATTTTTAATGTCTAGGTATTGTATGCCTATTTTGTATGTCGCCCAGAGTGGCTGGAGAGCCAGCCAGATGGGCGACTAATAAATTCAATAAATTCAAAATAAATTCAAAGCACATCTTGAACTTGGCCTGGTAGCAAATCAGCAACCAGTGCAGATTTTACAGCAGAGGTATTATGTGCTGAGAAGGTCTGACTCATGTCAGCAATTGTGCCACAGCATTCTGCATTAACTGTAGGTCCTGGGTCAGGTTGTGCTGCATGGGGATTTCTGTAACCTTGGCTGACTGGCTGCCAGGAGTTTTTTTAGGCAGGGGGTTGACACCCCTGCTTGGATATGGATATCTTTGCAGAGGATCCCTATTCAAGCTTTACCAACAGCACAATCCAAACTACATCTACTGAGAAGTAAGTCCTATTGAGTTCTATGGGACCTAGCCCCTTAGTAACTGTGTTTAGAATTGTAGCATTCAGGGGCATCCATCTTTATTCCTGAGTGCTCCCATCTAACATCTCCACAACACTAGGCTCCTTTCTTCCTACAGTGCCTTGTGGTGACTGGCCTAGCCTGAGGGCACTTAAACTCTTCTTGCCAGAAGCAAGTAGACTAGATTAAATGTTCCCTATCCAGGCTCCATCTCTGAGCTAACATTTCTTTCTTAGTTTCCAATTAGAGAAATGTTTTTGTTTGAATTGTATGCTCAAAGCAACTGTGGCTGATGCTTAATGTATCATGCTTAATGACATCACTAGGGCCCGCCCCTGAAATCTCAGGGTTTGGGATGCTTCTAACCTGATAATCCTAGTTTGAGCAAGATTAGAAATGTTTGAAACAGTTTTAGTATTACAAGCAAATTACAGCAACTGGCAAGCCTTTTCTTCTTGCATAAGGAAATTTCTTAAAATAATTAGTTGAATGTGCTTGTTTGGGAGATGTATATAAATAAATTCTATAGAAAATATTGCAAAGACTTGGCAACCATTATAATCTTATATTTGGAGAGGTTAATTTAAAATAAGTAAAAGGGAATAATGTGAGATATACAATAAGACTATGCAAAACATTTGGTTGCTCATTTGGTTTCTCTTCCTAATAATTTGTTCTTTGAGTAATGAAGCAGTGATGTTTAGATTGCGTGTGTATTAAAGTCCCTCACTTGTTTTAAATTTAACAAAAATATTTTTCAAATGAGTAATAAAATATTTACCATTTATGTGCAATTACATTTTTTCCACTGTAATCACCAATGGATATTTTAGTATGGGCTTCTTTAATTACTTAATAATGCAATTTTATGCATGTCTATTCAGAAGCAAGCAGAGCTTGGAAAAGTTATTTTTTTGAACTACAACTCCCATCAGCCCAATCCAGTGGCCATGCTGGCTGGGGCTGATGGGAGTTGTAGTTCAAAAAAGTAACTTTTCCAAGCTCTGGAAGCAAGTTCTACTGAGTGCAATGGGTCTTACTCCCGAATAAGTGGTTACAGAACCCCACCCAAAATCAGGCCAAGGAGTTCTCGCTAGTCTTATAAGCACAGTATACTAAACAACTTTTCAGTTGATCATTCAGTAACACAAAGAGGCACCTATGCTGACATCTGGCAAAATGCAAATTTAAATTTAATCAAGGAGTTGATTGACTGATGGATTGGCTAAAGGGGAGGCAACTGAACAACTAGTATTTACTAATAAAATGGTGGGAAAGACATCAGCCACTGACAGTGTAAGCCTCTACAGGTCTACTCAGAAGTAAGTTCCATTGAGTTCAATGGAGCTTAGTCCCAGGTAAGTATGTACAGCATTGCAGCCATCAATTTACTGACATGAGCAGCTTGGCAAACTCTGCTTTATTTAGTTCTTCACAGCTTCAGTTCCTAATGCAGCCAAAAAGCTTCCTTCAGTTGTTGATGCAATACTGACCTCTACGTTTCCATGGTAGCTCTCACATTGCCATCTCTGTCAACAATCTGCTTCCAGTTCTAATTTAATCAGGCTCATGCTATTAATAGAAAGATTCCATGGGCAGCTATTCTATTCGTCTTCTTTAAAATCTAAGGAAGAGTTATTGGTGCAAAATCAAATTGTAGTTTGCACCATTCCATTCAGGTTTCAATAGCTCATTCTTGTTCCCCTTTCAGGAACAATTCACGCTATCCTTGGAAAGGTTCCTGTTTTCTAGCTGAGTTGCAAAAAACCTCAATACTTTTCTCTGCTCAGGTTCACTTTTTTCTCTTCTTGCTACTCGCACTCAAAAAACCATTGGTTTCAGCTCTGACAGGTAGGCATCACTTGTATTTCAGGTTGTAGTCTAGTAGGACCATCAACTAGCCTTAAGTGCCTGTTAAGGAAGTGGCAGAGGCTTGTATTCAATGAAGTTCTCCCATTAATGCAAGGACTTCCACTGGCACAACAGGACTTTGTCTCCCCACACACCATCTGTGCTCCCTCCCCCCCAAGTTTGTTCTGGGGGTCTCCCAACCTTCAGATTAGGGTTGGCACATAGGTGTGTGCAGAGGAGGAGAGAAAATCCCACCATGCAAGTGGAAGTTCTTGAGCTAATGGGACAACTGTGTTGGATACAACCAGAAACTTCAGGGTCTGATCCAGGAATTCTACAGTCTGGACCTGCCCTATAGACTTCATATAGACAGTGTGGGCTCAGTGTGGGCTATTTTGGGTAGTAAGGAGTATGCAGTTTTGCCCCTTACAGTCTGCAGGCCAGGTGGAAGACCTTGTTCTTTACCTAGCCTTTTTAATTGTATTTTAAATTTAGCCTGTAAATTTATCTTCTCCCCTGTGCAAGAAAGTTTTTTTAGCTGTCTTTTGTTGATTTTAATTGTTATATATTGTATTTTAATATTGTTTTATTGCAACCTGTTTGGAGTATATTTCTTAATGGACAGCAATATAGATTTTATAAATAAATAAAATCTCCAGAAAGAGCTGCAAAAGGCTCCAGACTGAAAGCCTGGAGAGAGCTACTGTCTATCCAGGAGTAGACAAAGCAATGTGGTGACTCAGTATAAGGCAGTTTTCTCTGCACAGTAGGGCCCCGCTTTGCGGTGCTCCGCTTTGCAGCGTTGCACCGATACAGTGGTTGGCAATTGCAGAAAGGTCCCGCTCCTACGGCACTTGTTCCACTTTTATGGTGTTTTCTGTGCGTCGGGCACCATTTTGGACAATGTTAGTCAATGCGTTCCGCTTTACGGCGGATTTCAATTTACCGTGGCAGTCCAGAATGGAACCTGCCGTATGAGTGGGGCCCTACTGTATTAGCACAAGTATGGCAATTAGGAACAACAAAACGTTGTTTCTTTTCTGTTGTAGTCTGGAGCACCCCATGTAGGAATGGACAAAACTGTCAATTTCAGTTTCTCTCAGTTTCTCATTTTTCCAGTATAAAGTTCAGTTTGCCACATTTCTGCATCTGTTTGTGATTTTTATCTCTAAAAGGTGCTCAAGAATCTTCATCTGTACTTTAGTTTCCAGTTCTCCTAATATGCACATTTTGTATGCAATTTTGCTTAATACACACATTTTTGCAAAGCAGTTTTCCCTAAGATAAAGCACTTTTGTATGTTGCTTTCACTCATACATGGATTTTTATGCACACGTTCTCCTAATATATGCATGTTTGGACACTTTTATTGGGTAATTGCTTTACTAATTCAGAGAAGTGCAAAATTCAAATAATAGCTGCATCTGTGGTTTCAGGAAGTGAATTAGGTAGGTCCGCATAAAAAGGCTAAGTGAAGCAAATTTCTCTCCCTTATCATTTTTCTCTCATTGCCAAAGCTCCCGTCATCTGCAGTAGTTGTGCTGCATCAAGGCCTAGTACAAAGCAATGGTGGCTGGTGATTGCTGGACCTGGTGGGGTAGCTAGAAGATCATGGGGACATGGTCATGTTGTTCAACCCCCCCATTCTCCTCCTTTGCAAAATACTGTGGACATTGCAGTTTTACAAATAGCATCTAACTAAAATGAAAAGTGTCTTTGGTTCATAAGGGGTACCACAATAATTGTACATTAGTCAGGATAAGTCCTGCTGAATTCCATGCGGATTGCTCCCTGATAAGTATGTACAGTTAGTCTTAAAGATGCAACACAGGACTGTTAACAAGGGACCCCATAAATTTCCAAACCTAAGGGAAAATATTATCCCCTCTTTCAGCTTATTCACTTTTTTTCCAGAATGAGGAATAAGTTAGAGGGATATTAAGTGGTCAGGACCTAGGAAGCCATGGTTAAACTCAGCCATGAAACTCACTGTGTGAACTTGGGCTGGTCACTGTCTCTCAGCCTAATCTACCTCACAGGGTTGTTGTGAGGGTAATATGGGGAAAAGGAAACCCATGAATGCCACCTTGAGCTCCTTAGAGGAATCATGGAATGCACATAAATAAGTACTATTCAAAATAAAAAGTCTCTCTCCAGCCTGCCTGCCTCAAGTTTTGAACGGGAGGAGGGGGCAGATTTGGAATCATGGGGGGGGACCCTAAAAAACAAAGAAAAGAATCTGAGACACAACCCAGATATTCAGGCCTACGATAGGTTTTTTTAAAAGTGTGAAGGCAAGACTCTTGCCAGTGGGCTTACTGAGAAAATTTTTTTGTTGGCAATAACCTACGCAATCAAAGTGTGACACAGTCTAAAGCAGCATTTCCCAACCTTTGGGTTCCCAGATGTTGCTGGACTACAGTTCCCATAATTCCTGACCCTTGGCATGCTGGCTGGGGCTGATGGGAGTTGTAGTTCAACAACATCTGGGGACCCAAAGGTTGGGAAAGGCTGGCCTAAAGGGTTTACCCTGAGCAGGAAGATACATGATTAACAATTGTGAGCCTCAGAAATAAGATTCATAACTGGATACCTCTTCCCAATCGCCATAAAAAGAGGCTAAATTGAAGGTGTTGGGTTACAATGCTCTAGTAGAAGGCCAATTCTGAATAGGAATTCGGGGGGAGCATGATTTTATTGTGGAGGAGCACCAATGGCTTTATGGCACAGCTAGAAAGTTTCCTTCCTTTTATATTCAGATTTTGGCATTATTGTTTTCAAAGAAGGACTTGTCTATATTGTATGCGAAAGAAAAGAATAAATCCTCATGTCTTGTGGAGATGTTGCTTGCTCTTATGTTAAATTATAAAATAGGCATATGCATAGGAAGCAGTCTTATGCTGAATCACACTGTTGAGCCAACTAGATCAGTACTGCCTATACTGGTTGGTAGTGGCTCTCCAGGGTTTCAAACAGGGAGATTCCTATCCCTACCCGGAGATGCCGGGGATTGAACCTGGGACCTTCTGCATGCAACATAGATTGTCTAATATTGTGCAACAGCCATCCCTCAGCTTGCGATGAGATTTCTACTGAACTTAAAAGGAAATTGGGATGGTCTCTGTTAAGTAAACCATTGCCTAATGAAAAATAATCAGATTTATCAGAGACATAGAGATATAAACATGAAGATAAATGTTTCAGGAAGCCGGCAGACAGAAAAGTAAGTGCCTCAAAGTTCTGAAGAAGCATCATTCAAGATTGAGGAGCCAAGGCCAAGGTAGGGGGGTTGTCAAGGTAACAGTGACCTGCCCTCCTTTGTGACATCTCTTGCTGCTATAACCAGCCACAAATGTCCAGTGTGGGAGTTGGGAGTTAGGAGTAGATCTAGGAGCGGAGGCAGTTAGGAGAGTGGGAGAGAGTCAGTGGTTTTTAGAGAGAACAGAGGAAAGTTTTATATTTTTGTGTATATTTTTCTTTATTTTTCCTTTATATTTTGTTTATTATTTATTTTATTTATTTATATTTTTCTTTGTTTTATTATTAATATTTTTCTTTATTTGGTTTACATTTTATTTGTTTTATTTTATTTATTTTCTTATTTATATTTTGTTTATTTCTAATCTTGTATATGTTTCATATATATTTTTGTGAATTTCTTATAGATCTTTAGGGTTGGGGTGGGGTAGAGGTAAAATTAAGGGGTGGGGTAGTTTAGGTGAGTATTTAGGTAGTTAGTTTAGACAGGGCTGTGGTGGAGGTGGAAAGAGTTGTCTTTCCAAACAGAAACATCATCATGTTCAAAATGTAAGTAGGAATTCTTCTGCTTCTCTTTACAGTCTTAAGGGGGGCAGGTTTCCCTTTGTAGCCTTGCTCCCCTGGAGGTTGCTAGGCCGATCACTCCACTGCTCTCCTGAGCTCAGGGGCTTCCCTTTATGGTCCCCTTGCACATGCCTCCACCACCATTTGAGCTACAGAGACCAGGAGGACTCTCCCTCTATAGTCTTATCTGGATATATCTACAGACGAGAAGCATTCTTATATCTTGACTCCCCTCCTGAAAAGCGTAACTCCTCCAGACTTTTTCCCTGTGCTTCCATTCTCCCTCCCATTTTATTCCCTTTCCTCCATTTTTCATCTCTCCCACTGTCTATCTCATCACACTTACCTGGAGTGAGTCCCACTGAATACAGTAGGATTTGCTTCAATGTATTCTTGATTGTGCACAGGGCCGCTAAAGTAATAGTGACATGCTCTGCATTGTGACACATCCTCCTGCTGGATGACCTCCCGGGGAACACTGGCAAGTGCAAGTCTTTGAAGGGAGTAAGGGAGAGAAAGAGGAGGACGAGGAGGAAAGGAGAGGAGGAGGAAAGAATGCATGTTAGATAAAGTCATGTTATGAATTAGGGGCTTATAGGTTTAGGGAGTTAATCTGAAAGAGGAAATCATATTTTTTATAATGTAAGTTAGATTTCTTGGTGGTTTTTCCTTTCGGGTTCTACCACTGTCCATCAAGCTTTAGATTGCCAGGGGACCATCCCTTCCCAGTCACTGTGGGATTATTCTCAAAAGATCATGCTCAGGACCAGTTTAAATGCTTCATATAAAATGGCTTGCCATTTTCCTTTGTGTGTATAATGACATGAAGGCCATCTCCAAGTTTAGGAGGGTTTTTGACAAGGTTTTCCTATTGGGTTCTACTCCTTTCTACAAGATGCTCACAACAGCAAATGCATATAAAGTCTGGAGGTGTCAGGTGCTTCAACCCAGTTTCTTGTTCTCCTCCCCATTCTCTCCTAGGTTGAAAAGGCGACTCAAGTTCCTTCAGAGTTGCTGCAGACAGTGCAAGGTCCACCCCCTGGTGAGCAAGAAGGAAACTGATATCCGAGTCATCTACGTGAAGCCCAGTGACCAGGGGGTGGAGACGACCGACTCTTTTAGTTCAGGTGAGGAAATGTCCTATGCTGAGGGGGAAATATTGTGAGGCCAGTGAGAAGCTAATTGGGTAAGAAGGAGACGGGTTTCCAATTCCAGAAGATTTTGGAGGCATCCCTTTGGAAGATGGGAGAAGGTCATTATTTTGCTTTACTTGTGCCCTTTCCCATTATTTCATGAACAAAGTTCATCTCTACATCAATTTACTCTCTGAAGATATGGGAAAGAGAATGATCCCGAAGAGTTTTGCCACATCTTAAGTCCTGCCAAGAAGGTACCACCACCACCATCCTCACTGAGAGCCAGCATGCTACAATAGTTAGCTCAGGGGACGCCAAGGTGCCACCTGCAGGCACACATATGTCCACCAAGGCTTTCTATGCTGCCCACACAGTGCCCACACTGAAGTTAGGGTTGAAACAAGCATTTTATTTTAGTCCACAGAATAAATTGCAATTGGTGCATGGTTGCAGTTTGGTGTAGAGCCTATGATAGTTTCCCCATTTTTTCTAGTGTATATACAGGTTCAAAAAGGTGGATAACCCCTGAATTGAGGACCTAGAAGACCAGGGTTCAAATCCCCACTCACCCTGTCTCTTATTATCTCTTAGCCTAACCTACTTCACAGGGTTGTAGAGAGATTAATGTGGGCAGGGGGAAGAAGCAAGTATGCCAATTTGGGCTCCTTGGAGGAAATGGGGGATATAAGTGTAATAATAAATAAATACAAATAATGAAATATCACTTCTCTTCTTTTGTCTTCCATCCAGATGATCTCATAACAGAAGATTTATAGGTATCTGGCAAGGATTTGATTAGTGCAGTTCCCCACTTAGGAAAATTCAATATCCAAAGAAAGAGTGGCAAAAGAGATGGTCTCTGCCTTGCATTTTTATGCAGTATGGTCTAGCTTTCCACCATATACCAACCAGCCCCAGTTGGACTTTGACTTACCACCAGCCTTTTTGAGACTTTGGAAATGCGACTGAGAAGAAAATCACATTGTCCATGTAGCTGAACTTGGATGGCAGGGGGCAGGAAACCCAGACCTTGGCCTTACAATTGGACGTGTGACTATGGATGTAGATTGAAGATGTTCACATGTAGCATTAAGCGCAGGGGTGGAGATTGGGTATTTGGGAGGTTATTACATTATGGGGTTTTTTTCAATCTCTTTGAAAAAACTTTGAAATAAATACTATGTTATTTAAAAAATAAAAACTATCCCAATATTTCTTCAAATTACACTAAGTAGCTCAATTTACTTGGACATCTAAATGCCCCATCTTTGAAATCGGTATTAAGCCCACAATGGAATAGCCCAATGGATAGTTAGCTGCCACCACCTACTGAATAGACTGCTGTTTTTAGGCTGATGTAAGCCTGCAACAACTGCCTATATTAGCAAGCAGGGCAAGTTTAGAAGCTAGGAGCAACCTTTTATTATTTTACTGCAATTCCATGTCTATCTAGCTATATAATAGTTTTGTGAGCATCACGCTGCAGTTTGCTTGGCCCCAGAGAGCTTTCCATGGTGACAGCCAGGCCAGACACAGCGGAAGAGCAAGCTTGTGAAGCACACGCCCAATGCACGGGAGACAAATGGAGACAGGAAGGAGTAAGGGGGGAAGGTTTAGCAGAGGAGAGAGAAAGGCAGGAGTAAAGCAGGGGGTGAGAAGGTTTAGTGGAGAGAAACGGAGAGATGGGGCGGCAGCAGCGGAACAGGTGAGGCAAGTGGGTGAGGAGTGCACATGCGCCAACTGGCACACCAGCGCCTGGAGGCACTAGGGACATTGGCAAGGAAGGCACAGAGGAAGGAGGCAGAGGTGTTGGCACAGGCAAGCCATGAAAGAGCAATCATGACAGGCTGGGGCAGCTCCTCAGCAACTTTGTTGCTCTGTTCCACTGCCGCTGCCTGCCTCACCAATTACATTTCAGGCTCAGCGATGGAGGAGGAGGAGGAGGGAAGTGGTGGGCAGCAGGACAGTTGCTGAGGTGCTGCCCAAGCCTGTCCTGAGATTTCCCCTCTGACCTGTCTGGGTCGTCTGCCTCCTTCTCCCTCCCCCGCTTCCCTTCTCCTTGCAGGACAAGGCTTAACACTGCTTAACTTTGGTTTTGTATGTGCGAGAGAGGTCCCTGCAGGGACCTGAACCCAGCGCTAAGCAGCATTGCTCTTCCACCCTGCATCAGCCAATGTGAAGGCAGAGCGATCTTGCTTAGTATAGGTGTGTGAGGGAGGTCCCTGCCGGGACATCTCTCATGCACCCCAACCCAGTGCTGAGCTGATAAGAGATAGGAGGGCAATCCTGCTTAGTGCTGGGGGTAGGTGGGGGGGATGCTCAGTCAGGTCTAAAGGGAGGGGAGAGGGAGGGAGGCTTAGCCAGGTTTAGCCCTCCACTAACTCATTCGACAAGGGGTGGGGAACTTTTTTTTGCTCCAACTCTGTGGGCCAACTTTGACAGGTTGGTGGAGCAACCTTCCTGTCAATCATGTGACATCACAATTATGTCATGATTGTCATGTGGATTGCCCCTCCCACTTGTCAAACCTGGCACACAGGATGGGAGCCAAAAGGGTCTAAGGGTAGAAGGATTGGTGTGGGATGGGGGTTTGGTGGGTTGTAGGTGGGGTTGATGAGCAATGCGAGCAGGGGAGGAGCCCCTAGTATTGAATATGAATATAAGAAACAAAGAAGGGACTGGGTTATAGCTTTGGGAGGACTGGGGGTTTAGGGTGGGGAGTGCCCCATCTGCCCTTAGGGAGTGACTTCCACTGGCAGAAAGGATACTTCCTTATGTTTCATACAAATGATACTTCCTTATGTTTCTATTCTTGTCTGAAACTGTTTCAATAGCAGACCCTTTAGTTTGTTTTTAAAGAAACCACAAAGGTGACTTTTCAACAATGACAACTAATTTTTGTCCTTGGCAAGCAGAGTTCAACAGATGAGTAGATGAGGAGAGCTGCAGGCTGTCTGGTATCCCAGTGTTCAGTTAGTTATTGGAGAGTGCATAGATAATCGCTGATCAGAGACACTAGTCCAGTCTTTGTCAGGTTTGGGTGATATTCAATGCTAGTCCTACTCAGAGTAGATTCACTGAAGTTAATGGACATGACTAACATAGGTTTATTAATTTCAATGGGTCTACTGGAATCCAACTCTTAGTGCTGTCTAGAAGTTTTAGACCAGTGGTTCCTAACCTGAGGGCCATGACCCCCAGGGGGACTGTGAAGTAATCTGAAGGGGGGCATGAATAGTAAAGAAATAATTTTTTTTAAAAAAAATTCTTCCCTCCCTGGATGCTGTCTGCTCCCCACTGCTGCTGCAGATGACACCTCCCCCTTGCTCCAAACAAGAGGGGAGGATTTTTGCTGAAGCGGCACAGTGTCTTTCAGGTATGCTGAGGACAGGTGTCTGCCCATAAAACACGTGGCAGATGCTGAAGGAGGCTGAGGGCAGAGCTACCAGGAAGAAGAGATTACTGTCACTGACTCCAGTCTCCTCCCACCGCCACTGCTGACAATGCCCTTGCTCAGAACGAGAGTGGAGGGCTTTTTGTGAAGCAAAAAGAAGCAAGTCTGCAAGGAAAGGCTGGTTCCCCCTTCCTTCCTGGCAGCTGGCCTGCCTGCCTTTCTTGGTTCCTGCTTCGCTGCCACCATTAAAAGAGTTCAAAAATAATCATTAAAATTATTGGCTAATCAAGAATGCTTTAAAGAGCTGCATAGGCCTGTTGGCATTTAAACGTCTTCAAGAGACACCTGAAAATCAAAAGCAAGGGTGCCTGCTGAGTCTCTGCTGCAAGCGTGTTCCATAGCATGGGACCGGCGACACTAAATGGCTAACTTCTAGTTGAAGCCAATTGGGTCTCTGTGGCATGGAGGAGAACTAACAGTGGTCCTCTGGATGTGCTGTTATTAGGCAGAGTGTGGCAACTGCCTCAGATGGTAGATCCTGAGGGTTTGAGGGGCAGAGGCAACAGTCTCCCAGCCCGTCCATTCCCCCTCTGATGGAGGACAAAGCTTTGTGTACCATGCAGCCTGTGCAGCATCCCCTAAGCTGGTCTGTTGCCCTCAGGTGCCATGGCAGACCTTGCTCCATCACCAGTATTGAATTAAGATTCATTGGCCAGACTGGTCACCTGTATGGGAGGAGGTGAGTGGAAGACACCATCGTTGGAATTCCCTCCCATATTAGACAAGAGCTGTCTCTGTTGTCTTTTCAGTGCCTACTGAAAATCTTCCTTTCCCAACAAGCAGGGCCAGCCGCAGGCATGACTGGTCCCTTGGGCGCCAGCCTGCCCTGGGTCCTCAGCACCATACTGCCGAACATCCCCGCTCAATACAGGTGGCGCAGGACTTGAATAAGCCTGTCACATCAGGGTGCACGCCCTGCGTGCTGCACATGCACGCCTGTCATCACCCAAGATGGGGGGGGGGATCAACCCTTAGGGATACCTCCACAGCCATTTTGGGTGATGGCAGGCATGCACAGTGTGCTGATGTGACAGGTAGGTGGTCAGGAAGGATTATTTGAGCCCCACACTGCCTGTATTGGAGGTCGGCCTGGGGGTGCCCACAAGCTCCCGGGTTGCAATCCATGTCAACATCAGATTGCTAAGTCCCACAACCCGACGCTGCTGCAGATAGCCAAGCAGGAGCTTCACCCTTCCACCCTAAGGAGGGGCTCCTCAGGGGCCTCTCTGGGTCGCAGGGGCCCTCAGCTGGCACCTGGCCTGCCAGCAAGGCTTTTAAATAGAGGTCTTTCCCAGTCTGCATCTGTACTGGAATTGTTTTTGAGGCGTTTTAAAGATGTTTTTATTTATCACTTGTAGTTTGATGCTCCTTTTGGAGAAAGGGCAGGATATAAATTTAATTATTAATCATCATCTTGTTCTTCACCTACAATAAGGCAGCAAAATGCCTTAGACTGGCCCTCTTTCCAGCTAACTCTGGTTGAAAAAATTCAACTTTTTTTCCTGTGTGTGTGTCTCTCTCAGCCTTCTCCTCTCAGCTAGAGGGGGATTAATGAGAGTTGTGTACAAATGGTGGCATCCCAGCTGTAGAATATCCTTCTCCTTGAGGCGCACCTAGCACTGACATTGATTGGTTTTTGATACCAGTTGAAAACCTTCCTCAATCTTCAGCCCTTTGGGGATGGAGGGTAATGTATGTAGTAATCCAGAACTACTTAGTTTGCCTCGGGAAGGAAGAGGTGAAATGAATTGTATATTGCCACGTTGGTTTTAAGGTTTTTAATTGATTTCACAGTGCATTTACAAGGTATTTTTATTGTGACTTGCCCTGGAGTAATCTGGCAATGGTGAGCTATACATGTTACAAATAAATAAATAAAACAAATGGCCTCTCACGATTCTCCATCCTGTTTCTAGGCAGAGAAATTGGGAGGACCATTTCGCTGAATTGCTCCAAAGGGGGGAGAAATTATTTGACAGTTTCTCCAGGGTGTGCTCACCATTAGTAGTGGTGGCAGCAGTAGCAGCTGACAGGGCGGGCGGGTGAAGTGGCATTGCTGACCTGGCTTCCCAATGCTGCAGGTTGCTTCCAGTTATGGTGAGTGGAAGGGGCAAGGCAGCGGCGATCTCAGCCTGGTGTGGGCGCAGCAGTAGGAGTGTTGGATTGGCTCCACCACAGTGCCTGTACTCTGCCAAGCATCCTGCTGCTTCCCCCCCCCCCAGTAACTGGCAGTGACATGCGCATTGGGAAGCCAGGTCATCATTGCTGCAACACCCCGCCAGCCACTACTGGATTGGTAGCACCAGTTCATTCTTCTTTCCTAAGCTTCTTGCTGTTGCTGCTGCTGTTTTTGCAAGTGGTGGCAGCAGCAATTGTTTTGGCAACCTGGCCACCATTTTGTATCCTCCACAGTGCCCTAGATGTAGCATTATTCTACGACACTGAGGAGGAAAAATGGCGACTGCTGCAAAAAGAATGGTGGAAAATATTCAGAGAAAATTCTGTATGGTGCCCTTCCTTTTTTTAGGGGGATAATCTAAGAAATTTCTCAGAAAAATATACGCTGAGAAATTTGCTTCAGTAACCATCAGAGAGAGCTCTTTCAAAAACTCAGAGACCCCTAACTATCATTAGAAAGTGAGAACATAAGAAGAGACCTGCTGGATCAGGCCAAAGCATTCTGTTCTCATAGTGGCCATCCAGATGCCTGTGGGAAGTCCACAAGCAGGACCTGAGTGCAACAGCTCACTTGTGATTCCCAGCAACTGGCATTCAGCAGCTTACTGCCTCTGACAGCGGAGGTAGAACATAGCCACTGATAGCCTTCTCCTCCATGAAATGGTTGAACTCTCTTTTAAAGCTATTCAAGTTGGTGGCCATCACTACAACTTGTGGGAGCAGATTCCATAGTTTATCAGGCACCCATCCCTAACCCCAAGTTCCTATTGAGGATCCATCAATTGATCATCTTAGGATATTAACAGCAACCCTTCTAACAAAGGAATCGTTGGTCAGCAGCTAGAGTGAAGGCCCAGGGGAAAAGAGGGGGGGACAGAAAAATGGCTGTTTCCCATTTTTCCTGTTTTTTTCCAATGGTGGGGGGACAAGAAAGGCTTCCAAAAAAGGGGGGAGGGCTTTTTTAAACGATTTTTTTTCCAGGTCTTCACATCTCTGTCAGCAGCATAACATAATTTTATCAGCTGCGAAAAATGAACACATTGGAAATCTTTCACTTCCCACAAGGGGGAGACTTCACCTCACTAGATTAGATACGAGTGGTTTATTTAAAGTAACACTTTAGTGATTTCTGTGGAAGTACAACTGGAATTTTGAATGTATTAATTACAGGTTTTTTATGAGACTTAATTAGCTGATTCATTAATTCTCTAAAGAAACATCTGAAAATGATGCACTTTTTTTAAGTCTGTCAAATTTGATTTTAGCTGCATGTAAATCAGCAAGGCTGTGGATAGATATTTCTGGGGTTAAAAGTCACTACGCTAATCAAATTCACAACCCATGAGTCAATTTTCTTTTCTTTTTTTTTGGCTAAGGGGCAGAACCTTCTACACATGAAAAGCTTCTGTAAAGGAAGACATTAACTTTCCCTCTTTTCCATGGTCATACAGCCTGCTGTTCACCAACCTCTACTCAAGATTTTGCCAGGCATAAATTCCCTTCAGTTCATAATTGCATTCAAACCCTACATTTGCTGAGGTTAAATATTTACCAGTCTGGTTTAACGTACAGTCATGAAATGAGTGTGCAGCTGTCATGTTGGAATCAATAACAGATGGGTTATAATATGCTATGCTAGCAGGTGCCACCTCCGTGAATGAGATACTTATGTCAACAAAGCCTAATAGAAGTCAGATGGTGGTTTTCATCATTACAGACTGGAACTTCCCTGCATACATTCTGACCTGATGCCATTTGTGATGTGGCACTGATCGTTGCTGCGGCAGAAGAAGGCAGCTACTTGGATTAATTCCTGCTCTATCCAGACACAAAGGTAAGAGACTGGGTGTTTCATGCTACTTGCTAAAAGAGAAGCAAATGTATGGGCAACATTTTTGTCAAGGGAATTCTACTGTATAGCTTTGTGGGTTTTTAATTTCCATTGCAGTTGGATACTACAAGACCAGCAGGTTGTGCTCAGGTCACCAGAACTTTCCCCCAGCCCTCATAAGCTGCCAGTGCCACAATGCACACCTATGACAGGTCATTTGATGAGGAAATCTTTGGTGGACCCCTGTTCTATAAACTTTTCTTCCCAAAGACTGTTGTCCCTGTTATTTAGAGGAAATAGGGGAAGGGGTTCATGATCTTTTAAAGCAAATGATATAGGGGATGGATGGGAGATCTGTGACCCTCCAGATTTTGTTGGATTCCATCAGCTCCAGCCAGCATGGCTAATGGTCAGAGGTTATGGGACTTGGCATCTAACAAACATTTGGAGGGCCACAGGTTCCCTATCCCTGATATAGCAACACTTAGGTATCTTTTTGATTATATACCCAGGGTAAGCAAAGAGGGTAACCACATGAGGTGTCGTCTGTAGGATGAAGATGTGTTGGGCATTGGTCTGGATTCTGTGCTAGAGAGAGTAGTTATTCCTGATTAGTACAGAGAAAGGAAGTCTTTATGAAGGCTGTTCCTAAGCACCCAACCAATAGACACTGAAGCTGGGAAACAGCTAATGACTCCATAGTATCACCTTGCAGGTCTCTGATGAAGCCAAACTATACACCCAAATTTTGAATGAGCACAGCAGTGAGTTAGGAAAGAAAAGAGTTTTTATTTTTTTATTTTCATTACATTTGTATTCCACTTTTCCTCCATGATGTACTAGGTGATGTACATGCTTACCCCCTCTACATTTTATCCTTACAACAATGCTGTGATGTAGGTTAGGATAAGAGATAGTGACTGGCCCATGGTCAACTACTGCCTGAGTGGGGATTTGAACTTTGGTCTTCCAGGTACTACTAGTCTGACACTCTGAGCGCTGCACCACACTGGCTTTAGGGTGAGGTAATCATCAGTGGAAAAAAACTAGTCAGAAGCAGAAGCCTGTAAGGACCAGACTGGGACAGATTATGGCAGCATTACATGCAATCTGGAAAAACAGAGAGAAAATAAGTTTATTCCCATCAGTCTGTGGATCTGAAGATAGAAAGCCTGGGGGCCATTCTAAATATGCTTCTGAGAAATTCTGGGCCTCCTAAGACTGGGCCTTGTAAGCTTTTTACCTACCCAGCTGCTGCTAGCTGCTGGAGTAACTGAAGGAAATAAACACTTGACACTGCTTATTCCCACAACACATGAGCAGTGCTGTACCCTCCCTTGCCATGTGTCCAAGCACTCACAAGTCCAAAGAAAAGGGAAAGCATGAACCAGGGCACATTTGCAAACTGGACAAACTGTCATGGGCACCACACACATCCCACAACCTGTTCTGTTGTCTACAATAGAATGCTTCTTTCAAGCCTAATTTTGATTGGGGGGGGGAACCCTGTAGGTACCAGGAAAGGCCTCTGTGGGTGCATGTGGGCACCACCTTGGTGACCCCTGGGTGAGCTGTAACAACTTGGTGAACCAGTTGTCTGGGTAGATACATTTTATCACACATCTTCTAGTTGATGCGTAGTAAAAATGCTCCTTTTTACTAGATAGGATGATACAGACAATAAACTACTCTAGGAAGCATGATCTCACCCTGGCCTAGTTTGGCCATTTGTGTGGGCAACTCTATCATCCTCCAAGTGGAAGTGACAATTTTACCACACATTAGGAACAGGACAGGTGTGTCACTCAATTTCCCCTAGTGTTCTGTGCAACATATCTTCTATGTTCCCCTCCCCCCTCCCCTCCAACTATTCTCCTTCCATTAACAAGAAAGGAGATTGTATTCAAAAATTATCAAAGGGGAGAAAAAAGTTTGGTGAAATTCTCATGAGTGAGATGCTGGGGTTTTGATGTACTTACCTTATTTTTGAGGTGGCTGGGGGATGTTTTTGAGCGTCCTTTTCTTTCATTCTACAAATCATTTCGCCAGTGGTCTGAGCTCTTCAGCCTTCCTAGGTATCTGTGCTTCAGTTAAAGCCCAAGGGGAAGACATCATGAGGTAACTCCTCCAATGGGTCTTTTTCAGATTTAGAAGTGTAGGCAACCAGGGAGACTGAATAGCGCTGAAAAAATGCTCACTGCAAAGAAAAATGCACATACCGCCCTCAATCACCTTGCAACAAGTTTCCAAGGTCCGTGGCTGAATTTTCTTTGCTTTTCACAATACGACTCAATGTTTCATGTAAGGATAAAAATCAAGTACTTGAAGCTTTACAATGGAGGAATTGTTATGGCTATTAGGAGAAGGTTATGCAAACAGAAAGGAAAAGAGGAACTTGAATTATGCACTTTGTCAGCTTTTCCCAACCTGATAACCACCATATGTTATTGGACTACAGCTGCTATGATCCCTGAACACTGGCCATCCTAGCCAAGGCTGAAGGGAATTTTAGTCCAACAACATCTGGAAGACACCAGGTTGGGGAAGGCTCCAAACCCCTACTGGAAAGGACAAGTTAAATTTAAAATCAGTCTTAGAGGATCCTGAAATTGAGTTCTGCATAATTTATGGTATAATTTAACAAGCTCCATTTCTCTAGGTGGCATGATTGAATCTTAAAGTCACTTGTGCGTACGTGTGGTTAGTCACCACAATTATTTAACTGATTTGTCATTTAAATTAAGCCATGATATATATCTCATAAATATCCATTTTACTGAGTCTGTTTAGCAGGCCTCTATTTTATTACTTATTTATTAGCTTAAAACATTTTAACTTTGCCTTTCAGTTAAAAAATTCACAGCAGATCTGTAATGCCGATAGGGGATGGGATTATGTTTAGGTTTCTTGTATTTCCCTTCTTTCTTTTCTTGTCATTACCTGTTTAATTCGGACAGATAGGCGACTAAAAAATAAAATTTATTTATTTTATTTATTTACTTTTTTTCTAGTTCTTTTTTCCTATTGTAATTTTAAAATACATTAAATTTATAATGACTACTGAGAAAGGAATTAAGAAGTACCTTATAATATGATTAACAACATTTGTCAAGTATAGTATAATAAAGGAACATCAACAGTAAGATGGCATACATCTCAACACAGACACTTATTTTATTGTTGTACCTTTTTTATCATTTAAAAAGTTTCCTGTCCAACTTCATTACAGTGTTGCCTTATACTGGCTATATATGGAATGCTTTGAATTTCATTACAAGCACAACATGGATGATGGTTTGGATGGAGTTGGATGTACATTTAATACTAAGTGTGGGATATTCTCCACCATAACAGACATCCACAAATTATGAAACGTTCCTTTGTCAATGTCAGTAACATTATTCCCATGAATGTATCTTGTTCTACTAAATTTGGGAGTTCTGCAATTAAATTGCTAATATTTTCAAAGAGGAACCACTCTTCAAATACTAATTGATGGGCAAAGCCATCCAAACTCCTGATCCACCATGCCAGAGGTAGTTTGAATGTGGGAGCGGTGTCCTTCTGTTCAGCTCTGCTGGACTCCACTAGTATAAAAGGCCCTGCTGCGCTCACCGGACATATGGGCAGACATTGGCAGTCTCCCCAGTATAAGCCCCAGAAATGGTGTGTTCGGGGGTTGCAAGGGGGCAGAGAGCAGCAGAGTTGTACTGGCCAAGGATCTGCTGGACCATAAGGCAATCCAGTTACCAGTGATGGACCTGATCTGGACCTCTCTGGTGTGCCAGCCTGAAGCTGGTGCAGCAAATGTCAGCTGCACAAATTGGACTGGATTACACTGCCATTTTTTGTTCTTTTTCAATATAGAATCTACTGGCATATCACTGTTTTGATTTTTTTATGTTTTGAATGCTTGCTGAAACTATCATATACATGGAAGAAGAGAGGGAGGATGGAGAGACAGCAAGGGAGAAATTGAGGTAGTTTTCTTATCTTAATCTTACATTTTAGTTCAAGCTGCAAAGGCAGGTAGGTAAGTCTTTAACGTTTCTAGCCATTGGCCATTACATTTCAATTTAAAAACACAAGGAAAAACATTTCAATAAAATGACATTTTAAACAATCATAGCCTAGCCCTAAAAGTTAGAGATTTTGTGGAATTTGCTTTGACAAGTTGGGCTCTAATATGCTTCGCTGCCATGGCAAAGTTGGTAATCGCAAAGGTGACAGCTTTATGATTATCTGCCAGAAGATCCGTGATTATAGTTTCTGGGCGTAGGCCCATCCTAGGCTTGATAAAATGGGCTAAAAATTTGCGTCGAGGGCTGTTATAAAGAGGACAATAAAGTATATAATGGGCAAGGTCCTCAATCACCTTATTTCCACAAATACAGAAACGTTTGTTTTTTGGGAGGTCCTTATATCTACCCTCTAAAAATGCTGAGGGCATTGTCTGGAACCTTAACTCCGTAAAGGCTCTGCGTTTTTGAGGGCAGCAAAGGGTAGTCAAGTAAGAGGCTACAGAGTGATTTGTTTTGAAAAAGGGAAACCATTTCGAGTATGAAGCGATCATGATGTGAGATCTGTCTTGGACTTCGTCAAAGTTAAAGATTACTTCCTAGGTTCCCCTCTCCTAATGCCTCTAGTAAAAGATCTGACGATAATAAGCAGAGTAGACAGCGATCATCTTCCCTTGTGCTTAAAATTACGTGACCCCAGTTTACATACACGCCCACGTACTTTCAAACCATTCCTTGATAGCCTTTTTGGCTCAAGGCGTATTAAATGGTCTCCTGACATTGAGAAGTCAGTTAAGCAATCCTTAGAATCAGCCCCTGCCCTTGAACTACGCGACCGGGCCATTTCAGCCACAGGGGATATCGTGGATCTATATGATAAAGTGATTTCCATCTTAAAACCTCAGGTTTCCACCGCGAGCCTTAAAACACCGAGGGGGTCCACCAATGTTTGGTTCGATCGGGAGTGTAGAGCCATGAAGAGAGAGTTGTCCACCCAAATTAAATTAACTAGACGTAACCACTCAAACGATGCTATTTATTGTTTACTTCAAACAAAGAGGGCCTACAAGAAACTTTTAAAGGATAAGAAACAGCAATTTTATGTAAAAAATTGGAGGAAGCTAGAACAGGCTCTTAGCCAAGGTAATGACATAGTTTTCTGGAAACTTGTCCAACGTGATAATGCTCATTGGGAAAACATACCAATCCCCCCAATTTTGCCGGAATCTTGGGTGACCCATTTTAGCACCATATTTGGCGCTTCGTCGCTAACCCCTTCACCTTTAACTTCAATTCCAACAGATCTGCCCAGCTGGCCACCAGTTACAAGTGCAGAGATTGGTGATCTAATCTTGACCCTCCGTAAAAATAAAGCTCCCGGGGAAGACTTGATGCCCCCGGAGATCTTCCTGTCGGAAATGGCATGGTGGTGTCCAATTCTAGCGGTCCTTTTCACTCATATCAACACCACGGGCGATTTCCCGCAAGGTTGGCGTACCAGCATAATAGTTCCCATTTTCAAGAAAGGGGATCCTGCAGACCCCCGAAATTATAGGCCCATTAGCCTACTTGACATTACTGCTAAGCTATACGGGCGTTTTCTACTTAACAAGGTAGTTTTCTTGATTTGGCTGTTTCTTGATAGGCTCTGCATTCTGTATAATTGTCCTGCTGCATTCCGTTGTGGAAGTATTTAAAAAATGTCTTTGTTAGTGGGTGAATGTTTGAAATATTTATGGGAATACCTGAAGCACATGAATGAGACTCTGTGGTGAAGAGTCATACAGCAGAAATGCAGAGTAGGTCAAGAATCCCCCATTTGTTTTACCCATTTGTTTTCATAAGAACATTAGCCTAGAGACGTATCAAATGTTGGCTGGGCCAAAGATCTTTCACCTAATTCCCCACCACTATTTTAAAGAAACATGGCACAAACTGAAGAAAAAGAAAGAAATAGAACAGGCTTATGCACAAGTGATATGGGCTGGAAAGAGACTGATTTGCTCATCCTTACTTTTGGCCCATTTATAAATCTCTCTCCAATCTACCCACAGGTGCCCATCACAAAACAATTTCCCTCCAGATGCTTTTGGACTACAACTCCCATTATCCCTCACTATTGGTGCCTGTGAGGGCCGATGGGAGTTGTAGTTCAACAATGTCTGGAGGGCACCATGTTGGTTATCCCTGCATTATACTCTTCCTGTAGAACCCACCAAAATAATCAGGTGTTCTTTTGTGTCATTCATTGGCACTGTCAATCCCATTCAGCACACATGTTCATTGCACTGTTTTAACTACTGATTATATTGGGTCCTAAAAGTTAGGTGAAGACATGTACCAACATTTAAATTACTGTTTTTAAATGATTAAAAATAGAACAGTTCCATTGACTTTGATGAGTCCACCAAAAGGGGCTGTAGTTAGTCGTCAGGAGTACTAAATGCAGTAGGGCCCTTATGGGCAAAATACTGAGCTGCTGCTTTCATAACATGTTGTAGCTGATGCCAGTGGGTTGGTTCTAAAATCTAACAATGGTATGGGAAAATCCCCAGAAGGCCTCATGCATGCAGGCAAAAAAACCACAACGTTCTAAAAACTTATAGACACAAAAGTGAGAGATAATTCCTTCCCAGAAATATGTCTGACATGCTCATTCACATGCAAGTGGCTTGGATGTTCTGTGAGCTACCAGCAATTGTGGGGAATTGCCAGTGTGCTAATTTTTGAAAGCTAGCTGTCTTCATGGGGAGTTTTTGTGTTTATTTTCTATGAAGAATGCAATTATGTGTATTTTCCATAGAACAGACAGCAGCACAAGAGCCTTCATTCAGTAGCAAGCTTTCCATTAGGGTGTGAATAGATAAAAGTCAGCAGTTGGGGCCAAGGAAACAGTGAGTCAGAATATAAAGCAAAAATTGTTACATAAGACAGAGATGTGGAAAAAGTTATGAGTGTGTTACTGTCAATCTCAGAGGATGAGAGTTTGCACATCAACTGGATATCAGATGTGAGGGCTGCCTGGTAGCTAGTTCTGTGTTTGCCGATAAATATTTACACACTACATCAATGGAATGCCATGCATTTGACTTGCATGTGCAACTTGCCTAGCATGTAAGCTGCCTGCCCTCTAGTTTGACTAAAAAGCATGCTCAGCTAATGAGATCACACTGGAATTCAGGTTAAAGACCTGCAGATGTAAAAATGGCAAACCACCCATTCTTCTTCAAAGCAGCCATCAAGCAGCCATAAGGAAAGACTGGAGAACATCTGCCCCTTATACAGCTTCATTGAGGCCTAATTTATATGAGAAATGAGCCAAAGGAAAAGCTATCCATGCACACCCCGTTATGTTCAAATGCACCTATGATGTGCACTTACCCATTTGCATGTTACTATTAGCACAACAGTAGCAAGTGCACTGGTGACATACTAATGTTACCTACAAATGGGTCAGTGCATGGGGAAAGGGCATTTAAGCATGGATGCACATGGGAAGCTTACCTGATTTAGATTTTTCTATATAACCAACACCCTGTATAAATCAAGACTGAGACATGTGCGCATAAATAGTTTTCTTTATCTAGTACATTCTGCTCAGCTAAATGGGAAGACCTCATCAGATAAATGACATTAGAGCAGCACACTAACTATCATAATCTATGGGAAGAAAGGAATTGATGGGGCTAGCTCTACATCTGCTGACCAACTATGTTTGTATAAAGCAGGTTTCTATACACAGATTAATAAACTGTATGCAACCATTTAATGTAGAGCCAAGAGAGGCATGAGCGCACATTCTTCAGACGAATAATCAAGTGTTTTCACTATTTCATAATACCCACTTCAGCTTTCTTCTCAGTGATCAGATACACATGTTCAAAGGCAAAACAAGGGAAAAGCTAGGACAGCCATGGATCTCTACAGATTGGAGGGCAAGGTCTCAACTCTGATTAAAATTGGGAAAAGTTGTTGTCTAGAGAGCTTGTGACATGCCAGTGAAATATACTAATAATATGGCTCTAAAGAAGCGTATATGTCTAGATGTTTAAGATGCTTGTTGACTCCACCCAGTGAGGAACTCTTTCTGAAGAAGGATCCACACAATGCTAGAGACCACAGGACTCTTTTTTGTCTGTTCAGACCAGCCAATTGAACTAAGAGGAGCAATCTGAAAAGGTTCGTTTTCTTTTCATCATTCAAAAGATCCAATTTAATTTCCATTAGATCTATTCTAAACCATTTCCTTTTACTTTCCTTATTGCTAACTTTATTTATTGTAAGTATATCTCTGCATTATCCATTGCTGTTCTCTTTATATTCGCATTGTTCCATCAGAAATAATTGCCAGTACAGACTTGAGACTCCCATTTAAAATTTATTGCATTTAAATTTCTTATTGCATTTCTCAAGTGAAGTTTGTTAAAATTATTCTACATTATCTGTCTCTTGGCTGGAACACCAATTCCAAGCCTAAAAGAGGACAGAGACAAGGGCTGTATTTTCTTAAACCAAGATTCTGTTCTAACAAAATGGCAAAAGAATATGAGAAAAAGTAAGCATTTTTATGTTTAATAATTATGCTCACATATTTTGTCTGATTATTATTTTTTAAAAGAACAAAGAATATTTCATAAAAACAAATCCCCATCGCATGTACAATGCCAGCCTACCAAAATAAAATTAGCATTCTTGCTCTCTCATTGAATGCAATCAAAAAAGCATCATCTTTAAACCTGAAAGTAACATATTCTGATTCAAGATGCAATGGTAACAAGGCTAATTATTTATATAACCTATGTCAGGTATGCTTGATGAGTAAATAATACTGGAGGACGTCAATTTGGTGATTCAGGGTAGAACACCGGAGCTGTTTAATCCTCTAGCGCGCCTTGTATACCTATGGAGATTCACAAATAACAATAATTACAAATAAACAATAAGTGCTGGTGACAGCTAATCTTAGTATTATTGACAGAGTTGAATTAGCATGTAAATGGAAGAGTGAAGAGGATCCCCAGATCAACGACTAGTTAATCACTCTCAATGTGTCTTACAATGATAAAACTTACACTAAATAAGATATAGAGAAAGAAGGGAGGCGGTTATCAGATTTATTTTTTTTATTTTCAGGCTTATATTTGTTTATACAATACTAGAATATAAAATACAATCAAAAAGTGTAACTTGAAATTATTATAGTCTGTGTTTTTTTTCTTTGTAGAAGGCATCTCCTTGCATTGGACAGGTAATGCTGCCTCCTATTTTCTGTTTTATATATTTATATATATGTTTTATAATATATTTATATTAATACATTTCTTGAAGAATACAAAAGTATAAACTTTATCAGAAACAAAATAAAAATAGAAACTTGAAATATAACACTGTAATATAGACCAATTTATACTCAGAATTGTTAACACTAAAGGTGCAACCCTATAGGTATTTATGCCAACCTCAGAGGATTTAGGATTCAGCGGATCTCTGGCTGAGCTGGCTGGGTCACGGCTTAGCCAGACTACGCTGGCATAAGTCCCTCATCCTGTGTCAGCTGCGGCTCAGCTAGCAAACCCCCACCCCTCTCTGCTCAGCCAGCTCACTTGAGACCAGCATGCGTTAAGTCTGCATAAATCCCCCAAAAGAGGTGTAGTGGGGGTGTGGCAGGGTAGGGCCAAGGGGAGGAGGACTTATGCTGTATCCTACAATTGTTCAGCTCAGTCATGTGACCTACAGTCCAGGCATGAATTATGCCAGGAAAAAGGGTGGTCTAAGTAAAAACACACTATAGCTCTGTTTTTTGTTTTTGTTTTTGCTTTGCTGCTTTTATTTTCTTTCCACTGGGCTCTTGCCTCTCAGAGGCTCCTGAATGGAGTTAGGATCTGGCGTACTTTAAATTGGCATAACTTCAGCTGGCTTAAGTTACATGAACTTCCTCACTGTAAAATTGCTCTGTTAGAGATTTAAGGTTTTATCATATTCATTTACATTAGTATTTACCTTTACCTTTATTTACATTCATATTTCAAACTTATAATGTACCCAGTAATGTGTACAGTTGTACATTGTTTTGAAGTTTGTTATACCAATATGTAACAAGAAAACTTCCATCTCTCAATAAACTGGTTATCCTGTTGTCTACCCTCTCTCAACTTATGTAGTTTGTAAGTTTTATCCTATAAATAATATCTCAGATCTTTATTATCAATTTGTCCAATGTGAGTCCTCTATTTTTTTTTCCAGTTGGATGATATGACCATTCTGGCCACTGTGAAAAGATGCATAACCATTTCTTTGTCATCAGCAAGCACCAAATCTTTAATACAGCCAAATAATATAACCAGAGGATCTAGAGGTAGTCTGTAACCAGTAATAGTTTAGTCTGTAGCCAGTAGTAGTTTCAATCTCAGCAATTATATCTATCCATTTTTTTTAATACAAGACCAAAAACTATGCTTCATGACTGCATTTATACTTTTACATCTCCAGCAAGAATTATTAGTCTCCATGTAACTGAGCCAGCCTGGTTCAAGTTAAATATCAATGAGAAATAAACTTACAAAAATGTTATTTTAAGTTAACACTGAGGGTGCAATCCTCCTGGTAGTTATGCCGGGCTGAGGGGCTACAGGATGTAGTGTAACTTCAGAGAAGGAGGAAGGGTGTCTGTGCTGCCAGGATCTGCCAGCAGAAGTCCCCACCAGGTGCAGCCGCAGCACAGCCAGGGAACTGCCAGCTGGCTCAGCCAGGACCAGCACAAGTAGAGCCAGTGGAAGGCCCCAAAAAGAGGTGTTCCAGAGATGTGTTGGGACAGGAACCGAGGGGAAGGGGACTTATGCCTCATCCTGAGCCCGTTCAGATCAGTCCTGTGGCCCTCAGTCCAAGCAGCCGATACGCTAGGAAAAGGGGTGGCAGGAGGAAACAGAGGATCATAGAATAGTAGAGTTGGAGGGGGACTATAAGGCCATTGAGTCCAACCCCTGCTCAATACAGGAATCCAGCTTAAAGCATGCATTTTGCTTCCTTCTGCCAAGCCTTTCTGGTGCAGTCAGCATCCTCCCCTCCCAACAGCTCCTGAATGGAGGTTGGATGTGGCCGGGGCCGGTTCTAAAGGGTGGCCAGGTGGGGCACTGGCCCGAGGGCCCCTGGAGCTACAGGGGGCCCTCCGCTCTCCTTCCATGATCCGCAGAAGCATCCACGGACCGCCATCAACACACGCACATTGCTGCCATCAACCAAGATGGCGGCAGAGGCTTCAGCCCCTTAGGGAAACATCGGCAGCCATCTTGATTGATGGCAAACCTGCACGCACCACAAAAAACAACTGAAAGGTAGGTGAAGCGTGGGGATAGCGTGGGCGGCACGGAAGCTCCTGTCTTGCAGTCCGCAGATGCTTAAGTTTCACAAATCGCAGAAGGGGAGCGGAGGGGCCCAGGGCAGGCTGGTATCCAAGGGCCCTGGCATGCCTGGGGCCGGCCCTGGATGTGGCAGCCCTTTTGCTGGCTCTAATTCCGCTAGCCTCCCACGAGTTGGATTGAGCCCTTATTTATTTATTTATTTATTTTATTTTATTTATATACCGCCCTAAGCCTGAAGGCTCTCTTAATGTCAGCTGGGAAACATTTTGCCAAATCCACTTCCAAACATTAGATACTATTTATTTATTTATTATTTGATTTATATCCCACCCTTCCTCCCAGCAGGAGCCCAAGGCGGCAAACAAAAGCACTAAAAACACTGTAAAACATCATAAAAACAGACCTTAAAATACATTAAAACAAAACAACTTTAAAAACATTTTTTTTAAAAGCTTTAAAAACATCTTAAATAAAAAGGGTTAAAAATCATATTAAAAAGTTTGGAGGGAAAAAAGGTTTTTTTTAAAAAAACATATTAAAAAGCAATTCCAACACAGATGTAGGCTGGGATAAGGTCTCAACTTAAAAGACTTGTTGAAAGAGGAAAGTCTTCAATAGGCGCCAAAAAGATAACAGAGATGGCCTCTCCACAGGGGAGGGAATTCCACGGGGTAGGTGCTGCCACACTAAAGGTCCATTTCCTATGTTGTGCAGAACGGACCTCCTGATAAGATGGTATCTGCAGGAGGCCCTCACCTGCAGAGCTCAGTGATCGACTAGGTATATAAGGAGTAAGACGGTCTTTCAGGTATCCTGGTCCCAAGCTGTATATAGAGCTTTGTACACCAAAACTAGAACCTTGAAATCGGCCCGGTAGCAAATGGGCAGCCAGTGCAATTCTTTCAGCAGCGGGGTGACATGTTGGTGATACCCTGCCCCAGTAAGCAGTCTCGCCGCTGCATTTTGCACCAGTTGCAGCTTCCGGACCAACCTCAAGGGCAGCCCCACATAGAGCGCATTACAGTAATCATGCCTGGAGGTTACCTGTGAGTGGACAACAGTGGTCAGGCTATCCTGGTCCAGAAACGGCTGCAGCTGTCTTATCAGCCGAAGCTGGTAAAAGGCACTCCTAGCCACAGAGGTCACCTGGGCCTCTAGCAACAAAGATGGATCCAGGAGCACCCCCAGACTACGGACCTGCTCTTTCAGAGGGAGTACGGCCCCATGTAAAGCAGGCAACTGACCAATTATCTGAACTCGGGAACCACCAACCCACAGTGCCTCTTTCTTGCTAGGATTCAGACTCAGTTTATTCTACTACTACTTGCTGTCCTAGCCCCAATTCCCATTTGGGCTGATAACTATTGACTGAGGTATCTAAATTCAAAATAATATTATATGTATTGCTTAACAGCTTTTTAAAAGTTTGAGTGATAAGCTCCTCAAAAGGAGTTTTTCCCCTGAGGGGTCCATGTAAGTATAAAAGTTTCAAAGCAGTATGCTTTAATTGGAGATATAGTAAGACAAAGGGTTGAGATTGTTGCATTATCTCCCTTATTTCATCATATGTTTTAAAAATAGTCCCATTAAGAAGCTTATCAAGCTCAATTAGTCTATAGTTTTTCCATAAGAAGAGATTTCTCAAAACAGTTCATCTTTTTATATGTTTTTGCTGTTAGCAGAGATTACCCAGGATTTAGCTTTCTCTTTAACCTGGACCAGATTTCAAAAAGATTATTTGTACAGGGTTTGATTTTATTAGTTCTCTATCAGATCTTGAACAATAGCCACAGCACATTTCCTAAACTTGTTGAGATATTATTTTATTCCATAAGTATTGCTTTATGTGGTTGAAGCCAAGATGTTAAGTGTATAAGCACTGCACTGTGGCTTCATATATATATATATATAATTTTTAAAACACTGATGTTAAAGCAGGTGAAATCAAATGCAGTTCTCGGAAAGTTGATGCAAAAATTCAACAATATTCACAACCTGTATTTCCTTAATAGTGGGAGGATCACAAAGGGTGTATGCATTATATAGACTTCACAATGCAATTCTATGCATAATTATTATGCATAATTACTCAGAAGTAAGGTACACTGAGTTCAGTGGAACCTATTCCCAGAAAAATGTGTACACAATTGCAGGCTCAGACTGCAATACTTTGCATACCTACCTAGGCCCAACTGAACTTCTAAGTATACATGCTTAGGATTGCATTATGAAACTGGTTTATTAGTTAATCTTTCACCCCAGGGAACTGTAGAGCTGTCAAAGAAGGTAAAGATCTCAAACAGGGACTTCTCAGCACTTTTACCTAAACAAACTACAATTCTTAGGACTCTTTGTGGAAATCCCAAAGAGCTGGATATCAAAACAATAAGCCAGGGGTGGCTAACCTGTGGTCCTCCAGATGTTGCTGATTTACACGTTCCATCATCCCTGGCCATTGGCCATGCTGGGTGATATGAACTGGTGAGAACATCATCTAGAGGGCCACAGATTAGCCATCCCTGTGCACAAACCGAGGAAGAATATTTTGTCTTAGGCAAGTTAACATCTCAGTTGTGGGGCACTGTCATACTTGTATTATTATCTAATGGATGTCATCATGCTCTGTATGTGGTATGCAATCATAATTTGGATGTACTTTGCTTATTAGTGTTTTGTGATTCTGCTTTTTGGGAATAATAAAAATCAGGGGGGTTTATTAAAAGCTACTTCTTAAGGTAAAATATAGGATATGGTTTTATAATAGGACTTCCAAGCCTTTGTAAGTACAAAGTCTTAAAAGGTGATCCTGAAAATTGGGTTCTTATTTGCATGTGTGCTAGGGAAATAGTTGTTTCCATTGCCCAATACACCTTCGTGGTGAAGTCTGACTGTGCTTCGGATGCAGTGACCTTTGGATATTGAGCCAATCTTCCAGCGCGCTGAAAACGAGTATTCCTAAGTTCAATAGGCTGTATGATGAAATACCGACAAAAGTGAGATCAAGGAGATCTTAGGGGGTTTATCCCAATGGAGGGTGGGTTTTATGCCTGGAGTTTATACATTCAATTCCTTCCCAAGAATAAAAGCAAACAGTCTTGCAACTGGTCCCCAGGAGTAGCAAGTAAAGGTTGGCATGACATCTGACACTTTCTTAAGCGCAATAATAAATTGCTGATAACATCACATATATCCAAAATGGCCTTTCTCTTTTTTAAAAATAATGAAATAGTATATTCATTGTTTAGACACAACACGGCCTCAGCTGGCCTTGATTTACATTGTTCTAAATTGCAGAGAAAGGAACAGAATATCACATAAACATACTAATCAGATGTACAGCCAACATAAATATGACTCACGACCAATAATAGGCAACCATATATATATATTTAAATATATCAGATACCTGAATATCAGAAGACACCAAAAGCCTCTTATGATTAAACTTACCTATACAACTGCTTCCCAGCATTTTTCTCATGGGAATTTTTACATTTGCCTCGTATCCACCACTCAAATAGGAGCCCTGATATGTAAGAGCAATCCTTCCCCCCTCCTCAGGACTGGCCCAAGACATTTTGCAAATATGCCCCCCCTTCCATGTACAAAAGGTGATCGGACTGGCAATTGAATCATTCATCAATACTGGTGACGGGAGAGTGTCTTCCACTGCAGCTGAAGGCGGCAGGCTGGCTTAGGGGGTGCAGGGCAGGCCACATAACACATACATAGCTCTGTTATCCAACATCTTGCTTCCTTCTCCTGTCTCCCTCAGTATCTGTCACCTGAAGCATCTGCCTCACTTCTGCTGAATGATTCCACTTTCTGGAACTAATTTCCAAGGCAAATCTACTCAGACTCCTCTCTGGTTAGGTTTTCTCAGCTGGTAAAAAAGATTTCTATGTCAGAGTGCTTTTTCTACTGTAAGGATGATGTGGGCCTGCTTTTTGACTGGCAGTTTGCTGTTGGGTTTTGGTTTTTGATGAGCACATGGATGCCATTATGTTGCCTCAAATACCTTTGGAAGAGAAGGCATCTGCCATATGTTATACATGCATACATAAAAAGATAACTGCTAAAGGTTATAAATAAACAAACAAATAAGATGAGCCTCTAGAAATCTAATTTGAAGGAGGATTTTACAAAATAAATCTGAGTTATGCATTCAGACCATATTTGCAATGTGTACATGCCACCAGGGAGGAGTTTGTGGTCCCACACTAGCGTCTTTTTTTCTTACGGTTAGTGACACAGAACGGAATTGGGGCTGCTTCATCTTTTATAAAGTGGAACACATTTTCATGTGGGGATCAACATGTACATTATTTGGTGGGGCAGTGTGCACACATGAATGCGCTCATCACATGCATATTCTTTTCTGCACGTCCACATACATGCACTGCAATTATTTACCCTAAGATAGATAATCAAGAGGCCTTTGTCCCAAATCTGGTTCCCTAAGAATTACTAGCTGAACCCCCTCCTATCAATATAGAAGCAAGATATATTTGTGGAGGATTCAATGCCTATGGCAGCAAGATTTGGTGGAGGGGGAGGACTGGTGTACCATCTGATTTTCCCTCCTCAGTGTATGCTCCCCCATGACCAGGAAGTTATACACAGATTGCATGCAAGGTATTTGCATTGAGTTTTTAAGCAGAGGCTGGTGAACCATCTGTCAGGAATGCTATAGTTGTAATCTGCATTGTAGACCCTGCACTGAGGAGGGTGGACTTAATGCCCTTTAAGATACCTTTCAACTCTAAGATTCTATGGAAGTCAGAAAAGTATCAATTTTGAAACATTTCAAATTGTGATATAGCTCAGTTTAAATTATGCACATCGATGATGAAACTGAGAATAGTTTTGGGGTTGTATAGTATTCCTTCAAAATTTGGCAGATCACCCAGTCCACCTGCAACTCATGGCTGGGAGATCCTGACCACTCCATATGTACAGTTCTGCTTTGGTCATCTCTGTTTTTTGGAGGTGCTTCCTCTGTCTCCATTTGAACCTGTTGCTTTGTGTTCATTGTCAGTCAATCAACTTTTCCATAGCCTCATTGCTACTTCAGGCAATGGCTTAACAACAATCTCAGCCTGTCCATGTCTTGTCTTTATTACACCTGATTCCACTGTCACTCCAATTTCTTGCCTTCCCTACAACTCACTTTGTTTGACAGAGTAGGCACTGGGAGCTCATCTATGCAGGCTGCCAGTGCAGCCAATCCAGCCATTTGTGGGTAAAGAATGCAGAAGGCTGCCGCTATGTACCTCATTCTTCCCCAGGAGACTCCTTTTTCACTTCTCTTACCCAGCCCCTTAATAACCAGAGCCCTTTGTCTCTCTGTTAGTACTACCCGTCTCTCTTCAGCATCATATCTTAGCTGGGATTATTCCCCAGGTCACATCTGTTACTGCTAATGCTCCTTTTGATTCACTTTCAATAGATGGTACCAGAGATCCAGACAGATCCAGACTCCCAAATGCATGTACAATTCAGTTGGCTCGCTATATTATTTTCCTAGCATTTGCACAGCCTTCTAGCACCCTTTTCTTAGCCAGCTATTCTCCCATCATCAGACAGCTTCCATCTGTCCGGACGCTCACCTCTGCCAAATCCCCTACACTGATGATGAAGCAACAGCAGCTTTGCCATGAGACAGCTTGGCTTGCCACCTCTGTATGGTCGCTAAAAGCAACGCTGGCCTCTATTCAAGAAAATTCTGATTAGAGCTGTGTATTGGTTTCTCTGAGCTGTTGTTTCATGATCATGGCATTCTTCATTTTGTTTTAATTTCTACAGCATCTATATCTGCAGCGAGGTTGTGAATTTGCTAGAGTTCAACTTATGAGCAGGAGCGCCATTTAAGAAAATATAGCCGTTTCATCTTCCTTTTGTTTCCAGTGGCACAAGAGAAACCCTGCTTAGATGGGGCGGGGAAAGGTCCATCTAGTCCAACATCCTACTGAAACAGTGGCCAACCAGATAGTCCTGGGAAACTTACAAGCAAAGTGTGAAGGCAACTGGCCACCTCTTTTGATTCCACCTGGTATCTGATGCTCAGAAGAGCACTGCATGCAAACACAGACAATTAGCTGTCATGGGTAACAACTATTGACAAAGATCTCCTCAAAACAATTATCTAATCTTTTTTTCTGAAACCATCTAGGGGCATCTAGGGAAGTCCCACTGCATGACCAGAATGCTACAAACGTTAGCCTTGTTTCATTATAGTCACACTACAGCGTGACAGAATGCTTTGGAAATGGCTTTTTAAAATACACAGATGTTACTAACTAACCTTTCTAAAGGCATGGACTCATCAGGCTAGAACATAGAAATGTTCTATCATTTCACATTAAGCCTGCCTTAGAACTAGTGAGATACAGAAGACAGCTATGAAAATGCCTCAGCAGCTTTGGTGTTAAATTGTGTTGAGCTAAACTGTCTTTGAATGCAAAAGGGCGTTTTCCAAACAGATTTTAAGATAATTATGTTGCCTATGAAAATATTTCTCCTAATACAAACAAAGCATCAGGTACAGGTTTAGTTTGTTCCAGGAAATAAGGCCTGGATCCCACTTTGCACATCAAAGCCCTTCTTTCATCATCATCTCAACTATCTTAGGTTTAATGCAGAAGGCCTTGGGGAGAATACACAGCACAATGGGGTTTTTATTCTGGCCACGGTTCTTAGTCATTATGAGAATGTGATGCAAGGTATGTATCCGGCAACACATCTCAGATCCTGCTGAGACATAATGTCCCATCTTTAAAATCCTCTGTTCAGCTAAAAAAATAACAAAGGTGGATTCCTCAGTATTACTTCATTTGTACAGTACTCTGTAGGTGAAGAAACAAATATTTATAATCTTACATAACTCCAGTTGAACCTTCAGTTAGCCCAGCTAACTCAGTCAAGTACTATTCCATATACTTTAGTAGCAGCAAACACAATTCTCTGAATGCCGGTCTTTGCAAAGCCAAAATGGCACCACCCATGCACAAGAGGGAAGAATCAGCATGCTTAGGAGAACCAAAACTTTGCAGAGGCATAAACTGAGAAAGGGGTGGAATTGAGTATCCTGGAACCCTGAACAGGAGCACTCAGTGCTGCATTATTTTGTTGCAAGTCCTATTCCGATATATTTGAGTAATTCTAGAAGCATTCTAATGGCCTCCCACCTATTTCCCATAAACTCACAAGTCTCACAAGTCATAATGATGGGCACCATCCACCACAGAAAAAAACTATTGCTAGTCAATAAAACATGGAGCAAGATACTAACCAGAAGTCCATAGCTACCTGTATCTCTGTCTCTATCACACAAACAGATTTTACAGATTACTTCACAAAGCTGATGATTGCACATGTTTTTACAATGCCTATTGATTAAATTGGTCTTGTCATGAAACCCACTACGGAGTATCTAATACTAAAAAGATACATTAGAATTTATCAGTTTAATGTTCATGTTTTTCCTGAAGAATGCCGGGAAGTGCCATTTGGCAGGGGCTGACCATTTTTTGAGGGTAGGGATTGCCACTGTTTTTGTCAGCTGCTCTGGATCTGGCAGCCTTTTTGGCTAAAGAGCAACGCTTTAAATCAATAATAAAGACTTCCCTCGTCCTTCACAGAACTACATTTCCCAGGGTTTCCTGGGAGAAGGGGTGACTATTAAAACAATGTACGTCTGTGGTATAGATATTCTCATCGTCTCTAAACTGTGAAGGGCTCGTGGTTAGATAAATGGCCCTTCCAGACATATTGTTTACAGCTTTTGTTCTGATGTTTTCTGGAGTAAAATTGTAGTGGACCATCCAGTGTCAGATGTCACTGTTTTTTGAAGAGTGATTATGCTTTTTCCTGTCTACACCAATGGTGGGATGTGTTTTGACTGAGAAAAGTTTTGTGGCTGTAGGCTCATTCCCTTGTTCCTCCAACCTGTAAATGTTGGAGTAATGAGCATGCACACAGGGTATTTATAGCCCTATTGTGTGGGAGGGAGGTATTTAACACCTGGTATTCTGGAATTCTATTCATGAGGGAGATTAGATAACAGGAACTTCTTAAACTTATTTGTTTGATCTGAGCTACGGATAACTTCCTGTCAAAAAAGACCAACAAAGGAGAAAAGGTACAAAATGGAAGTTGAGCAAACCACAAACCATAAACACTGCACAAAATGCAGGAAATTGCAATGCAAATATTGCAGACCTATTCCAGATCTTTCACAAACATTCCGGAATAGCAATGGAATGATGATGTTATATGGAAGCATACAAGGAAAAAATAAAAAGAAACAGCAACTACAAATGGGAGGGCCCTAACCCAGTGCATTATAGTATTTCTGAATAACAAGCTTAATTAATACTTTGCAGAAATAACTGTTTTTAATGTAATTCTTACTGCAGGGTTAATCTTAAAATATATTATTGAGGGCCTCCATGTCTTATTAAAAGCCAATGTGCAGGTGTTTGACAATAACAAAAATTGGGCTTTTGTAATTTACAAAAAAGATTAACTTTTTTAAACAAAACAAATTTGACAATCCATTACAATCCCCCCCCCCGATTTCCCTGTTCCTTTCGGAGATGCTGTGGGATGTATACCACACGTTGATTCTATAGCTTGAACATTTACCGAACAGGATTATTCTCTTCATTATGCTTCCTTTTTGCAATCCACCATTTCAGAATGAATCTTCCAGACTTGCAAACAGAGACAGAAATGCAAATGGACCCTCAACGTCTCAGACAACCTGGGGAAAACATGAGCAATCTTAAGGCTGCATTTGTTTAATCAACACATCATTCTGTATCACTAAATTAATGGAGTACCTTCCATTTGTAGTCTCAGAACACCATTAGTTTAAAGGAGTAGTTTAAAAGATTTAAGACATGATTTGAAGACTTCAGTACAAATGTCCAACCTATTGCTTTTAGTATACAGAGAATCAGCTACAGAGGCTAGCAATGCACTGCTAGGGATACTTAAATAATTCAGTACAAATTGATCTAACAGTTATCCAACAGCTTTCACACTTCCCAAGTATTCCAGCGCGATTCTTGGGTCAAAAATATTTAAAATGCATATTTTGAGAGAAGAATCGGTTTTAAAGTACTGTATGTCTTTAAATGTACATTTTTGTTTGAATTTTTTTCTTAATTGCAGATTAAGTGCTATGGGCCATAGCTCAATGGTAGAGCATCTGCTTTGCATGCAGAAGGTCCCAGGTTCAATTCTTGGCATCTCCAGGTAGGGCTGGGAGATACTCGTGCCTAACAACCAGGAAAGCTGCTGCCAGTCAGTGTAGACAATACGGAGCTCGATGGGCCAGTGGCCTGGCTCAGTATAAGGCAGCTTCCTGTGTTCTTAATGCATCAACAGAATGAAACCTACTTATGGGTAAACACATGCCAAGGTGACATGCACCACAGACAGACTGAACCATCTGTAGTTCACCCATATGTACATTACCTAATTTTCTCAACATTCGATTGCTCACAATTGAACTTGTGAACTGATTCCACTGAAAAGTGTTTTCTTAAAGGTGAGAAGAGCATTCTATCTACGGTGTTTGATCTGTGATGGCTGTTTCATAAATACTAGTTTGGGGAACATTTGTGTTATGAACCAGCTGTCACTAGGTGGGGAACCTGTGGCCGGCCAGCCAGCATGGTCAGTAGTCGGGATGGTTGGAGTTGTAGTCCAGCAACATCTGGAGGGTCACAGGTTCCCCACCCCTGCTCCACTGGGAGCACCACAACCAGTACAGGCTGCATGTGATAAGTCAGTCTTCAGAAGCTGCTCCTTACAAGCAAATAATGAGATCAACAGAGGGTTAATCTATGAGAATGTGGCCATAAGGAAATTATATCTGTTTTTAATTACCATAATATTTTAAGGCCCTGGTTGTACCTCCTACCTTGCAGAGAAGGCTCCCAAGGAATTTATTGGATCAAATAACCTATTTGGCTGTGTCCAGATAGGGATATTATCTCACAACTGGGTTGTTCAGATCTAACTTTTCTGTGTGCGTGATTGGCACAAGGGTCTACATGCTCCCATTTTTTTTCAGTCACAATATTCCATTCCATTGCCACTGCTTGCCATCCACACCATTGGGCAGAGCTCGGCATAAAATATCCTGGGTATGGTTTGGTGAGAGGGGAGGTTGTTCCTCCCCTCAATCATTCCTCCACCCCTCCCCCAGTTAGTTTACAGACAGAATTAATCTGTAGTTTGCTTGTACATATATATATGATTTAACAGAATTTCTCAAGATCTGTAATAACGAAAGCAAACTGAGGCTGCTTAATGCTCTGTGTGTGTGTGTGTGTGTGTGTGTGTTCCAAGCTTTCTGTAAATTAAGATAATTCCTCTCTCCCAGCCTTCTCTAACTGACATCCAACTTCAGTTTAAAGCATCTCAGTTCTCAAATCTTATCCTGTTGCTCAATCTGTTTTTCAAACCCCTTCAAGAGTCTCCTGCAGCATCAGAGAAGTGGGGAGGGGAGAGGCTGCAAGGGGGTTTCCTGGTGTTTTAAAAAAATCTCTCTGATAGCTCCATGGGATCCTTTGGTCGGTGCCTGTTCGAAAGCATTTCATCGACCTAACAGGCCATTCGAGAGCCAGTGTGGTATAGTGGTTGGACTACGACCTGGGAGACCAAGGTCCGAATCCCCACACAGTCATGAAGCTCACTGGGTGGCCTTGGGCCAGTCACTGCCTCTCAGTCTCAGAGGAAGGCAATGGTAAACCACTTCTGAATACCGCTTACCATGAAAACCCTATTCATAGGGTCGCCATAAGTCGGAATTGACTTGAAGGCAGTTCATTTCATTTTTTTCAACAGGCCGTTATCAATTTGAGTTTGTTCTTTGTCAGCTAGCCAGTGCAGCCTATACTGATATTAATAATTTTGAAAGGAAATGTTCATGATTTTGAAAGGAAATACTGATATTTTGAAAGGAAATATCAATAAATGAAAGGAAATATCAATAACATTGTCATTCTTAACATTGATATTTTAGAGGCAGGGTTTTTTAATAAAATCCATTTTTAAAAAATAGCCACAGAAGATTGCTACATAAAAATCCAATCTGCAACAACACAGAATAAGCAAATTAATGGAAAATTCAGTACCAAATCCAAATTGGGTGGGATTCTAGCACACCCCTACCCATGGCTCCCCCCTGCTGCAGGAGAAGTGTGAAAAAAAATGTGAGAAGGGGCTCCCCTCACCTTTTCAGCAACACAATCCCCAGGTGCTTTAAGCTGATGTTGAAGGTCAGTTGGAGAAGGCCGGGAGAGAGATATTGCCATAATTTTCATAGAAAGCTAGTCACACACATAACCTCCCCTATATTCAGATTTTACAATCCTCAGGTGTGCACACACATAAACACATACACATTTTCAGATTACTGTTGATCTGGCAAACATTCAATTCTGTTCTTGCTATAGCACATTCCTTTGTACCAAGGCAGCAGCCCACAGGACTGAACTTAATGGTACCAGTGCTGGCTCTCAGTCCTAATGTCAGCCTCAGGGCTACATCCCTGGCACCTATTACATTTATATCACACCCTTCCTCTAAAGATATGTTAGCTTCCCATTTTATTCACAACAACCCTGTGAAGTAGGTCAGGCTAAAATACAATGATAGTGTGCTTCATCGCTGAGGGGGACTTTGAACTCTGGTCCCTCTGGTCCCAGTGCAGCACTGTAACCATTGCACCACATTAGCTGGTCTTTGCACAGTACCCTTGCATATTACAAAGGGATTCAGCAGCTCTGCTGAGAGTGGAGAGGAGCAGCAGTCCCTTATGCAGCATCCAGAGGCCATTAAGAAGCCTGAGAGTTAGGATGTGTCTCTGTTTCAAAGTTATAAGGTAGAGGTAGGGAACTTTTTCTGGCCAATGGGCTAGATTTAAATCTCTGCCCCCCTCCAGCAGGCCAACTTTGACAGGTGGGTGTGGTTTCCCACTTGTCAATCACCTGGCATCAGATGATGCTGTGCTCTGAAGCCCTGATTGTTGGGATTTAAATGGGCAGCACAGGGCTGTTCAGAAGCCCTTTTTCAAAGGGCTTTCAAACAGCCCCACACTCTTCTTTGAACTTCCAAAAACCATAGGTTCAAACCAGAGTGCTGGGCTGATTGGAAGCTCTTCGTTTTTGCAAGATTCCAATGCAAAACCCCTCCCAAATCAGGAAGGGGTTTGCATCAGAATCCCCTGCTAAACAACACAAGAAAAACTTCCTTTTAGCAGGGACATCAGTGCAAACCCTTCCAGAATCAGGAAAGGGGTTTGCATGGATTCCTGCTGGACTGAGTAGGATTTAACCCCTGTCCTTCCAGCCATCTGCTGACATCTAGGGTTGCCAGGTCTCTGGGTTTTGCCTAGAGACTCCAGATTTTTGTGGTCCTCTCAGGGTCTCCAAGTGAATCACCTTAATCTCTCAGCTTTCGTTTTAAAAAAATTAAGTTTCTAGGTGGTCTGGTTCATGAGATATACACCAAAACGTAAGCCAACCCCCCCACACACACAACTTCTGTTAAATGAGCTAGCTGGCTGCTCTAAACCCACCCTTTCAGGTTTGTAGCCAATAAGTGAAGTCAGGGCTGTGATTTGTTGACCTTCAGGCAGTACCTAAACCACATTGCAAGGTCAGAAAACTGTTGTTTTTTCTGCTTATCTGAAAATCTCATAAATTGGGTTAAGGATATAGCTTCCAGTCTTTTTCTCTCTTGTGTGCAGGAGTCAAACAAGTTTAAATTTTCTTGGGCTGTTGAAGAGGGCAGTGTTTTGAAAACCTTCCCAATATGAAGCTTTAATCCAATACTCACTTTTCTAGGAGTAAAGCTCCAATGCTTATCCCACATACCTGGAGTAAACCCCATTCAATAGGACTTACTTTTGAGTAGACATGGTTTGGATTGTGTTGTAAATTAATGAGACTTTTGAGTGAACATAGCAAAGAATTGTGTTTGTGTTGTACATCTTTCTCTACCCCTCCAATCCTACTTTTAAAGCAATTAAGCAGGGCTTACGTAGGTATCACTGTCTTTATTACGTTGAAAACTAATACTGATTTTAATTTATTTATTTATATTAAAAGTTCTGCAACGAACAACTGGTTTTGACAATAAACTATTATATAGGGTAAATGTAAGTGTGTGTGTGTGTATATGGAGTCTTTCCAACAACCTCGTGAGGTAGGGTTGCTTACTGGAAACCAAGGCAGCTCACAATAAATCCAATAACCATAAAAACAAGTATAAACAGTTGCAAAACAGCTTAAAGTGGCATGATTCTGAATTTTGGGTTGGGAAAGTGAAGTTCCTTAACACTTGAGGTTGCAGTTCTCTGCACGCTTCCCTCTTTGAGTAAGCCCCATTGAACACATTGGGACTTGCTTCTGAGTAAACAAACATAGGATTGAACTATAAATATCTTTACAAGTTGTGCAAATAATAAACATCTTTGACTGTCATGCTTATTATACAGCCACAAGAGTGGCTGTATACTATAGTCAGCATGGATTTTTCGCATCCCACAATTTTAAATTGAAAATACCCAGAGCTTGGAAAAGTTACTTTTTTTGAACTACAACTCCCATCAGCCCCAGCCAGCATGTGCTGGCTGGGGCTGATGGGAGTTGTAGTTCAAAAAAGTAACTTTTCCAAGCTCTGAAAATACCCCCATGTCATTCTGATCCTTCCCATAAGCTCATTTCAAAACAAAACCTTACAAAACTTATAGTTCTGAACTCAGAAATGCTTGCTTAACAACATTCTAAATTTTCATGGCGACACACAAAACAGTCCGAGAGAATCAAGAGTTCAAAGTGTAACAGGTGTCCCAGGCATTTTGGCATGTATTTTTAAATTGCTTTTTAAAAATATGTTTTTAAATTTGTATATTTGTTTTTAATGTTTTTAATTGTTGTAAACCACCCAGAGAGCTTCGGCTATGGGGCAGTATACAAATGCAATAAATAAATAAATAAACAAGGGAGAGAGAAAAACCAGACCCCTTTTGGACTTTTTTTCTGTCAGGGTTCTCATAATCTGTTGAAATTCATTAAAAACCAGCCATGTTCACAGAGTACCTGGAATCCTATTATTGACCTTGCTGCATACTCTGACCTTCATCTTCTGCAGTTTAAAAGTTTTTTTTAAAGTCTGGCTGATTTTTAATTAATTTAAGAAATTTTGGCTTGAACTCAATGATAATGTCAGACATGCTCAGTAAGAACCATCTGTCAGTGTTCTAAAAGCCAGACTTCCAGCTGCTGGACTTGCCTAATCAGGGGGCCACACCCACACCAGACTTTGATTTCACGTGAGACAGTCCCAGGGAATCCTGGGAAGTGTAGTTTGTGAAGGGTGCTGATAGGAGACTCCTATTCCCCTGACAGAGCTCCAGTGGCCAGAGTGGTTTAACAGTCAGCCACTCTGATTGAAGCTCTATGAGGGGAACAGGGCATCTCCTAGCAACTCTCAGCACCCTTCACTAACTACACTTCCCAGGATTCTTTTGGAGAAGCCATGACTGCCTAACATTAAATAACAATCTGGTGTGGATGTGGCCAGGGTTTAAATGGTTTAAATGGCCACCACTCACCATATGCTCAGAGGCACATGTTACCAAATTCTTCCAAGCTACACAGGAAGTGGATTGGACTGTGAAAGACCAACCCAAATTGTGTTTGCATTTTGACAAATTTGTAGGGCAGTACAATATCTCTGAGAGGAGGTCAGGTCTCCTGCTCCCCTGGTACATTCACTATAGCTGCCTAATTTCCCTGCTTTTTAAAGTTTGATAGAAATATCTGTTGGCTACAGGTACATTCTTAAGCCACAAGTTTTTTGCCTATTAATGAATATAACTATTTCTTCATATGACGTCCCAATAAGTATCTGATTTCATACTATGGTTGTACATGATTATTTCCTCTACATTTTAAGTGTACCCTTCTTCCTTGAGGTGGTCATGGTTCTCCTCTTGTTGTTTTCATCCTGAGGGGCAGAGTAGGTTGAGAGATGGTGAGTAGCCAATGGTCACCCAGAAAACTTTATAGCTCATTTCTATTTTTAAAAAATTAATTAAATTGATTTACATGCTGGCAAAGTTGATTAAGTAGATACACACAATATGTTTGAAGGACATCCAACTTGCATTTACAGCTCATGACTTCCCCTAAAGAATCCTGGGAAGTGTAGTTTCCCCCTCACAGTTATAGTTCCCACCACCCTTAACAAACTACAGTTCCCATAATTCTGTGATGTGATTCATGTGCTTCAAATGTGTATCTGCCCTAGGTATGATGTGCATTCATTAGGGAATTGAAAATAACAATTTTGAAAGATACTTTTTTAAGCAGGGGAAGGGTTGTAGTTTAGTGGGAGGGCATATACTTTGCATGCAAAGGCCAAAATTCAATTTCTGGAAAAGGCTATTGCCTGGAGCCTGGAGAGCCAATGCTAGTCCATGACATCAGTACTGAGCTAGATGGTACCAAATGGCCTGAGTCGGTATAAGGCAGATTCCTTTGTTCCTAAAAGTGCAAAGAGACCACTTTTAGCTTCATGTTTTAGCTAAGATTTATGTCTTAATTTCCAATCAGATAAATGTTTTTGTTTGAATTATGTGCTCCAAGCGACTGTGGCTGATGCTTAATGTATCACATTTAATGACATCACTAGGTCCCACCCCTATGACATCCCTAGGGTCCACCCCTGAAATCTCAGTGTTTGGGATGCTTCTGACCTGGCAACCCTATTACATCATAAGTGGCATCATCTAATGAGTGGGTGGATATAGTATGGAGAAAATTGCCTCAGGGCCAAATTGGAGCCCTTGGTGGGCAAGACTGCCCACAGGCTGGAGGTTCCAACCCCTAAGATAAGGGGATCTGTATGGCAAGTTGGGAAGAGAGGATGTCATAAACCCATAGGCCAAGCACAGAACGCCAAAGTATTGATTATACTTGAACACTGCAAGAGAGACATCAAAGCTAGTTAAGAATATTGTGAACCACCACCAATAAAGTGATTCCACTCTTGCCAACAGCCACATATATGGGGCTGCCAATGTCTTGACTAGAATTGGAGCAAACACCCATCACACCAGAAGTAACAGCCAGAACATTGTCTAAAACAGGACAAGAAATTCACATGGGAAACCTAAAAACTGATTACTGGTTTCATTTTCCTAGCACAACCTGCTATAAAATTATAAGCAGAAGAGGATTTAATGTAAGCCTACCTTAAGGGCATGTTCTATATGGATGGAAAGGTAAAATACAGCAAAAGCATTTTTGTTCCATGATCACAGACACAGCAGAAGTTTCTCACAAAGCTCTGAAATAATTAGTGTTGGACTTTCCCTGGTAGCCATTTATAATGAACTCTGTACATTTTCCCCTTAATTAATAATCCTCTGCTAATACTATTTCCTGGAGTAGTTAGGAAAGGTAATGACGTCCAAGAGGAGTGCACAATTCTGATGAGACTACGGGAGAAAGGCTAGTCTTAATTAAATCTGGTTCAGGAACCACCAGTTTTTTCCCACAAAAACACTGTATGTGGATGTCAGCCACTAGACAGCTGTTTCCTCAAACTCAAGCAAAGGGCGGAGGGGCAAGGGGGAATGCCTCATTAAACACAGAAATTGACATTTAAGACTCCAGGGAAAGCAAGAAAGCTGCAAGGATTCTTTCAGAGACTCACACTAGCAAAAATGCAAGAAGATCTTACAGGCGGTTGAGAAATGACATGATTGCATTCAAGGGTCAGAGTGCTGAAAATTGTTGTTTACATGTGCAAATTATATATGCTTTGTCAGAATGGCCTAGTTTTTGTGGCCACGGCAATTAAATTATGCCAGTGGCACTGGGAATCATGGCAATATTCTGAGATTTTGTCTTACCATGCAGAAATGTAGGGCATCATCCAGAAGGCTAAGATTAAGGTCATTCAGCACTGGGAGACAGAAATTAAAACGAAACATGTAGACACAGCAGGTTTGTTTTTGTCATTTAATATTCACTGGCACCCAGCATTTCCTATCTGCCTTAACAAAAGAAAGTCAACAAAAGGTACAAGGCCAAGGAGAACTTTTCGAGATTACATTCTTATTTGCCTCTATTATAATGGAGAAGGCTGGTGGTTTTATTGCTGCTTTTTGTTCTTGCAAGGTATTCACTCGTGTTTATGCTGCCTGTTTTATACTGAGGTTTAACTGAATTGAACTGAATTTTTGTTATTTTTAACCTCTATTGTTTCAATATTAGAAACCATCTTGTGATTTTTTTTGCAAAATTAAAAGGCAGAATTGGTTTGCCAGGTAGGGTAGAGCTGGTATGCCAGTTTCTCAGCGGGTTACACTGTTGTTTACTGGAAGGGACTGGGCAAGATGGCAGAGAGGGCACTGAGGTACAAAATTTTCTGAAAATTTCCCACCCCAAATCACAGGATTTTACAGTTCAGTTCGAGGTTCAGGGCAACTAGGGGTGCAAAACCTTCATATGATGAAGAAAAAAAGGTCACAGTTGTGCAGAACAGGTAAATATTTATTTCCAGTACTAGTGACATGAAGAATCCTATAACATGAAGAAAAATGGCTTCCGTTCCTAGTGAGAATCTATTGTATAGCACTGAATATTTACAATAATCTCCAAGTAGCAAATAATTCTATATCCTGAATCTGCTACAATGTAGAGCAAGCCAACCAAACTGCTTCTTGCTTTTCATTGCTATGTAAGTATGATCAACATCAAGGAAATGTTGGCAGGTTTCATCCCCTTACAAGGGGCAATGATACTCGTAAATTGCATCTAATTCTGGCAGAAAATCAATTATAGACTTTTCCTTTGAAAAAAAATCAACATTTAAAGGTGCCCTGAGTTAAATCCCCTGGATGCATCTACCTACAATTTGGCAAACTTAATCCACTCTGGAAGGGTTCCTATGCCTGTAAATTTCATCCACTTTGGTCTAAAGGGGGAAACATTATAGACATTTTTAGATTATCCATTATAGTGAATGGGGAGCTTAATTTTATATAGACTGGCTTAGAACCCAGTGCTCAAAGAGAAGCAGAGAGAGCACAGAGTGACTTAGGCTGTGAATACACTAGTCGCCAGAGCAAAGCATTTCCATTAGCCACACCTGGAGGGGGAATGGGTTGATCTGTCAATCAGTTGTGAAATCTCTTTGAAACTGCTCCTGCTCCAACCACGTTTTACAGTAAAAAGGGGTGGGGGTTTGACTAGCGTTGTGTGCCCTCATTTTCAGGTGGAGATGCACTGGAACTGGCAGAACAGAAGAATTCAACATTTTTAAAAATGCACATCTCCTCCAACATCACATTTCAAAGGAGTTGATTTTTCTCTTATCCGCTTTTTTCACTGACCAACTTTCACATCTAGACATAGAGATTGGGAATACCATGGTCTGAATGATCCTGACTTTAGTGTTCAGTGGTACATCTTTACATTTGAGGACCTTTTCTAGTTCTCTCATAGGTGCCCTCCCCAGTCCTAGCCTTCTTCTGATTTCTTGACTATTGTCTCCATTTTGGTTAATGACTGTGCCGAGGTATTGATAATCCTTGACAGGTTCAATGTCCTCATTGTCAACTTTAAAGTTACATAAATCCAATCCCATAGTGTCCTGCCCAGAGCCTGAGACATGAGACGGAAGCAAGGCTTGGTTTAATTCTCATTTTATTAGGGTGATGGTTACATCCAAAGCAGTGTGCTTCATAAACCTATCTACTCTAGCTCACTGCTTTCCCTAGCTAAGCTACCTAAACAGTCTCTGCAGCATGTGGGGAGAGTTGAACCAGCACTGAAGCCTGGGCGGGCACCTGCTTAAGTAGGGAAGGTCTTCGCTTGTAAACAACAGCTCCTCCGAAGTTCCACCCTCTCAAGGTCCCTTTTCTTGTGCTATCTTGTGCGGTGTGAGGGAGGGCGAGCCTCCATTGGCCCTTCTGACAGCGGGGCTTTGCTAGGTGACGGCTCGGCTTCATGGAGCAGGAAGCTGGTTGGCGGGGAAGCGTTTGAAGTGCCAGGCGGGGATTCCAGCGGGGGCATGGTTGGCATGGGTGAGGGGGAGCTTCCCAACGGCTTAGGCGGGGGGCTCGCAGCTGGAGTGGGAACTGCCTCGGTGGGGGGGCTGGCAGATGGAGTCTGTGGGCTGACTGTGCTCCCCCTTCCTTCAAAGCTCCCAGGGACCTCGTCCTCATCTGACTCCTCTCCCTGAGCTAACTCCTCTTGCACTTGGGGCGCAACACATACTGACTCTCAAGTTACCTTTTTTTCAGATGCTGCATTTAAGCAGCTTGTCTTACAGTAGCATCCCATATGTTTTCAGGTTCTGCTCTGTAAATCCTGCTGTTATTTGCTGATGTAAGATCATAAGGAACTCATAAGCCACCCTCTCTCAGAACAAGCATATAGTGAAATGGTGTTGTGTGCACGGCATGGACTATGTTGGAAAAGTTAGGACACCTCTTCTTAAGTATGATTTTTCCTCTCCGCTTGTCCTACATTACACAACATTCAATGGAAAGTACTGCATGTGGGAAAGAAAGGGGAGGGGTCTACCAGCCTGCCTGAACTAGAAGCAACTGGCACAATCCAAATAGCTGTAAAAGCAAACCTGTGACTGGTGTATCAGAGCTGAAGAGACTAGCAAATCTTCAAGGGGGGGACATAGGCTAAAATCACACATGCATTTAACAATCAGCTAAAAATCACACACGCTTTAATGATCAGCCAGGATCTTTCCCTGCTCCATTGGTAATTATGCTTTTATGATTAAATCTGGAATCAATTGGTAGGGTCTTTCATAACTTGAAAGGCAAAGAGTAAGTTCACACATTGCCTGAGGATCAAGTTGGCCTTGTAATGTAGCTTTGCTTTCACTCTGTGTGTTTTGAAGATGCTATTTTTCCGGTTTCAATTCTTCATCATTAGATGCTTGTTAGATAAACTCTCTAGATGACTTACAAATTTTTCATTGCATAAAGCATAACATAAAATCCGAATACATTATGATAAAAGTCATACAATAATCCACAGAACAAACCTAATAATAGCAGCAAAAAGATCAACAATAGGCAGTAAAACCATAACAAGGGGAATAATGGCAACACAGTTGTCAGGATAAATTAGATTTTTAAAAAAAAAATGAATATATGTTACAAAATATAGTTCAGGACTGCTGTTTTACTTCTGTATCAGCAGGATCTGACTGAAAAAAGAAATTGTTCTCTACCATATATAACGTTTCCTATATTTAAAAGACAGAAAGGAGACACAACACTTACAAATGACCATCATGGGACTGTTAGATGCCAGTAACATTTTTTAAAAATATATGTTGCCATTTACACAGCAAACCAGAACACCATTAAAGAGGTCTCTTTTCATCTTAAAAGATTTCACAGGGTGGTAATGAATAGAAATAGGAAGGGTGTTCCACCTAGAGGAACACAGTCACGGAAAGCTTTCTTCCAGAGGTTCAGGGTGTGGAACTTCTTGTGCAAGGGAGAAAGACAAACAACACTGGTCACTTGCTTGGATAGGATTATCTCAACAAATGTCCCAGGACAATGTCCAGAGAGTGAGCTATATAATAATTTAGTTCAAGATTTTAAAAGCATTTCTCTAGCACGGGCGTAAAAACAACTAGGTATGGATGGGTCTGTCCATTTCGGGTTTGCTCAGTTTCTCATTTTTCCAGTCTTAAGTTCAGTTTGTTACATTTCCGCATTGCTGTTTTTTTAAAAAGTCCTCACAAAAATGTATCAGCATTTTAGTGGGCATTTTTGCCAATATACACACTTTTGTAATCAATTATGCCTAATATACACACTTTTACTAGCATTACCCCTAGTATAATGTATTGTAAATGTTATGTTCGCTAATATGCACACTGTCCCTTAATGTGTTCCTTTTTTGTACACTATTTTTGGTTAAATGTGAACCGAACATGAAGGAAACTCAGTCCTTTCATATGTTCAGGCCTGGCATAAACAGTGCTCTGTAATTTTTCTTTCACAAGCCCAATTTTATGGCTAACTATCCAAAGACCATTGAAAGAGGGGCAGAGGAGGCTAATCCTCCAATGATCAGACAAAAAAAAAGACTGCTGTTGTAGTCAAGGAGAAAAAGTGGAGAGGGGTTCAGCCCGCTTGCTGTGGCCTGGGAGCAGAGCTTAGCTGAGGAAGGAGGTGCTGACCTGAACTGTAAGCTAATATGTGGAGAAAGAGAGATTGAAGGGGAATAAGCTCAGCCGCACACAGCGTGAGCTTATTGTTCTTCTTCCGTTCTATAATTTTCATAGACGACTGTCTTTTCAATACAGTTGGGATCCCTTTTGAATTATTGATATACTAGACTGCAGCAGTTGGATGCAGTTCTCCGACCAAACAATGTTTACAAAAATGCATATCTTAGGGGAAATGAATATAAAATGAAATGAATATTAAAATGAATATATGAGTGAAAATAACATACAAAAATGTATCATATGATGACATCCGGCTTGCAAAAATATGTACATTAGTCAAAACTGCCTACAAAAATGTGTTTATGAAAATGCTGCAGAATTCCCATGAGGATTTTAAAAAGAAATCACAGATTGCTGCAAAAAGATGAACAGAATTTAAGATCTGAAAAATGAAAAATGGAGAGAACTGAAATTGACAGATCTTTCCGTCCCTAGTCACGTGAGAGCCACATCAGATCAGCCCTGGCAGAGACCAGTGTTATCTGTGCCTGTTTTACTTTTCCCAGTGAGCTGCACAGTAAATATATGATCAAAGAACAGCTAAAAGTTGTTATGAGCTCTAGCATGGATGCCATTAAAATTTGTCCTGTGCTTCTATTTTCCTCAGGCCGTTTCTGAGCTTTCACACAGTAGCTGCCATCTCCACCAACTGCCAGACTTTTGATAGGAGATCTGTTGTCTCACATATTATGCATATGCCCCTGTCAACAATTCAAGGCCCTTGTTTCTAGAGCGCTACCTAAATTTCCCATAAAGCACATTTTTGAGGTGATTTAAAAAGTTCCTGCTGGGGCAAGTCATCTGGAAAAGCTGGAGGGAAGCAAAGGAGTTTTGATCAAAGTAGCCCCATTTCTCAAGGGGAATCCTATACACCCTATCCTCCTATTCAACTGACTTTAACCAAAATATAGGGATTTATGCCACTGAAACCTTACTGAAGTGAATGTGATGAAATCAGCTTAATTCCAAATGCTTCTTTTAAATGTAGGTTTTGATTGCGGTGATGAGATGTGAAGGCGGCAGTACAGACATCCACAATGAAAGTTCAGGTGGTTTCTCATTAAATACATTAAGTGTTTTGCGATGATGCTGTAGCATTCTAGCTTTGAGGGGCCCACCAGCCCTCCCAAAATTTGATGCCTCTGCTTTGACTTACCTTGCAAAGTTACCTCTTCTCCCTCTGATATTGTGGCATGGCAAGAAGGTCTTAGAGCTTATTCTTGTTTCCTAAGCCCTAAGCCCTTCTTGAAATGGTGCTGCGCCAGGGTGACAAGAGACTCTTTTGCAAGGTATGAAGATGTTTGAAACTGATTTGTTTTTCCTCCACATTACCCTTCTCGGGTAAAAGGAAAGCCTCCTTTCCTAGCACTGCAAAATAGGGAGGGGAAAAACAGGAACCCTCCTACCTCCTCTGTTCTGCCTGTGTTTGTGCGTATCTATCTGCCTGTATGTTCCCTCTGCTGAATAGGTGTGTCTTCCTGCCTGTCTTTGCTCCTTCCCATTGTGTGTGTGTGTCCACCTGACTATATGTGTACGTGTGGCAAGTGTGTGGTCTGTATGTGCATGTATGGGGTGCACACATGTGATGTGTAGATATTGGCCAAGCCCACAGCTGGCATGCATCCCTCAAAGGGGTGATCAACCCTCAGTGTGGCCCTGCTCTGTCAAAAACACTGCATTGTTTTTTCCACACTTAAGACTATGCAAGCCATAGAACTGAAGACTTCAGAAAAAGCAAAGTAGTTCCATCAGCTGAAACAAAGTGTGATGGGCCATTAAAATTCAATTTTATCAGAATGCATGCATCACAAATTCCACCATCCAAAACTGCTTTGTCATTACCTGGCCCCAGGCAAGTAAAACTGATGCTTTTCAAAGGAATGCTGCTGTTTGTACCACTTGAGAAGCTGAAATGTTGTTTAACTGCATTTGCTTTACCAAAGGGAATTCTCCCATTTCACAGAGAGCTTTTTTATTTTTCATAAATAATCCAATAAAAATTATAGCAATAAGAAAGTCTTTTCTGTTGCACGAAGACATATTGTAGACTCTAGTTCAGATTCCATTCTGAGCATGATTGCCCTGATGGTGCCAATTGATCAGTGAACATCTGGACACTACAGTGTTATTTTGCTACGCCAATGTGCTCATGTGGCACTTTGAATCCTTACAGTTCACCCAGCCAAGGCATCCCATGCAATTCCATGGCTGGCTTTCACAGTGACTTTCAAAGTGGATTTTAATTATGGCTGCAAATGAGGCCATGGCATAATCTTTTCCCATCCAAATACAATTTCTTCAAACATCCCAAATGATAATATTATTATGACATAATATAATATTATTATGATTATTATGACATAATATTATGATGATGATTTATTCTTTCTTAGGTTTTGGATTATATTCAAATGGGTGGCATTTATTGTAATATACTTTTTATTAAAAAGTAATTATTCCTACTGGGAGAAAGGGTGGGATATAAATGTAATAAATAAATAACTAAATAAATAAGATGAACAAAGATTAACGCAGTTTTGAAAAGTCAAACAGGAGGCTATAAGGGGATTCACAGCTGCCATTTGTGAGAATTTGCCGTTTTGTTCTGATGAAGCATGAAAAGGAATACAATCTGGGAGATATCATTATAACATAATAAACTGACGTATTTCGACAAATTGTAATTGTTACACAGCAGTGGCTACTAATATTCATTTTATATTCAGTCTTGTTTTGTCTACTTATAAATAACTTTTTATACCACTTTCATTATTTTTTGTCTGTTGTCTCTTATACGTTTGGGGACCTTCTTTTTTTTCCCTAGGTGGATGTAAAAACTGTGGTCACACTGAAAAAAACCTGTCTTGATCCGACAAGTCAAAGCCATGCTGTCCTGATTGCACCCTCTGACGAACTACATTGGTGTCCTTAAGGCCAGGGATAGGGAACCTGTGCGTCTCCAGATTTTCTTGGGCTCTATCTCCCATCAGACCTAGTTGGCACAGCCAATGGTCAAGGATAATAGACCAGAGATGGTCCATCTGTGTTTAAGTCACACACATTTCTATAACTGACTGCCTTTGCCTTCCCTACCTGATTGAATTTAGTCTCATTTGCCGCTTATACAGAGCCAGTGTGATGTAATGGTTAAGGTGTTGGACTATGATCTGGGAGATCAAGGTTCAAATCTCTAGCCAGCCATGAAGTTCACTAGGTGGCCTTGGGTTAGTCACTGCCTCTCAGCCTAACCTACCTCACAAAGTTGCTGTGAGGATAAAATGGAGAGCAGGACAGCCATGTACACCATCTTGAATGGTATGTAAATGTAGTGAATAAGTAAATAAATCAAAATGGACCTCAGTTTAGTATTTATTACGTTTCTACCCTGATTTTTCTCCAAAGAGCTCAAGGCAGTGAACAGGGTACACTACCCCCCCGTTCATTGTTACAGCAGCCGTGAAAACTAAGTTAGGCTGAGAGCTAAGTCACCCAGTGAACTTCCCAGACAACAGTGCTATTCTAACCATGACTACTCCAAAGTAAGCCTGATTGAATTCAATGGGTTTGAGCCACACAAAACTGATGGTGTGCCACTCGAAATAAAATAATTATCAAAGCCCCAATGGACAGAAGAAATTGCCTACTACACCATGACTCATTGCTCTGGTGTTGCATTCTCTCAATCAGCCTCTGCTTGGAGAAGGTGTGGAGATGCAGCAGAAGGACCAGCCTTCAGAGGAGGTTCCCTGTGACATTTCTGTATGAGTCACTGCTCTTGTTATTTCTCCTGCTCAAACCAGGAGGCATTCTCAGAACAGTAACTCATGGAGAAACACAGGTTGTGTGTGTGTGTGTGTGTGTGTGTGTGTGTGTGTTTAACATAGTTTAATGTTTCTTATAAGCTGCCTTTAAAGGATTTGTATCCTGAAAGGTGGGATAGAAATACTTGTGGTAAATAAATAAATAAACTGTGCCTCCAATTTCAATTCAGAAAAGAAAGTGTGCCACCTATTCCTATCAGAATTTTGGGAACCACAGTTTTAGAAGATGTCAAAAGCTGTGGGTGAAGGGACATCTGCTGCAATTCTTATGTATTGGGATTAGCCTTTAGGGATGTTGTTTGCAGTTTGATGCTGGTTTGGTAGTAATTTCCATGTACTGGCAGTTGGTTACGGTCCATTTTAATTAGCACTTCATTATCTTCTACTTTTCCTGTTTTGACCTTTTCCACTGCCAAAACCACAACCTTATTGTTTTTCGTTTTTTCTAACAATGGCCTGCAACATCTTTTTTATTCAAAAGTGAATGAGCCGGGTAATTGCCCGTCAAGTAGGCATCTTGCCTCAAGGTTATTTTCTGTCCAAGGAGAGGAGACAACCCCCCCATGCAATAAAATGATGCTTTTGCAGCTGAATTTTTTCCCCCAGCTCAGCTGTGTGATGTAATTTTGAAGGTTGAAAACAGAACCCAATTTATCTTTGAGCCTTGAGTGCTGCTGTCTGCTTAGTTCTTGACATTTCAGTTAGTCTGAAGACAACCAACTTATTTTGCTTCTTTCCCACATCTCGGTCAGTTTTTCAGTATCCTGGTGGCCAGATACTTTTTGCCTGCCTCAGTCACCAAATTCACATATCTTTACTAAAGTCACAGACATTTAAAAAAAAAAGATAAAAGGGGGAAAAGAGTTCAGAATCAAACAATGAATGTTAATGACTCCCATCATTACCAGACATAGAAGTTAAAGGGAACACACATTTCAGCAGCTCAGATCGAATATGTCATCAATAACAATGTCATTATATTCACTACTGTTGATTTTTTAATCCACTATCAGGAAAAGCCGCAGAAGCTTGCCGCAAAGACTCATTTACAAAGATAGCAAACTTGCTAACTGCACGGTAGTCCAATGTAGTTCCCTTTCATCAAATTTCTCACCCATCCCTAATTGCCTTGGAAGCAAAATAAGCATATTCACAGGGGCGTCACCAGCGGGGTGCGGGTGGTGCGGGTCGCACCGGGTGACACCATGGAGGGGGTGACACCAGAGCCACCCGGCTCCGCCCCCAGGCTGCAGCACCAGGTCCAGGAAGAAGCGGGGCAGGCTGCAGGCGGACACCGCGCACAGCGGAGAGCTGAGCTATCCAGCCTGAGTGGCGCGGCACAGCACGTGCGCTAACACGTCATTGGAGGCAGGACGCACACCCCCCACACCCCCGCGCGGCCCCCCTACCTCTCTACAGTAGTCTTTACCATTGCCCTTAATTAAGATGGCGGCCACAGTTTCCCTAAGGGGAATGAAGCCTCTGCCGCCATCTTTGTTAATGGCACACGTGCGTTCTACGCACGCACATCTCTGCCATCAACTAAGATGGTGGCAGCAGCTTCAGTACCTTAGGGAAACTGTGGCTGCCATCTTAATTAAGGGCAATGGTAAAGACTACTGTAGACAGGTAGGGGGGCCGTGCGGGGGTGTGCGGATCGCGGAAGAATGAAGCTCATGGGCCACTGTTTAGGAACCCCTGACCTAGAGAATCTACCAACCATCACAAGCACCACATAGTTGTTAGTCATCATGGTTTCATATAGAAGTTTGGAATTCTGTGGGCTGATCCTCCTGGTGGCTCAAAAACTACATGACAGATAAATATCTGGTTCTTGCATTGTTTTCTGTTTTACCATTTATTCTTATTTTTCTGATTATTGCTATTTTAGTGAGGTCTTATTTTTATCTCTTACCGCTATTTATATTGTAGTGTGATTTTGTATTTGCTTTGCTTATTTATTTGCTTATTTTGTATTGATTTTTTACAGTGTAATCCAATCCTATCCATATCTACTTGGACGTAAGTCCCTTTGAGTGCGATGGGGCTTTCTCCCAAGCTTGCAGCAAAGAACTGCAGCCCTAATGTGTTTTATTATTTGGTTTGTTAGTAGCTTTGTTTATTTGATAAAGAGAAAGCAGGCTATCCTTTTGAAATAAAATAATAATAAATAATAAAAAGTATCATAACTGTCAATGGCTGTGATTATATTTATTTATTTTATTTATTATATGATTTATATCCCGCCCTTCCTCCCAGCAGGAGCCCAGGGCAGCAAACAAAAGCATTAAAAACACTTTAACTTTAACACATGATAAAAACAGACTTTAAAATACATTAAAACAAAACATCTGTAAAAACTTTTTTTAAAGCTTTGAAGACATCTTAAAAAAAGAAAAAAATGTTAAAAACATATTAAGAAAGATTTAAAAACATATTGAAAAGCAATTCCAACACAGACTCAGACTGGGATAAGGTCTCAACTTAAAAGAACAAGTTGAAAGAACAAGTTCCTTATCACTTGAGGCTGTAGTTCTCTGCACATTTCCCAGTTTGAGTAAAGCCCCATTGAATACATTGGGACTTGCTTATGAGTAAACAAACATCGGATTGCACTATAAATATATTTACAGATTGTGTAATTCATAAACATATTTGAGAGTCATGTTGATATAAATATTTCTTCATACTGTGTCCCAATAAGTATTTGATTTCACGCTATGGTTGCAGATGATTTTTTCCTCTACATTTTAAGTGTGCC